>NC_089912.1:61936038-62241038 GCF_040182565.1 Anser cygnoides | reverse complement strand
CCCTTCAAGTTTGGGGGGAGCTCCCCCCCTCTTATTTTGGCCTTCCTCCCTAATATTAGGCCTAACCCCTAAGAACCTTGACCCCTAACCCTACGGCAACCACGGATCTAACCCTAACCCCTACCCCAACAAACCCTAGAAACCCTAACCCTAAAAACCCTTACAGCCCTAACCCGATAAAATTTACCACACTAAACCCCTGAAGACTGCTCTGGGGGGTCCACATCCAATTCTGGAATTTCACACTTCCATTTAAGTCTTCTTCCCCCCCAATTTGGGGTTCGCCCACCCATTTTGGGGGTTCCTCCCCTAATTGGGGGGGACACAACCAATTTTGGGGGGGACACAACCAATTTTGGGGGGGACACAACCAATTTTAGAGTCCCCCACCCTCCTCTTTTGGGTTCCCCCCTAATATTAAAAGTTCTTCCGCCCAATTTTGGGGGACCCCACAATTTTGACATTCCTTCCCCTAACTTGGGGCTTCAACCCTTCAAGTTTGCGGGTCTGCCACCCTCTTATTTTGGCCTTCCTCCCTAATATTAGGCCTAACCCCTAAGAACCTTGACCCCTAACCCTACGGCAACCACCGATCTAACCCTAACCCCTACCCCAACAAACCCTGGAAACCCTAACCCTAAAAACCCTTACAGCCCTAACCCGATAAAATTTACCACACTAAACCCCTGAAGACTGCTCTGGGGGGTCCACATCCAATTCTGGAATTTCACACTTCCATTTAAGTCTTCTTCCCCCCAATTTGGGGGTTCGCCCACCCAATTTTGGGGGTTCCTCCCCTAATTTGGGGGGACCCGACCAATTTTGGGGGTCCCCCCCAATTGTAGAGTCCCCCACCCTCCTTTTTTGGGTTCCCCCCTAATATTAAGAGTTCTTCTGCCCAATTTTGAGGGACCCCACAATTTTGACATTCCTTCCCCTAACTTTGGGCTTCAACCCTTCAATTTTGGGGGGAGCTCCCCCCCTCTTATTTTGGCCTTCCTCCCTAATATTAGGCCTAACCCCTAAGAACCTTGACCCCTAACCCTACGGCAACCACGGATCTAACCCTAACCCCTACCCCAACAAACCCTAGAAACCCTAACCCTAAAAACCCTTACAGCCCTAACCCGATAAAATTTACCACACTAAACCCCTGAAGACTGCTCTAGGGGGTCCACATTCAATTCTGGAATTTCACACTTCCATTTAAGTCTTCTTCCCCCCCAATTTGGGGGTTCGCCCACCCAATTTTGGGGGTTCCTCCCCTAATTGGGGGGGACACACCCGATTTTGGGGGGGACACACCCGATTTTGGGGGGGACACACCCGATTTTGGGGGGGACACAACTGATTTTAGAGTCCCCCACCCTCCTCTTTTGGGTTCCCCCCTAATATTAAAAGTTCTTCCGCCCAATTTTGGGGGACCCCACAATTTTGACGTTCCTTCCCCTAACTTGGGGCTTCACCCCTTCAATTTTGCGGGTCTGCCACCCTATTAGTTTGGCCTTCCACCCTAATATTAGGCCTCACCCCTAAGAACCTTGACCCCTAACCCTACGGCAACCACGGATCTAACCCTAACCCCTACCCCAACAAACCCTAGAAACCCTAACCCTAAAAACCCTTACAGCCCTAACCCGATAAAATTTACCACACTAAACCCCTGAAGACTGCTCTAGGGGGTCCACATTCAATTCTGGAATTTCACACTTCCATTTAAGTCTTCTTCCCCCCCCAACTTGGGGGTTCGCCCACCCATTTTGGGGGTTCCTCCCCTAATTTGGGGGACCCGACCAATTTTGGGGGTCCCCCCCAATTGTAGAGTCCCCCACCCTCCTTTTTTGGGTCCCCCCCTAATATTAAGAGTTCTTCTGCCCAATTTTGAGGGACCCCACAATTTTGACGTTCCTTCCCCTAACTTTGGGCTTCAACCCTTCAATTTTGGGGGGGCTCCCACCCTCTTAGTTTGGCCTTCCACCCTAATATTGGGCCTAACCCCTAAGAACCTTGACCCCTAACCCTACGGCAACCACGGATCTAACCCTAACCCCTACCGCAACAAACCCTAGAAACCCTAACCCTAAAAACCCTTACAGCCCTAACCCGATAAAATTTACCACACTAAACCCCTGAAGACTGCTCTAGGGGGGTCCACATTCAATTCTGGAATTTCATACTTCCATTTAAGTCTTCTTCCCCCCCAGTTTGGGGGTTCGCCCACCCAATTCTGGGGGTTCCTCCCCTAATTGGGGGGGACACAACCAATTTTGGGGGGGACACAACCGATTTTGGGGGGGACACAACCGATTTTAGAGTCCCCCACCCTCCTCTTTTGGGTTCCCCCCTAATATTAAAAGTTCTTCCGCCCAATTTTGGGGGACCCCACAATTTTGACGTTCCTTCCCCTAACTTGGGGCTTCGACCCTTCAATTTTGGGGGGCTCCCCCCCTCTTATTTTGGCCTTCCTCCCTAATATTAGGCCTAACCCCTAAGAACCTTGACCCCTAACCCTACGGCAACCACGGATCTAACCCCAACCCCTACCCCAACAAACCCTAGAAACCCTAACCCTAAAAACCCTTACAGCCCTAACCCGATAAAATTTACCACACTAAACCCCTGAAGACTGCTCTGGGGGGTCCACATCCAATTCTGGAATTTCACACTTCCATTTAAGTCTTCTTCCCCCCCAACTTGGGGGTTCGCCCACCCAATTTTGGGGGTTCCTCCCCTAATTTGGGGGGACCCGACCAATTTTGGGGGTCCCCCCCAATTGTAGAGTCCCCCACCCTCCTTTTTTGGGTTCCCCCCTAATATTAAGAGTTCTTCTGCCCAATTTTGAGGGACCCCACAATTTTCACGTTCCTTCCCCTAACTTTGGGCTTCAACCCTTCAATTTTGGGGGGAGCTCCCCCCCTCTTATTTTGGCCTTCCTCCCTAATATTAGGCCTAACCCCTAAGAACCTTGACCCCTAACCGTACGGCAACCAGGGATCTAACCCCAACCCCTACCCCAACAAACCCTAGAAACCCTAACCCTAAAAACCCTTACAGCCCTAACCCGATAAAATTTACCACACTAAACCCCTGAAGACTGCTCTAGGGGGTCCACATTCAATTCTGGAATTTCACACTTCCATTTAAGTCTTCTTCCCCCCCAATTTGGGGGTTCGCCCACCCAATTTTGGGGGTTCCTCCCCTAATTGGGGGGGACACAACCGATTTTGGGGGGGACACAACCGATTTTGGGGGGGACACAACCGATTTTGGGGGGGACACAACCGATTTTAGAGTCCCCCACAATCCTCTTTTGGGTTCCCCCCTAATATTAAAAGTTCTTCCGCCCAATTTTGGGGGACCCCACAATTCTGACGTTCCTTCCCCTAACTTGGGGCTTCAACCCTTCAATTTTGCGGGTCTGCCACCCTCTTATTTTGGCCTTCCTCCCTAATATTAGGCCTAACCCCTAAGAACCTTGACCCCTAACCCTACGGCAACCACGGATCCAACCCTAACCCCTACCCCAACAAACCCTAGAAACCCTAACCCTAAAAACCCTTACAGCCCTAACCCGATAAAATTTACCACACTAAACCCCTGAAGACTGCTCTGGGGGGTCCACATCCAATTCTGGAATTTCACACTTCCATTTAAGTCTTCTTCCCCCCCAATTTGGGGGTTCGCCCACCCAATTTTGGGGGTTCCTCCCCTAATTTGGGGGGACCCGACCAATTTTGGGGGTCCCCCCCAATTGTAGAGTCCCCCACCCTCCTTTTTTGGGTTCCCCCCTAATATTAAGAGTTCTTCTGCCCAATTTTGAGGGACCCCACAATTTTCACGTTCCTTCCCCTAACTTTGGGCTTCAACCCTTCAATTTTGGGGGGCTCCCCCCCTCTTATTTTGGCCTTCCTCCCTAATATTAGGCCTCACCCCTAAGAACCTTGACCCCTAACCCTACGGCAACCACGGATCTAACCCTAACCCCTACCCCAACAAACCCTAGAAACCCTAACCCAAAAACCCTTACAGCCCTAACCCGATAAAATTTACCACACTAAACCCCTGAAGACTGCTCTGGGGGGTCCACCGTCACTTCTGGAATTTCACACTTCCATTTAAGTCTTCTTCCCCCCCAATTTGGGGGTTCGCCCACCCAATTTTGGGGGTTCCTCCCCTAATTTGGGGGGACCCGACCAATTTTGGGGGTCCCTCCCAATTGTAGAGTCCCCAACCCTCCTTTTTTGGGTCCCCCCTAATATTAAGAGTTCTTCCGCCCAGTTTTGAGGGACCCCACAATTTTCACGTTCCTTCCCCTAACTTTGGGCTTCAACCCTTCAATTTTGGGGGGAGCTCCCCCCTCTTATTTTGGCATTCCTTCCTAATATTAGGCCTAACCCCTAAGAACCTTGACCCCTAACCCTACGGCAACCACGGATCTAACCCTAACCCCTACCCCAACAAACCCTAGAAACCCTAACCCTAAAAAACCTTACAGCCCTAACCCGATAAAATTTACCACACTAAACCCCTGAAGACTGCTCTGGGGGGTCCACATCCAGTTCTGGAATTTTACACTTCCATTTAAGTCTTCTTCCCCCCAGTTTGGGGGTTCGCCCACCCAATTTTGGGGGTTCCTCCCCTAATTGGGGGGGACACAACCGATTTTGGGGGGGACACAACCGATTTTAGAGTCCCCCACCCTCCTTTTTTGGGTTCCCCCCTAATATTAAAAGTTCTTCTGCCCAATTTTGGGGGACCCCACAATTTTGACGTTCCTTCCCCTAACTTTGGGCTTCAACCCTTCAATTTTGGGGGGCTCCCACCCTCTTAGTTTGGCCTTCCACCCTAATATTAGGCCTCACCCCTAAGAACCTTGACCCCTATCCCTACGGCAACCACGGATCTAACCCTAACCCCTACCCCAACAAACCCTAGAAACCCTTGCAGCCCTAACCCGATAAAATTTACCACACTAAACCCCTGAAGACTGCTCTAGGGGGTCCACATGCAATTCTGGAATTTCACACTTCCATTTATGTCTTCTTCCCCACCAATTTGGGGGTTCGCCCACCCAATTTTGGGGGTTCCTCCCCTAATTGGGGGGGACACAACCGATTTTGGGGGGGACACAACCGATTTTGGGGGGGACACAACCGATTTTGGGGGGGACACAACCGATTTTAGATTCCCCAACCCTCCTCTTTTGGGTTCCCCCCTAATATTAAAAGTTTTTCCGCCTAATTTTGGGGGACCCCACAATTTTGACGTTCCTTCCCCTAACTTGGGGCTTCAACCCTTCAATTTTGGGGGGCTCCCACCCTCTTAGTTTGGCCTTCCACCCTAATATTAGGCCTAACCCCTAAGAACCCTGACCCCTAACACTACGGCTCCCACGGATCTAACCCTAACCCCTACCCCAACAAACCCTAGAAACCCTAACCCTAAAAACCCTTACAGCCCTAACCTGATAAAATTTACCACACTAAACCCCTGAAGACTGCTCTAGGGGTCCACATTCAATTCTGGAATTTCACACTTCCATTTAAGTCTTCTTCCCCCCCAATTTGGGGGTTCGACCACCCAATTTTGGGGGTTCCTCCCCTAATTTGGGGGGACCCGACCAATTTTGGGGGTCCCCCCCAATTGTAGAGTCCCCCACCCTCCTTTTTTGGGTTCCCCCCTAATATTAAGTGTTCTTCCGCCCAGTTTTGAGGGACCCCACAATTTGGCCGTTCCTTCCCCTAACTTTGGGCTTCAAACCCTCAATTTTTTGGGGGGGGGGGGGGCTCCCCCCCTCTTATTTTGGCCTTCCGCCCTAATATGAGGCCTAACCCCTAAGAACCTTGACCCCTAACCCTACGGCAACCACGGATCTAACCCTAACCCCTACCCCAACAAACCCTAGAAACCCTAACCCTAAAAACCCTTACAGCCCTAACCCGATAAAATTTACCACACTAAACCCCTGAAGACTGCTCTGGGGGGGGTCCACATCCAATTCTGGAATTTCACACTTCCATTTAAGTCTTCTTCCCCCCCAATTTGGGGGTTCGCCCACCCAATTTTGGGGGTTCCTCCCCTAACTGGGGGGGACACAACCAATTTTGGGGGGGACACAACCAATTTTGGGGGGGACACAACCAATTTTGGGGGTCCCCCCAATTTTAGAGTCCCCCACCCTCGTTTTTTGGGTTTCCCCCTTATATTAAGAGTTCTTCCGCCCAATTTGGGGGACCCCACAATTTTGACGTTCCTTCCCCTAACTTGGGGCTTCAACCCTTCAATTTTGGGGGGCTCCCACCCTCTTAGTTTGGCCTTCCACCCTAATATTGGGCCTAACCCCTAAGAACCCTGACCCCTAACACTACGGCTCCCACGGATCTAACCCTAACCCCTACCCCAAAAAACCCTAGAAACCCTAACCCTAAAAACCCTTACAGTCCTAACCCGATAAAATTTACCACACTAGACCTACACCTAAAAGCCCTAACCCTAAAAATTAAGACCCTCTAAACCCTAACCCAAAAAAGTAAAGATTCTCAAAGCCCTATACCTGGAGACCCTAACCTTAAAAAAAACATTAAGACCTTAAAACCCTAACCCTAAATACCTGACCATAACTAAAACCCTAAGACCCTAACCCTAAAAACCCTATCAACACTAAAACCACAAAATACTTTAAAACCTTAACACACTAACCCCCAAACCCTAACCCTTATACCTCCAGCCCTAACAACCTTAAAATCCTAACCCTAAACCCTGAAAACCCTAACCCTGAAACCCAACCCTAGTGCCTTAGCCCTGAAACCTTAAAACCCTAACACCTTGTTAGAAACACTCTGTAACCAATAACATAGGCTCAGGCAAGAATCTCAGTGAAGTAGCATTTTTATTCACGATTGCAATGGCAGGCGTCCCACAAACTACCTACTAGTTCCATAACACAGTTTATATAAATTTTTTTTTCCTCTCGGTGACCAGGACCCTCCCCAGTTTCCCCATTGACTGGGTAATCCAAGTTCACGATCTACCCGGTGCTTCACTGAAAATACACAGCTGCTGGCCTGTTACAAGTCAATTTTCTTTTTTCCTTGACTGTTTTCCTCTTTGAGGTGGTAATGTTTCTTACACAGTGATTTCCAACCAATTGCTCTAAGGATTCTGGTTGTCTGCATTTCACAAGGTTGTCTGGTAAGCTTTCTTCTCACTGCAAGCATATCTGGATACCACCTTCCTTCCCTCTAAACAATGTAACTCTGTGCAAAAACATTTTTATTCCCACAACCTTGATCCCCTTACCCTAAAATCCTTATTCCCTTTAACCCTAACAACTCTAACCACAACCCTAACCCTTCATATCAACCCCCCAACACTAATGACACTGACTAATGATCCAAACCCCAAACTGCCCCAACCCCAGGAAACCGACAAAGAAACTGACACAAAGCTGAAAACTACAAAAAAGGCAAAACCTTGGATACAGACCCCAAATCACAAACACGCGACCAAAATGCTACAGAAAAGCCCCAGATGCAGGCCCCAAGCACTACAGCTAGGCCCCAGAAGCTCAAGACACATCCCAAAGCCAAAATGCAAGCCCCAAACGCTACAGAAAAGCCCCCAAACACCAGACGCAGGCTGCAGAAGTCTACAAGCGGGCCACGACCCACCCCCAGACGCAGGCCCCAAAGGTGTACAAGCAACTCCCCGCCCTCCCCAGAGGCACACCCCAAAGGTGTACAAACAGCCCCAAACCCCCAAGACCCAGACCCCTACAGCATAGAAGCAGCTCCCAACCCCATCCCCCAAGGCACATGCCCCAACCCCCCCCAAGGCAGGCCCCAAAGGTGTACAAGCAACTCCCTCCCCACGCTCCCTCCCCAGAGGCAGGCCCCAAAGGTGTACAACCAGCACCCGACCCCCCCCCAGATGCAAGCCCCAAAGGTGCACAAGGCAGCTCCAAACCTCCCCCCCAACCCAGGAGTCCAGTGTACGAGCAGCTCTCAACCCCTCCCCAACGCAGGCTCCTATACTGTACAACCAGCTCTGAACCCCCCCCACTCCCCAGACACAGGCACCAAGACCCCGCAGAGAAGGCCCCAAGGGTGTGCAAGCAGCTCCCAACCACCCCCCCCGAGGCAAGCCCCAAAGCCGCATACAGGGAAGCCCCTAGCGTGTACAAGCAACTCACAACCCCTCCCAACTGCAGGCCCCAAAAGCGTAGAAGCAGCTCCCAACTCCCCAAACGTAGGCACCTACAGTGGACAAGCACCTCTCAACCACCCCCCAGCTGCAGACCCCAAAGCTGTACAAGCAGCTACAAACCATGCCCAAGGCAGGACCCTGCAGTGTACAAGCAGCTCTCACCCCCCCCCCCCCAGATACAAGTCCCAAAGGTGGACAAGCAGCTCCCAACCCCCTCCAGATGCAAGTCCCAAAGATGTACAAGCAGCTCCCAACCCACTTCAGATGTAGATCCCTACATTGTACAAGCAGCTCCCAACCCCCACAGATACAGATCCCTACATTGTAGGAGCAGCTTCCAACCCCCCCAGATGCAGGCCCTGACCCCACCCCCAAAACACAGTCCCCAAAGGTGTACAAGCAGCTCCACACCCCCCCCAAGACACAGGCCCCAAAAGCCTAAACATATGCCAAGCAAGTACTAATGCAGGTGCCAAATGCTACAGACAGGCCCAAAAGCACAGGCACACGCCCCAGATGCTCGAGGCCGAGACGTAACTTGGCTTTCTGATTTACTGGAAAGCGGCTTTCCTTCTCAGCGAGGTGTGCGCAGGCTAGACAGGATGGGGCTTCAGGCACCTCTTCACCTGTGGAAACACACTGCCATCAGGCACTGCCATGCCAGACAAGCTTTTTCTGTTAAAACACCCTTCTCAGATGCCCCGCGGCATTCCAGTGACCTGCTTTGCTCCGATTCTAAAGACTAGTGTCACAGCCCACCTTGCCTGTGGCACGTGACCAACAGAAGAGAAAGCAACCATACCGTTTGGAAACCGTCACTGCACGTGCCGCTCCTTGATGCTCTGTAACCTCTTCTGAAATCCTCAGCCACTTCTGTGTAGAGCCTGCCATGACACCTTCAAAGCAAGATGGAAACCCTTCGCAGTCACCTTGCGCAACTTGGCCATTCTGCTTCACTGCTCCACTCACGACCAGCCTGCCCTTCTCGTGCTGCTCTTCAGAGTGCAGCTTGGCCCCTCTGAGTCTGTGCGAGGCACCTGCGAAAGAAAAAGAAAAGCATAGGCCGCGGCAGCATCCAAAGCCGCAGCACAGCTAGGACAGGTACTCTCACCTGCTCCCTTACTCTGCCCCCTCACCTGCCCTCGAGGCAGATGCTTCCATCTGCTCTCTTAAGCCAGCTACAACACCTCTGGAATATAAACAGGACTTTAACTGTATTTTGTGTAGTTAAGTAACTGCAGTGACAACCGCACCCCTAAAATAACTGCTGCATCTGTTCATCGCTCACCTTGCCAAAACCAGCTCTGGTCATGAAGTCCCAGGTTGTACGCTGTGTTTCAGCTTTAACAAATGAAAACAGTCAGAAGATAATCATTCAGCTGCCAGCATTAGCACCCATCCCTCAACAACACAAGGGACCCCATGGCTAATTTTATCATTTCAAAACAGCAGCCCCCTTGCCTCAGCACCTGGAAAGTAGATCAAGCCAGTCACCGGGTTGCCTACCGAGTCCTTGACAGTTCCAAAAGGAGCTCTTTCCTGTGACCGGTTCCTCCTAAGATTTACCCCTCCTACTGGGGAGGGGAACGAAATACAAACAAAAAAAATCAAAACTCCATATCTGCGAGCTTTCAAGATTCAATGACAGACCTCTCCTCTAGCACTATTCAAGCACTATGCAAACAGCTGCTCGCAAGCAGCTCAAGTCTCCCCCTCCACATTTGCCAAACACCACGGAGATGACTCTGTGCCAGCTGCCCTTCAGTACGTGCCCAGAGGCAGACCGGATGTCTTTGCCAAAACAGTCCGGACAATGTATTAGTACACCGCCACGTTAGTTACCATCACTAACTGCCAGGCAGGACAGTTCGAGGCCAAAAACATAGGCACGCTACAAACATTACGAACAAAACACAGAACACAAGGCGCAAAAAAAGGACTCCCAGAGGGAAGCCATACAGCAACAGCAAGTCAGAACAGGTGCCCTGCAGCAGACCCAAGGAGAGATTCAAATGTCACGACATGCGACTGGAAGCAACTGCCAGAACTGGGATGATGGAGGCATAAAAAGCCTGCCTTCAAGACAAGAGACCAGAAGGATGGGGAGTGCAAACCCCAGAAGAAATCTCTTAGGAAATGAATTCCCAAGACAGAGCTCCTGATGCGACCCAGATGACTTCTGCAAGAGTGAGTATGGAAACAGATGCCATCTGAAACCGAATATGATGCACAAGACCTGAAACACATCCGAGCTTTAAGCTGCGACTGCAATACAAGAAGTGCTCGGATCAGACCCATGATGACAAAACAAGCTTTTAGGACCTTTGGTACGGCTAACAAGTTGCCTTTCTAGTCTGTCCAGTGCAAAAAGCAATGAGGATATCAAGACCTGAGGAGCGCGTAACATGATGATCACATCAAGAAACATTTGATACAAAGACCCGAGGAGTGCATGACACAGAACACACCCTGCAGAAGCAGCACTACAAGACAAATAAACAGATGGGAACTGTCCTGCCTGGCACATACACTCACACTACAAAATACCCCCTGCTCCTTCTATTAGCCTGGTGACCCAGCCTCAAGCAGCCTGAAGGTGACGCAGCCTCAACCACCCTCACAGTGCCACCAAGTATATTCAGCCGGCTGGCTCCATGCTGCTCCGGCTCCCAGCTCCCATCAGCCACACCACATATGCAAATAACAGGTGCCCCTCAACTTAGCTCTCAGATTGCTGGATGGTAAATTCCCTCCACCTCAAGAAATGCACAGACACTGAGAGACATCTTAGTCCATGGCCAGGCTCATCATCATCTGCAAAAACAGCGTACCAGCATTCACTAGCACACCGGCCCTGATGCCCACCTCCTCCGCAATACTGACTACCGCTGAAGCAACATACGGTTGTGCTCACCCGTTCCTCTCTGAGTCCAAGCTCCAACAGTACAGCCAGTATCACCCACACCACCTGGGAAAACAAAGGGATAAAATGATCGTTGTGTTCTCAAGTAATCACCCACCACACTGCTCCTCTATCCCACCCAGCCTCACCTCAGACCCTCAGCAGATTCTGAGGAAGGCCTGCTGCAGCACCTGCTAAACCAGGGGAAACACTTCAAGGACTTGCCTTAGGGGGACCTTGCTTAGGGACACTGACTGGGCTGACGACCCTCTCGTCTTTCCTCAGCACTCCACAATGTGGGGATTCACCTCTCCAAGGCTGCAGGAAGCACCCACAAAAGAAAAAAAAGAAAAGGCAGATCCTCAGGCACCTCACAGGCACAGCCTACCTGCTGCAATACCTCTCTTTCACTAGCTCTTTTTCTTCAGCTGCTCACATGCTCCAACTCGGCCGGGCCGGCACCACAGACTGGTGGTGCTTTCCACACTGCTGGAAAGCAGGCTTTATCCTCAAGGCACGTGCAGGCTAGATGAGATGGGGCTCCAGGCACCTCTTCACCTGTGGAAACACACTGCCATCAGACACCGCCATGCCAGACAAACTTTTCCTGTTAAAACACCCTTCTCAGATGCCCTGTGGCATTCCAGTGACCTGCTTTGCTCTGATTCTAAAGACTGATGTCACAGCCCACCTTGCCTGTGGCACCTGACCAACAGAAGAGAAAGCAACCGCAGCGCTTGGAAACCATCCCTGCACGTACTGCTCCTTGTCACTCTCCGGCCTCATCTCAAATCCTCAGCCACTTCTGTGGAGAGCCTGCCATGGCACCTGCAAAGCAAGACAGAGACCTTTCATAGTCACCTCGTGCTACTTGGCCATTCCGCTCCAACCCAGCTCATGACCAGCCCCCCTACTTAAGCAGCTCTTCAGAATGCAGTTTGCTCCTTTGAGCCTGTGCGAGACACCAGTGAAAGAGGAAGAAAAGCATAGGCTAAGGCAGCATCCTAAGCCGCAGCACAGCTAGGACAGTTACTCTCATCTGCTGCCTTACCTCTACCCGCTTACCTACCCCGAGGCAGATGCTTCCATCTACCCTCTTAAGCCAGCTACAACACCTCTAAAACAGAATAGAGGGGTCAATTAGAGTGACAGTGACAACCACAACCCAACTATAACTGCTCCGTCTGTTCATCGCTCACCTTGCCAGAGGCAGCTCTGGGTGTGACGTCCCAGGTTGTACGCTGTGTTTCAGCTTTAACAAATGAAAACATAGAAGGTAATCATTCAGCTGCCAGCATTAGCACCCATCCCTCAACAACACAAGGGACCCCATGGCTAATTTTATCATTTCAAAACAGCAGCCCCCTTGCCTCAGCACCTGGAAAGTAGATCAAGCCAGTCACCGGGTTGCCTACCGAGTCCTTGACAGTTCCAAAAGGAGCTCTTTCCTGTGACCTGTTCCTCCTAAGGTTTATCTAGGACTGGAGAAAAATAAAAACACTCCACATCTGCGAGCTTTCAAGATTCAATGACAGACCTCTCCTCTAGCACTATTCAAGCACTATGCAAACAGCTGCTCGCAAGCAGCTCAGGTCTCCCCCTCCACATTTGCCAAACACCACAGAGATGACTCTGTGCCAGCTGCCCTTCAGTACGTGCCCAGAGGCAGACCGGATGTCTTTGCCAAAACAGTCCGGACAATGTATTAGTACACCGCCACGTTAGCTACCATCACTAACTGCCAGGCAGGACAGCTCCAGGCCAAACACACACACACAGGCACGCTACAAACATTACGAACAAAACACAGAACACAAGGCGCAAAAAAAAAGGACTCCCAGAGGGAAGCCCTACAGCAACAGCTAGTCAGAACAGGTGCCCTGCAGCAGACCCAAGGAGAGACTCAAATGTCACGACATGCGACTGGAAGCAACTGCCAGAACTGGGATGATGGAGGCATAAAAAGCCTGCCTTTAAGACAAGAGACCAGAAGGATGGGGAGTGCAAACCCCAGAAGAAATCTCTTAGGAAATGAATTCCCCAAGACAGAGCTCCTGATGAAGCCCACATAACTTCCGCAACAGCGAGGATGGAAGCAGATGCCATCTGAAACCGAATATGATGCACAAGACCTGAAACACATCGGCGCTTTAAGCTGCGACTGCAAGACATGAAGTGCTCGGATCAGACCCATGATGACAAAACAAGCATTTAGGACCTTTGGTACGGCTAACAAGTTGCCTTTCTAGTCTGTCCAGTGCAAAAAGCAATGAGGATATCAAGACCTGAGGAGCGCGTAACATATGATGATCACATCAAGAAACATCTGATACAAAGACCCGAGGAGTGCATGACACAGAACACACACTGCAGAAGCAGCGCTACAAGACAAATAGACAGATGGGAACTGTCCTGCCTGGCACATACACTCACACTACAAAATACCCCCTGCTCCTTCTATTAGCCTGGTGACCCAGCCTCAAGCAGCCTGAAGGTGACGCAGCCTCAACCACCCTCACAGTGCCACCAAGTATATTCAGCCGGCTGGCTCCATGCTGCTCTGGCTCCCACCTCCCATCAGCCACACCACATATGCAAATAACAGGTGCCCCTCAACTTAGCTCTCAGATTGCTGGATGGTAAATTCCCTCCACCTCAAGAAATGCACGGACACTGAGAGACATCTTAATCCATGGCCAGGCTCATCATCATCTGCAAAAACAGCGTACCAGCATTCACTAGCACACCGGCCCTGATGCCCACCTCCTCCGCAATACTGACTACCGCTGAAGCAACATACGGTTGTGCTCACCCGTTCCTCTCTGAGTCCAAGCTCCAACAGTACAGCCAGTATCACCCACACCACCTGGGAAAACAAAGGGATAAAATGATCGTTGTGTTCTCAAGTAATCACCCACCACACTGCTCCTCTATCCCACCCAGCCTCACCTCAGACCCTCAGCAGATTCTGAGGAAGGCCTGCTGCAGCACCTGCTAAACCAGGGGAAACACTTCAAGGACTTGCCTTAGGGGGACCTTGCTTAGGGACACTGACTGGGCTGACGACCCTCTCGTCTTTCCTCAGCACTCCACAATGTGGGGATTCACCTCTCCAAGGCTGCAGGAAGCACCCACAAAAGAAAAAAAAGAAAAGGCAGATCCTCAGGCACCTCACAGGCACAGCCTACCTGCTGCAATACTTCTCTTTCACTAGCTCTTTTTCTTCAGCTGCTCACATGCTCCAACTCGGCCGGGCCGGCACCACAGACTGGTGGTGCTTTCCACACTGCTGGAAAGCAGGCTTTATCCTCAAGGCACGTGCAGGCTAGATGAGATGGGGCTCCAGGCACCTCTTCACCTGTGGAAACACACTGCCATCAGACACCGCCATGCCAGACAAACTTTTCCTGTTAAAACACCTTTCTCAGATGCCCTGCGGCATTCCAGTGACCTGCTTTGCTCCGATTCTAAAGACTGATGTCACAGCCCACCTTGCCTGTGGCACCTGATAAACAGAAGAGAAAGCAACCGCAGCGCTTGGAAACCATCCCTGCACGTGCTGCTCCTTGTCACTCTCCGGCCTCATCTCAAATCCTCAGCCACTTCTGTGAAGAGCCTGCCATGGCACCTGCAAAGCAAGACAGAGACCTTTCATAGTCACCTCGTGCTACTTGGCCATTCCGCTCCAACCCAGCTCATGACCAGCCCCCCTACTTAAGCAGCTCTTCAGAATGCAGTTTGCTCCTTTGAGCCTGTGCGAGACACCAGTGAAAGAGGAAGGAAAGCATAGGCTAAGGCAGCATCCAAAGCCGCAGCACAGCTAGGACAGTTACTCTCATCTGCTGCCTTACCTCTACCCGCTTACCTACCCCGAGGCAGATGCTTCCATCTGCCCTCTTAAGCCAGCTACAACACCTCTAAAACAGAATAGAGGGGACACTTCGAGTGACAATGAGAACCGCAAACCAACTTTAACTGCTACATCTGTTCATCGCTCACCTTGCCAAAAGCAGCTCTGGGTGTGACGTCCAAGGTTGTACGCTGTGTTTCAGCTTTAACAAACAAAAACATAGAAGGTAATCATTCAGCTGCCAGCATTAGCACCCATCCCTCAACAACACAAGGGACCCCATTTCCAATGTTATTGTATCAAAACAGCAGACAACTTGCCTCGGCACCTCAGAAGTAGATCAAGACAGTCACCGAGCTGCCGAACAAGAGCTTGACAGCTCCAGAAGGAGCTCTTTCCTTTGACTGGTTGCTCCTAAGGTTTATCTAGGACTGGAGAAAAATAAAAACACTCCACATCTGCGAGCTTTCAAGATTCAATGACAGACCTCTCCTCTAGCACTACTCAAGCACTATGCAAACAGCTGCTCCCAAGCAGCTCAGGTCTCCCCCTCCACATTTGCCAAACACCACAGAGATGACTCTGTGCCAGCTGCCCTTCAGTACGTGCCCAGAGGCAGACCGGATGTCTTTGCCAAAACAGTCCGGACAATGTATTAGTACACCGCCACGTTAGCTACCATCACTAACTGCCAGGCAGGACAGCTCCAGGCCAAACAAACACACACAGGCACGCTACAAACGTTACGAACAAAACACAGAACACAAGGCACAAAAAAAGGACTCCCAGAGGGAAGCCGTACAGCGACAGCAAGTCAGAACAGGTGCTCTGCAGCAGACCCAAGGAGAGACTCAAATGTCACTACATGCGACTGGAAGCAACTGCCAGAACTGGGATGATGGAGGCATAAAAAGCCTGCCTTCAAGGCAAGAGACCAGAAGGATGGGGAGTGCAAACCCCAGAAGAAAAATGCTGCGGAAATGAACTCCCAAGACAGAGCTCCTGATGAAGCCCACATGACTTCCGCAACAGCGAGGATGGAAACAGATGCCATCTGAAACAGAATATGATGCACAAGACCTGAAACACATCTGCGCTTTAAGCTGCGACTGCAAGTCAAGAAGTGCTCAGATCAGCCCTACGATGATGAAACAAGCATTTAGGACCTTTGGTGTGGCTAACAAGTTGCCCATCTAATCTGTCCAGTGGAAAAAGGCAATGAGGATATCAAGATTTGAGGAGCGCGTAACATATGATGATCGCATCAAGAAACATTTGATACAAAAAAATTACACGCACAGAAGAAATGATCTCTTTAGGCTCCCACTGCAAGATAAGAAATGCTCAGCTTCCAATTGAGCATCAGCATTATTCCAGTGAGGTCAAGTGTTCAACACCCTCAGGACGGCTTCCCCAGGGCCTGCCAAGCACGAGGAGCAACAGCACAGCACAGACAACACAGAACACAGACACCAAGCTGGAACTGCCCTGCCTGGCACATGCTCAAGCCCTACCTGACAGAATCCCACGCCCCCATACACTGTCTGACCGTGATCAATCCTAAAAGGCCCCATCCACAGCAATGACTTAAAAGCACAGACCCTCGCCCTATGTGTACATTCAAAACCCAAAAGCAAACATAGCACTTGCCCCGCAACTTAGCTTGGGAATGACGGGAGGCAGGTTCCATCCTCATCAAGGAACACGAAGGCTAGCCAGGACATTGCTTCCGGCACGAGGCTCCTCTTCACCTGCAGAAATAAAGTGCCATCGGGCACTGGCACACCAGCCAAACTTCTTCTAGTGAAACACCCACCTCAAATACAAAACAGTAGTCCACTGACCTGCTCTGCTACTGAAGTCAGATAGACCAACTCCAGACAACTGCCCGCCTTCCCCCGCCAACCACCCCCAAACACACAGTATTTGCCCCTGGACTTAATTCTCAGGGGTCACAATCCATCCTCAAGGTGGACCACAGAGGCCAACTAGGATGTCCCCACTATCTTCTTCGTCCCCGGAAAAGAGGAGTCACCCAGAGGTGGGACCAATAGACTACCAAACCAAAACCAATGCCCTTTTCCCAACTTTTCTCCACTCACCTTCCCGATCCAGGCTTAGCGCTTCCATTTACTGTGCTGAGCCAAGGTCACATAGCTTAGACCAAGGAGAAAGAACAAACAAACGTGAAAATCCACAAAACAGTCTATACCCACTCCTCTTCTTTCCTCCCCTACCCCAACAGCCAAGAAGCCCCAGACCCACGTTCCCCAACCCAGTACCACCGCTTCGCTCACCTAACATCCCAAGGAGATGCATCACGCTCCCAGCTCCTCTTGTGCTCAGAGCATCTCCAGCATTTCAGGAACTGGAACCGCTGACACCTGGCGCGCCTCAGGAACGTGGCAGGGGATGTACTCTGCTGTCGCAAGGTGCTTCCAAAGCCTGCATAACAGGCAAAGCAGACCAACACAATCCACTGACCAACTCAGGGCCCACACTGCCGTCCACTCACCCTCGTGCCTCATTCAAGTGTCCGTGCCCATGCCCTGGGCTACAAGAAACAAAAAGAGGAGGTCATATCCGTGATGGACACGTAAACAGTACAGCTCCTTGCAGAGGACTCAAACAGAGAGACGAGAGCCAGAAAAAAAAAAACACACCCTCAGGTCCACAAATACCAAAAGGCCATGAATGCACAGCAGCCCCAACAGGGGTAATCACAGACTTCTCCTTTACAGATGAGAACGGTGACCCTGCTCAGTCTCTCCGTAATACTGCACTTATGCGGTCAAGCCCCTTCGGATGCATACTGAAGCTCCTTGTGAAGCCTCTGGACAGTTATGCAAATGACTTGATATACCTAGAGATTAAAAGATAACTCAAAAAAAAAGGAACCGTACCCCACCATTTCCCAAAAACAAGTTAGCCAGCAACACCTCCTAAGCACGCCTCTATTACGTGAATTCCAAGCACTGAAAATCTAGAAGGCTGCAACGTCTAAAGACTCTACAGCCACACAAACCACAGGCAAAAGCTCCAAGACTATAACAAACTGTCCCTAACCCTGAAAAAGACAACCCCTTACACGCCTACTGCTGCTCTTTTCAGACACATGCTTACACATGGAACTCGATGATACTTATCTCCTAAACCCTGCTCCATCACTTTACCACCGAGGTTGTAACTTTGATAATATTTGACATACAGGCAAAGACTCACAAGTAAGCCCCGCAATTCGGCAAAAATCATAACGGACCCAGAACCACAAAGCAAACACACAAAGTAACACTGCCATCCTATCCGTAAACACGCTATAACAATTACTCACCTGAAGAAGAGCTGCATGCAATACAGGCACCTATTACTAGATTGGTTTACTCTAACAGATCCTACTAACTGTTACCTCATAAAGATGGGCGTACCGGTCTCTACTTGGAAACGCATCAGTCCATAGACTCTTAACCACCTACAGAAACCTGCAACTGACTGAAGGAAAAACAAAGCACTTACCCCAAAGTGCAGCCCAGGCAGAATGAGCTCTCTGATGGGATGCCTGTGACTCAATGACCACTAGGCCCTGGCTGGAACCCAAAGCCAATCACCTGGGAAAGGGGAGGGGCAAAGCACAAGTAGAAAGAGGAGAAGCAGCAGCTGTGGTTTATTTATTTTTGCTTCAGCTTTGAATATTGAAAGCTTTTCTCCTCTACAACTCCTTTCTCAGGAACCAAACAGCATTCCAGTGACCTGCTTTGCTCCTATTCCAAAGACTATCACAGCCCACCTTGCCTGCGGCACCTGATAAGCAGAACAGAAAGCAACCACAGCAATAAAAGCCACTGCACCCTCAGGACAGTTACCCTCATCCCCTCCTTTACCTCAGCCGCTTACCTACCCCACATGGCAGATGCTTCCACCCGTTCTCTGAAGCCTCCTAGAGCACCTCCAAAAGAGAAACTGGAATTTTACTCTATTTGATATAGTTAAAAAAACTGCAGCGACAACCGCACCCCAAAAATAACACCTACCTCTGTTCATCACTCACCAGAGTCACTCCAGAGGTAGCTCGCGTCGTGACGTCCTGTACTGCACACTGCGTTTCAGCCTGAACAAAGGAAAACACAGTCAGAAGACAAACATTCAGCTGACAGCATTAGCACCCATCCCTCAACAACAGAAGTCACCCCATATTTAATGTTTTCGTTTCAAAACAGCAGTCCACTTGCCTCTGTACCTGCAAGTTAGATCCAAGCTCGAAAGGAACGGCCACCATCACCCATGCCACCTGGGAACACAGAAGGACAAAATGACCACTGTGCTTGCAAGCCTCCACCTGCCACATTGCTCCTCTGTCCCAAACAGCCTCACCTCAGACCCTCAGAGGGAAACACCTGAATGTCTTCCCTTCGCTTCAGATAAGGGATCACCAGGCTGATAAAACTCCCACCTTCCCTCACTGCTCCGTGACACGGGGATTTCCCTGTCCAAGACTTCATGAAGCCCCTGCAGAGACAAGAGAAAAGCACACCCTGAGGCACCTCACAGCCACAGCGTACCTGCTGCAATACCTCTCTCTTCCCAGCTCCTTTACTTCAGCTGCTCACCAGCTCGAACTGAGATTCTTCGCTCACAGCGCGCGGCAAACTCTGCCCGGGCCACACAACACACACTGCACAAGCTACGTTGTTTAAGACACACAACCTGGAACGTTCCTGCCCAACAATCAGTGGCATCGCACAGGAAGGATGCTGCACGCTCCTAGAAACCAAACCTACCAGTCCTGAACAGCTCACCTGCCAGACAATTCCCCACCTCCTCCTGCCAACCACGCTCAGCGCACACACTATTTGGCTCTCAAAAGAGAAAAAAAAAGTAATACCACACACACACAAAAAAAACAACTGAGCTCCACAAATGCCAAAAAGCCATGCACACACAGCAGCCCCAGCAGGGCTAATCACAGACTTACCTTTTACAGATGAAAAAGGTAACTCTGATACGACCCTGCTCAGTCTCTTGGTAATACTGCGCCTACGTGGTCAAGCCTCTTGTAGTGTGTAATCAGGCTCTTTTTAGTCCTCTGGAGTTACACAAGTGGCTTCATACGTCTAGAGATTCAAATATAACCCAAAAACACAAGTGGATCCCACCATCCCAAAAACAAGTGAGCCAGCAACCTCTGCTAAATATCCCTCTAGTAAGTGATTTCCAAGCACTTAAAATCTAGAAATCCATAGACTCCAACCTGCCCAAAGAACCCTGCAACTGACTGAAGGAAAGCAAAGCACTTACCCCAAAGAGCAGCCCAGGCACAATGAACTCCCTAATGGCATACCTGGGGCTCATATACCATTTGGCCCCGCCCAGCACCCAAACCCAATCACCTGGGAAAGGGGAGGTGGCAAGCACAAGAAAGTAGAAAGAGCACAATAAGCAGAGCAGCTGTGGGTTTTTTTTTGTTTTGGGGTTTGTTTTTTTTTTTCTTTTTTTAAATCTGGTTTAGCTCAACAGCATGCAGACTGCAGACAAGAGAACTGGGGTGATTCTAGAAGCAACAATACCCATGCTTTTGCTGCAGCTTTGAATATTGAAAAGACAATATGACCAAGCAAGTAACTGAAATTTTTCCAGCTAGAATTAGCTCAAACCTTTATTTATACAGAAAGAAAAATCTGGGAGCATAACAGATTACATGCAAAAAAAAAATCAATTCCATGTAATAACATCACTTGCAGGAAAAATCACGTACTTGAGTAGGCTATCTGAAAACCAAAAGGCTATGCTGATGGGTCAAAACACACTACAGGACAATGGAGCCTGGCCCTCTGCTGCACCAACTTAAAACTCATCCCTACACTCACCAAGGTGCAACCCCAACCCAAACACAGACACACTATTTCAGCCTCAACACAGTTTTGGAAACTGCTGGAAAGCAGGCTTCATCCTCAGGCTACACGGGATGGGGCTTCAGGCACCGCTTCACCTACTGAAGCAGACCACCATCAGGAGCTGCCACGCCAGACCACCTTTTTCCTCTGCAACACCTTTCTCAGGAACCAAACAGCATTCCAGTGACCTGCTTTGCTCCTATTCCAAAGACTATCACAGCCCACCTTGCCTGTGGCACCTGATAAGCAGAACAGAAAGCAACCACAGCAATAAAAGCCACTGCACCCTCAGGACAGTTACTCTCATCCCCTCCTTTACCTCAGCCGCTTACCTACCCCACATGGCAGATGCTTCCACCCGTTCTCTGAAGCCTCCTAGAGCACCTCCAAAAGAGAAACTGGAATTTTACTCTATTGGATGTAGTTAAAAAAACTGCAGCGACAACCGCACCCCAAAAATAACACCTACCTCTGTTCATCACTCACCAGAGTCACTCCAGAGGTAGCTCGGGTTGTGACGTCCTGTACTGCACACTGCGTTTCAGCCTGAACAAAGGAAAACACAGTCAGACGATAAAATTCAGCTGACAGCATTAGCACCCATCCCTCAACAACAGAAGTCACCCCATATTTAATGTTTTCGTTTCAAAACAGCAGTCTACTTGCCTCTGTACCTGCAAGTTAGATCCAAGCTCGAAAGGAACGGCCACCATCACCCATGCCACCTGGGAACACAGAAGGACAAAATGACCACTGTGCTTGCAAGCCACCACCTGCCACATTGCTCCTCTGTCCCAAACAGCCTCACCTCAGACCCTCAGAGGGAAACACCTGAATGTCTTCCCTTCGCTTCAGATAAGGGATCACCAGGCTGACAGAACTCCCACCTTCCCTCACTGCTCCGTGACACGGGGATTTCCCTGTCCAAGACTTCATGAAGCCCCTGCAGAGACGAGAGAAAAGCACACCCTGAGGCACCTCACAGCCACAGCGTACCTGCTGCAATACCTCTCTCTTCCCAGCTCCTTTACTTCACCTCCTCACCAGCTCTGAGATTCTTCGCTTCAGTTTCCCCATTGACTGGGTAATCCAGGTTCACAATCTATCCGGTACTTCACTGAAAATACACAGCTGCTGGCCTGTTACAAGTCAATTTTCTTTTTTCCTTGACTGTTTTCCTCTTTGAGGTGGTAATGTTTCTTACACCGTGATTTCCAACCAATTGCTCTAAGGATTCTGGTTGTCTGCATTTCACAAGGTCGTCTGGTAAGCTTTCTTATCACTGCAAGCATATCTCAATACCACCTTCCTTCCCTCTAAACAATGTAACTCTGTGCAAAAACATTTTTATTCCCACAACCTTGATCCCCTTACCCTAAAATCCTTATTCCCTTTAACCCTAACAACTCTAACCACAACCCTAACCCTTCATATCAACCCCCCGACGCTAATGACACTGACTAATGATCCAAACCCCAAACTGCCCCTAACCCCAGGCAACCCACAAAGAAACTGACACAAAGCTGAAAACTACAAAAAAAGGCAAAACCCTGGATACAGACCCCAAATCACAAACACGCGACAAAAATGCTACAGAAAAGCCCCAGATGCAGGCCCCAAGCACTACAGCTAGGCCCCAGAAGCTCAAGACACATCCCAAAGCCAAAATGCAAGCCCCAAACGCTACAGAAAAGCCCCCAAACACCAGACGCAGGCTGCAGAAGTCTACAAGCGGGCCACAACCCACCCCCAGACACAGGCCCCAAAGGTGTACAAACAACTCCCCACCCTCCCCAGAGGCACGCCCCAAAGGTGTACAAACAGCCCCAACCCCCCAAGACCCAGACCCCTACAGCGTAGAAGCAGCTCCCAACCCCACCCCCAAGGCACATGCCCCAACCCCCCCCCCCAAGGCAGGCACTAACAGTGTACAAGCAGCTCCCACCCCTACCAGACGCAGGCCCCAAAGGTGTACAAGCAGGCCCCTACAGTATACAAGCAGCTCACAACCACCCCCCAAAAGGCAGGCCCCAACACCCTCCAGATGCAATCCCGAAAGGTGTACAACCAGCTCCAACCCCCCCCCCCAAGACGCAGGCCCCAACCACACCCAGATGCAGACCCCAACTGTCCACAAGCAGCTCCCAACCCGCCCCCCATGAACTGGACCCCACCCCACCCCGATGCAGGCCCCAGGCCCCAGCCCCAGCCCCAGCCCCCACACCCCAGACTCAGGCCCCAAAGGTGTGCAAGCAGGCCCCTACAGTATACAAGCAGCTCACAACCACCCCCCCAGAGGCAGGCCCCAACCCCCTCCAGACGCAAGCCCGAAAGGTGTACAACCAGCTCCCAACTCCCCCCCCCCCCCCCCCCAACGCAGGCTTCTTTACTGTACAACCAGCTCTGAACCCCCCCACTCCCCAGACACAGGCACCAAGCCCCCGCAGAGGCAGGCGCCAAGGCTGTGCAAGCAGCTCCCAACCCCCCCCCCCAAGAGGCAGGCCCCAAAGCCCCATAGAGGGAAGCCCCTAGCGTGTACAAGCAACTCACAACCCTCCCCAGAGGCACGCCCCAAAGGTGTACAAACAGCCCCAACCCCCCAAGACCCAGACCCCTACAGCGTAGAAGCAGCTCCCAACCCCACCCCCAAGGCACATGCCCCAACCCCCCCCCCAAGGCAGGCCCCTACAGTATACAAGCAGCTCACAACCACCCCCCCAGAGGCAGGCCCCAACCCCCTCCAGACGCAAGCCCGAAAGGTGTACAACCAGCTCCAACACCCCCCCCCCCGACAAGACGCAGACCCCAAGCCCCCCCAGACACAGGCCCCAAAGGTGTACAAGCAACTCCCCACCCTCCCTCCCCAGAGGCAGGCCCCAAAGGTGTACAACCAGCACCCGACCCCCCCCAGATGCAAGCCCCAAAGGTGCACAAGCAGCTCCAAACCTCCCCCCCCCCCAATCCCAGGCATACAGTGTACGAGCAGCTCCCAACCCCCCCCCAACGCAGGCTCCTATACTGTACAACCAGCTCTGAACCCCCCCGCTCCCCAGACGCAGGCACCAAGCCCCCACAGATGCAGGCCCCAAGGGTGTGAAAGCAGCTCCCAACCAGCGCCCCCCCCCAGAGGCAGGCCCCAAAGCCCCATAGAGGGAAGTCCCTGTAGTGCACAAGCAGCTCCCAACCCCCCCCCAGACGCAAGTCCCTGCAGTGTACAAGCAGTTCCCACCCCCCCCCAGATGCAAGTCCCTGCAGTGTACAAGCAACTCCCAACCCCCACAGATACAGATCCCTACACTGTAGGAGCAGCTTCCAACCCCCCCAGATGCAGGCCCTGACACCCCCCCCAAAACACAGTCCCAAAGGTGTACAAGCAGCTCCACACACCCCCAAGACACAGGCCCCAAAAGCCTAAATATATGCCAAGAAAGTACTAATGCAGGTACCAAATGCTACAGACAGGCCCAAAAGCACAGGCACACGCCCCAGATACTCGAGGCCGAGACGTAACTTGGCTTTCTGAATTACTGGAAAGCGGCTTTCCTTCTCAGCGAGGTGTGCGCAGGCTAGACAGGATGGGGCTTCAGGCACCTCTTCACCTATGGAAACACACTGCCATCAGGCACTGCCATGCCAGACAAGCTTTTTCTGTTAAAACACCCTTCTCAGATGCCCCGCGGCATTCCAGTGACCTGCTTTGCTCCGATTCTAAAGACTAGTGTCACAGCCCACCTTGCCTGTGGCACCTGACCAACAGAAGAGAAAGCAACCATACCGTTTGGAAACCGTCACTGCACGTGCCGCTCCTTGATGCTCTGTAACCTCTTCTCAAATCCTCAGCCACTTCTGTGTAGAGCCTGCCAGGGCACCTGCAAAGCAAGATGGATACCCTTCGCAGTCACCTTGCGCAACTTGGCCATTCTGCTCCACTGCTCCACTCACGACCAGCCTGCCCTTCTCGTGCTGCTCTTCAGAGTGCAGCTTGGCCCCTCTGAGTCTGTGCGAGGCACCTGCGAAAGAAAAAGAAAAGCATAGGCCGCGGCAGCATCCAAAGCCGCAGCACAGCTAGGACAGGTACTCTCACCTGCTCCCTTACTCTGCCCCCTCACCTGCCCTCGAGGCAGATGCTTCCATCTGCTCTCTTAAGCCAGCTACAACACCTCTGGAATATAAACAGGACTTTAACTGTATTTTGTGTAGTTAAGTAACTGCAGTGACAACCGCACCCCTAAAATAACTGCTACATCTGTTCATCGCTCACCTTGCCAAAACCAGCTCTGGTCGTGAAGTCCCAGGTCGTACGCTGTGTTTCAGCTTTAACAAATGAAAACAGTCAGAAAATGATCATTCAGATGCCAGCATTAGCACCCATCCCTCAACAACACAAGGGACCCCATGGCTAATTTTATCATTTCAAAACAGCAGCCCCCTTGCCTCAGCACCTGGAAAGTAGATCAAGCCAGTCACCGGGTTGCCTACCGAGTCCTTGACAGTTCCAAAAGGAGCTCTTTCCTGTGACCGGTTCCTCCTAAGGTTTACCCCTCCTACTGGGGAGGGGAACGAAATACAAACAAAAAAATCAAAACCCCATATCTGAGAGCTTTCAAGATTCAATGACAGACCTCTCCTCTAGCACTATTCAAGCACTATGCAAACAGCTGCTCGCAAGCAGCTCAGGTCTCCCCCTCCACATTTGCCAAACACCACAGAGATGACTCTGTGCCAGCTGCCCTTCAGTACGTGCCCAGAGGCAGACCGGATGTCTTTGCCAAAACAGTCCGGACAATGTATTAGTACACCGCCACGTTAGCTACCATCACTAACTGCCAGGCAGGACAGCTCCAGGCCAAACACACACACACAGGCACGCTACAAACGTTACGAACAAAACACAGAACACAAGGCGCAAAAAAAGGACTCCCAGAGGGAAGCCCTACAGCGACAGCTAGTCAGAACAGGTGCCCTGCAGCAGACCCAAGGAGAGACTCAAATGTCACTACATGCGACTGGAAGCAACTGCCAGAACTGGGATGATGGAGGCATAAAAAGCCTGCCTTCAAGACAAGAGACCAGAAGGATGGGGAGTGCAAACCCCAGAAGAAATCTCTTAGGAAATGAATTCCCAAGCAAGAGCTCCTGATGCGACCCAGATGACTTCTGCAAGAGTGAGGATGGAAACAGATGCCATCTGAAACCGAATATGATGCACAAGGCCTGAAACACATCGGCGCTTTAAGCTGCGTCTGCAATACAAGAAGTGCTCGGATCAGACCCATGATGACAAAACAAGCATTTAGGACCTTTGGTACGGCTAACAAGTTGCCTTTCTAGTCTGTCCAGTGCAAAAAGCAATGAGGATATCAAGACCTGAGGAGCACGTAACATGATGATCACATCAAGAAACATTTGACACAAAGACCCGAGGAGTGCATGACACAGAACACACACTGCAGAAGCAGCACTACAAGACAAATAAACAGATGGGAACTGTCCTGCCTGGCACATACACTCACACTACAAAATACCCCCTGCTCCTTCTATTAGCCTGGTGACCCAGCCTCAAGCAGCCTGAACCACCCTCACAGTGGCACCAAGTATATTCAGCCGGCTGGCTCCATGCTGCTCCTGCTCCCAGCTCCCATCAGCCACACCACATATGCAAATACCAGGTGCCCCTCAACTTAGCTCTCAGATTGCTGGATGGTAAATTCCCTCCACCTCAAGAAATGCACAGACACTGAGACATCTTAGTCCATGGCCAGGCTCATCATCATCTGCAAAAACAGCGTACCAGCAGTCACTAGCACACCGGCCCTGATGCCCACCTCCTCCGCAATACTGACTACCACTGAAGCAACATACGGTTGTGCTCACCCGTTCCTGTCTGAGTCCAAGCTCCAACAGTACAGCCAGTATCACCCACACCACCTGGGAAAACAAAGGGATAAAGTGATCGTTGTGTTCTCAAGTAATCACCCACCACACTGCTCCTCTATCCCACCCAGCCTCACCTCAGACCCTCAGCAGATTCTGAGGAAGGCCTGCTGCAGCACCTGCTAAACCAGGGGAAACACTTCAAGGACTTGCCTTAGGGGGACCTTGCTTAGGGACACTGACTGGGCTGACGACCCTCTCGCCTTTCCTCAGCACTCCACAAAGTGGGGATTCACCTCTCCAAGGCTGCAGGAAGCACCCACAAAAGAAAAAAAAAAGGCAGATCCTCAGGCACCTCACAGGCACAGCCTACCTGCTGCAATACCTCTCTTTCACTAGCTCTTTTTCTTCAGCTGCTCACATGCTCCAACTCGGCCGGGCCGGCACCACGGACTGGTGGTGCTTTCCACACTGCTGGAAAGCAGGCTTTATCCTCAAGGCACGTGCAGGCTAGATGAGATGGGGCTCCAGGCACCTCTTCACCTGTGGAAACACACTGCCATCAGACACCGCCATGCCAGACAAACTTTTCCTGTTAAAACACCCTTCTCAGATGCCCTGCGGCATTCCAGTGACCTGCTTTGCTCCCATTCTAAAGACTGATGTCACAGCCCACCTTGCCTGTGGCACCTGATAAACAGAAGAGAAAGCAACCGCAGCGCTTGGAAACCATCCCTGCACGTGCTGCTCCTTGTCACTCTCCGGCCTCATCTCAAATCCTCAGCCACTTCTGTGAAGAGCCTGCCATGGCACCTGCAAAGCAAGACAGAGACCTTTCATAGTCACCTCGTGCTACTTGGCCATTCCGCTCCAACCCAGCTCATGACCAGCCCCCCTACTTAAGCAGCTCTTCAGAATGCAGTTTGCTCCTTTGAGCCTGTGCGAGACACCAGTGAAAGAGGAAGAAAAGCATAGGCTAAGGCAGCATCCAAAGCCGCAGCACAGCTAGGACAGTTACTCTCATCTGCTGCCTTACCTCTACCCGCTTACCTACCCCGAGGCAGATGCTTCCATCTGCCCTCTTAAGCCAGCTACAACACCTCTAAAACAGAATAGAGGGGACACTTCGAGTGACAATGAGAACCGCAAACCAACTTTAACTGCTACATCTGTTCATCGCTCACCTTGCCAAAAGCAGCTCTGGGTGTGACGTCCCAGGTTGTACGCTGTGTTTCAGCTTTAACAAACGAAAACATAGAAGGTAATCATTCAGCTGCCAGCATTAGCACCCATCCCTCAACAACACAAGGGACCCCATTTCCAATGTTATTGTATCAAAACAGCAGACAACTTGCCTCGGCACCTCAGAAGTAGATCAAGACAGTCACCGAGCTGCCGAACGAGAGCTTGACAGCTCCAGGAGCAGCTCTTTCCTTTGACCGGTTGCTCCTAAGGTTTATCTAGGACTGGAGAAAAATAAAAACACTCCACATCTGCGAGCTTTCAAGATTCAATGACAGACCTCTCCTCTAGCACTACTCAAGCACTATGCAAACAGCTGCTCCCAAGCAGCTCAGGTCTCCCCCTCCACATTTGCCAAACACCACAGAGATGACTCTGTGCCAGCTGCCCTTCAGTACGTGCCCAGAGGCAGACCGGATGTCTTTGCCAAAACAGTCCGGACAATGTATTAGTACACCGATGGACCGCCACGTTAGCTACCATCACTAACTGCCAGGCAGGACAGCTCCAGGCCAAACACACACACAGGCACGCTACAAACGTTACGAACAAAACACAGAACACAAGGCGCAAAAAAAGGACTCCCAGAGGGAAGCCGTACAGCGACAGCAAGTCAGAACAGGTGCTCTGCAGCAGACCCAAGGAGAGACTCAAATGTCACGACATGCGACTGGAAGCAACTGCCAGAACTGGGATGATGGAGGCATAAAAAGCCTGCCTTCAAGGCAAGAGACCAGAAGGATGGGGAGTGCAAACCCCAGAAGAAAAATGCTTCGGAAATGAACTCCCAAGACAGAGCTCCTGATGAAGCCCACATGACTTCCGCAACAGCGAGGATGGAAACAGATGCCATCTGAAACAGAATATGATGCACAAGACCTGAAACACATCTGCGCTTTAAGCTGCGACTGCAAGTCAAGAAGTGCTCAGATCAGCCCTACGATGATGAAACAAGCATTTAGGACCTTTGGTGTGGCTAACAAGTTGCCCATCTAATCCGTCCAGTGGAAAAAGGCAATGAGGATATCAAGACCTGAGGAGCGCGTAACATATGATGATCGCATCAAGAAACATTTGATACAAAAAAATTACACGCACAGAAGAAATGATCTCTTTAGGCTCCCACTGCAAGATAAGAAATGCTCAGCTTCCAATTGAGCATCAGCATTATTCCAGTGAGGTCAAGTGTTCGACACCCTCAGGAAGGCTTCCCCAGGGCCTGCCAAGCACCAGGAGCAACAGCACAGCACAGACAACACAGAACACAGACACCAAGCTGGAACTGCCCTGCCTGGCACGTGCTCAAGCCCTACCTGACAGAATCCCACGCCCCCACACACTGTCTGACCATGATCAATCCTAAAAGGCCCCATCCACAGCAATGACTTAAAAGCACAGACCCTCGCCCTATGTGTACATTCAAAACCCAAAAGCAAACATAGCACTTGCCCCGCAACTTAGCTTGGGAATGATGGGAGGCAGGTTCCATCCTCATCAAGGAACACGAAGGCTAGCCAGGACATTGCTTCCGGCACGAGGCTCCTCTTCACCTGCAGAAATAAAGTGCCATCAGGCACTGGCACACCAGCCACACTTCTTCTAGTGAAACACCCACCTCAAAAACAAAACAGTAGTCCACTGACCTGCTCTGCTACTGAAGTCAGATAGACCAACTCCAGACAACTGCCCGCCTTCCCCTGCCAACCACCCCCAAACACACAGTATTTGCCCCTGGACTTAATTCTCAGGGGTCACAATCCATCCTCAAGGTGGACCACAGAGGCCAACTAGGATGTCCCCACTATCTTCTTTGTCCCCGGAAAAGAGGAGTCACCCAGAGGTGGGACCAATAGACTACCAAACCAAAACCAATGCCCTTTTCCCAACTTTTCTCCACTCACCTTCCCGATCCAGGCTTAGCGCTTCCATTTACTGTGCTGAGCCAAGGTCACATAGCTTAGACCAAGGAGAAAGAACAAACAAACGTGAAAATCCACAAAACAGTCTATACCCACTCCTCTTCTTTCCTCCCCTACCCCAACAGCCAAGAAGCCCCAGACCCACGTTCCCCAACCCAGTACCACCGCTTCGCTCACCTAACATCCCAAGGAGATGCATCACGCTCCCAGCTCCTCTTGTGCTCAGAGCATCTCCAGCATTTCAGGAACTGGAACCGCTGACGCCTGGCGCGCCTCAGGAACGTGGCAGGGGATGTACTCTGCTGTCGCAAGGTGCTTCCAAAGCCTGCATAACAGGCAAAGCAGACTAACACAATCCACTGACCAACTCAGGGCCCACACTGCCGTCCACTCACCCTCGTGCCTCATTCAAGTGTCCGTGCCCATGCCCTGGGCTACAAGAAACAAAAAGAGGAGGTCATATCCGTGATGGACACGTAAACAGTACAGCTCCTTGCAGAGGACTCAAACACAGAGACGAGAGCCAGAAAAAAAAAAAACACACCCTCAGGTCCACAAATACCAAAAGGCCATGAATGCACAGCAGTCCCAACAGGGGTAATCACAGACTTCTCCTTTACAGATGAGAACGGTGACCCTGCTCAGTCTCTCCGTAATACTGCACTTATGAGGTCAAGCCCCTTCTGATGCATACTGAAGCTCCTTGTGAAACCTCTGGACAGTTATGCAAATGACTTGATATACCTAGAGATTAAAAGATAACTCAAAAAAAAAGGAACCGTACCCCACCATTTCCCAAAAACAAGTTAGCCAGCAACACCTCCTAAGCACACCTCTATTACGTGAATTCCAAGCACTGAAAATCTAGAAGGCTGCAACGTCTAAAGACTCTACAGCCACACAAACCACAGGCAAAAGCTCCAAAAATAAAACAAACTATCCCTAACCCTGAAAAAGACTACCCCTTACACGCCTACTGCTGCTCTTTTCAGACACATGCTTACACATGGAACTCGATGATACTTATCTCCTAAACCCTGCTCCATCACTTTACCACCGAGGTTGTAACTTTGATAATATTTGACATACAGGATAAGACTCACAAGTAAGCCCCGCAATTCGGCAAAAATCATAACGGACCCAGAACCACAAAGCAAACACACAAAGTAACACTGCCATCCTATCCGTAAACACGCTATAACAATTACTCACCTGAAGAAGAGCTGCATGCAATACAGGCACCTATTACTAGATTGGTTTACTCTAACAGATCCTACTAGTTGTTACCTCACAAAGATGGGCGTACCGGTCTCTACTTGGAAACGCATCAGTCCATAGACTCTTAACCACCTAAAGAAACCTGCAACTCACTGAAGGAAAAACAAAGCACTTACCCCAAAGAGCAGCCCAGGCAGAATGAGCTCTCTGATGGGATGCCTGTGACTCAATGACCACCAGGCCCTCCCTGGAACCCAAAGCCAATCACCTGGGAAAGGGGAGGGGCAAAACACAAGAAAGTAGAAAGAGGAGAAGCAGCAGCTGTGGTTTATTTTTTTTTGCTTCAGCTTTGAATATTGAAAGCTTTTCTCCTCTACAACTCCTGTCTCAGGAACCAAACAGCATTCCAGTGACCTGCTTTGCTCCTATTCCAAAGACTATCACAGCCCACCTTGCCTGTGGCACCTGATAAGCAGAACAGAAAGCAACCACAGCAGCAAAAGCCACTGCACCCTCAGGACAGTTACTCTCATCCCCTCCTTTACCTCAGCCGCTTACCTACCCCACATGGCAGATGCTTCCACCCGTTCTCTGAAGCCTCCTAGAGCACCTCCAAAAGAGAAACTGGAATTTTACTCTATTGGATGTAGTTAAAAAAACTGCAGCGACAGCCGCACCCCAAAAATAACACCTACCTCTGTTCATCACTCACCAGAGTCACTCCAGAGGTAGCTCGCGTCGTGACGTCCTGTACTGCACACTGCGTTTCAGCCTGAACAAAGGAAAACACAGTCAGAAGACAAACATTCAGCTGACAGCATTAGCACCCATCCCTCAACAACAGAAGTCACCCCATATTTAATGTTTTCGTTTCAAAACAGCAGTCCACTTGCCTCTGTACCTGCAAGTTAGATCCAAGCTCGAAAGGAACGGCCACCATCACCCATGCCACCTGGGAACACAGAAGGACAAAATGACCACTGTGCTTGCAAGCCACCACCTGCCACATTGCTCCTCTGTCCCAAACAGCCTCACCTCAGACCCTCAGAGGGAAACACCTGAATGTCTTCCCTTCGCTTCAGATAAGGGATCACCAGGCTGATAGAACTCCCACCTTCCCTCACTGCTCCGTGACACGGGGATTTCCCTGTCCAAGACTGCATGAAGCCCCTGCAGAGACAAGAGAAAAGCACACCCTGAGGCACCTCACAGCCACAGCGTACCTGCTGCAATACCTCTCTCTTCCCAGCTCCTTTACTTCAGCTGCTCACCAGCTCGAACTGAGATTCTTCGCTCACAGCGCCGCGGCAAACTCTGCCCGGGCCACACAACACACACTGCACAAGCTACGTTGTTTAAGACACACGAGCTGGAACGTTCCTGCCCAACAATCAGTGGCATCGCACAGGAAGGATGCCGCACGCTCCTAGAAACCAAACCTACCAGTCCTGAACAGCTCCCCTGCCAGACAATTCCCCACCTCCTCCTGCCAACCACGCTCAGCGCACACACTACTTGGCTCTCAAAAGAAAAAAAAAAAAGTAATACCATACACACACAAAAAAAACAACTGAGCTCCACAAATGCCGAAAAGCCATGCACACACAGCAGCCCCAGCAGGGCTAATCACAGACTTACCTTTTACAGATGAAAAAGGTAACAATGATACGACCCTGCTCAGTCTCTTGGTAATACTGCGCCTACGTGGTCAAGCCTCTTGTAGTGTGTAATCAGGCTCTTTTTAGTCCTCTGGAGAGTTACACAAGTGGCTTCATACGTCTAGAGATTCAAATATAACCCAAAAACACAAGTGGATCCCACCATCCCAAAAACAAGTGAGCCAGCAACCTCTGCTAAATATCCCTCTAGCAAGTGATTTCCAAGCACTTAAAATCTAGAAATCCATAGACACCAACCTGCCCAAAGAACCCTGCAATTGACTGAAAAACAAAGCACTTACCCCAAAGAGCAGCCCAGGCACAATGAACTCCCTAATGGCATACCTGGGGCTCATATACCATTTGGCCCCGCCCAGCACCCAAACCCAATCACCTGGGAAAGGGGAGGGGCAAAGCACAAGAAAGTAGAAAGAGAGCAGGAGCAACAGCTGTGGTGGTTTGTTTCTTGTTTCTGTTTACTGTGTTGTTTTGTTTTTTTTTAAATCTGGTTTAGCTCAATAGCATGCAGACTGCAGACAAGAGAACTGGGGTGATTCTAGAAGCAACAATACCCATGCTTTTGCTGCAGCTTTGAATATTGAAAGGACAATACGACCAAGCAACTGAATTTTTTTCAGCTGGAATTAGCTCAAACCTTTATTTATATAGAAAGAAAAATCTGGGAGCATAACAGATCATACGCCAAAACAACAAAAAAAAAATCAATTCCATGTAATAACATCACTTGCAGGAAAAATCACGTACTTGAGTAGGCTATCTGTAAACCAAAAGGCTATGCTGATGGGTCAAAACACACTACAGGACAACGGAGCCTGGCCCTCTGCTGCACCAACTTAAAACTCATCCCTACACTCACCAAGGTGCAACCCCAACCCAAACACAGACACACCATTTCAGCCTCAACACAGTTTTGGGAACTGCTGGAAAGCAGGCTTCATCCTCAGCGAGGCGTGCTCAGGCTCCACGGCATGGGGCTTCAGGCACCGCTTCACCTACTGAAGACGACCACCATCATCAGGAGCTGCCACGCCAGACCACCTTTTTCCTCTGCAACACCTTTCTCAGGAACCAAACAGCATTCCAGTGACCTGCTTTGCTCCTATTCCAAAGACTATCACAGCCCACCTTGCCTGTGGCACCTGATAAGCAGAACAGAAAGCAACCACAGCAATAAAAGCCACTGCACCCTCAGGACAGTTACTCTCATCCCCTCCTTTACCTCAGCCGCTTACCTACCCCACGTGGCAGATGCTTCCACCCGTTCTCTGAAGCCACCTAAAGCACCTCTAAAAGAGAAACTGGAATTTTACTCTATTGGATGTAGTTAAAAAAACTGCAGCGACAACCAGCCAGCGACAACTGCAGCGACAAACAGCCTCACCTCAGACCCTCAGAGGGAAACACCTGAACATCTTCCCCTGTGGTGGTTTTACAGGGGTAGGCGACCGAGCTCCACCAAAACCGCTCTCTCCCTCTCCCTCCTCAAAGAAGGACAGGGAGAAAATACAAGGAAAAAGGGCTCAAGGGTTGAGATAAGGATGAGGAGATTACACAGTAAATATCGTGATAAGCAAAACACACTCAGCATAGAAAGACAGAAAGATTTATTGCTTATTACTACGCAATGTAGAGAAGCGAGAAACAAACGAAAGCAACCAAAAGCACCTTCTCCCCCAGCCACCCTCTTCCACCTTCTCCCCCCCAGCGGTGCAGGTGATCGGTGTTTATGGTCAGTCTATAGCGCTTCTTTGCCGCCACTCCTCCTCGGACGCCCTCATCCCCTGTGCTGTGGGGTTCCTCCCACAGGATGCAGTCCTTGGTCAACTGATCTGGCATGGCCTTCCCACAGGCAGCAGCTCTTCCAGAACTGTTCCAGATGTAGGTCCATACCACGGGGTCCATCCCTCAGGAGCAAACTGCTCCAACCTGGGTCCCCCACGGGCAGCAGCTCCTGCCAGCTCACCTGCTCCTGCGTGGTCTCCTCTCCACGGTCTACAGGTCCGGCCCGGAAGCTGCTCCGGCAAGGGTCTTCCACAGGCCGCAGCCTCCATCAGTGCAGGTCCACCTGCTCCACCGTGCTCTCCTCCACCAGCTGCAGCATGGAACCCTGCTCCACCGTGGTACTCCGTGGGCTGCAGGGGGACAGCCTGCTTCACCATGGTCCTCGCCACAGGCCGCGGGGGACTTCTGCTCCGGCACCTGGAGTACCTCTCCCCCTCCTTCTTCACTGACCTTGGCGCCTGCAAGGCTGTTCCTCACTCCTCTTGCTCTCCCAGCTGCTGCATGGCACAACGTCTTTGTTTTTTTTTTTTTTTTTCCTGTCTTAAATATGCTCTCACAGACGTGCAAACAACATCACTTATTGGCTCCGCTCAGCAGCAGGGCCATTACCTAACATGGGGCAGCTTCTAGATTCTTCACACAGAAGCCACCCCTAGAGCCCCCTGCTACCAAAACCTTGCCACATAAACCCACTACGTCCCTTCATTTTGGTTAAGGGACGACCAGACTGACAACACGCTCACCTTCCCTCACTGCTCCGTGACACGGGGATTTCCCTGTCCAAGACTGCACCAAGCACCTGCAGAGACGAGAGAAAAGCACCCCCTGAGGCACCTCACAGCCACAGCGTACCTGCTGCAATACCTCTCTTCCCAGTTGCTTTACTTCAGCTGCTCGTTAGCTCGATCTAAGATAAATGTGCCCGGGCGGCGCCGCGCCAAAATGTGCCCGGGCGGCGCCGCGCCAAAATGTGCCCGGGCGGCGCCGCGCCAAAATGTGCCCGGGCGGCGCCGCGCCAAAATGTGCCCGGGCGGCGCCGCGCCAAAATGTGCCCGGGCGGCGCCGCGCCAAAATGTGCCCGGGCGGCGCCGCGCCAAAATGTGCCCGGGCGGCGCCGCGCCAAAATGTGCCCGGGCGGCGCCGCGCCAAAATGTGCCCGGGCGGCGCCGCGCCAAAATGTGCCCGGGCGGCGCCGCGCCAAAATGTGCCCGGGCGGCGCCGCGCCAAAATGTGCCCGGGCGGCGCCGCGCCAAAATGTGCCCGGGCGGCGCCGCGCCAAAATGTGCCCGGGCGGCGCCGCGCCAAAATGTGCCCGGGCGGCGCCGCGCCAAAATGTGCCCGGGCGGCGCCGCGCCAAAATGTGCCCGGGCGGCGCCGCGCCAAAATGTGCCCGGGCGGCGCCGCGCCAAAATGTGCCCGGGCGGCGCCGCGCCAAAATGTGCCCGGGCGGCGCCGCGCCAAAATGTGCCCGGGCGGCGCCGCGCCAAAATGTGCCCGGGCGGCGCCGCGCCAAAATGTGCCCGGGCGGCGCCGCGCCAAAATGTGCCCGGGCGGCGCCGCGCCAAAATGTGCCCGGGCGGCGCCGCGCCAAAATGTGCCCGGGCGGCGCCGCGCCAAAATGTGCCCGGGCGGCGCCGCGCCAAAATGTGCCCGGGCGGCGCCGCGCCAAAATGTGCCCGGGCGGCGCCGCGCCAAAATGTGCCCGGGCGGCGCCGCGCCAAAATGTGCCCGGGCGGCGCCGCGCCAAAATGTGCCCGGGCGGCGCCGCGCCAAAATGTGCCCGGGCGGCGCCGCGCCAAAATGTGCCCGGGCGGCGCCGCGCCAAAATGTGCCCGGGCGGCGCCGCGCCAAAATGTGCCCGGGCGGCGCCGCGCCAAAATGTGCCCGGGCGGCGCCGCGCCAAAATGTGCCCGGGCGGCGCCGCGCCAAAATGTGCCCGGGCGGCGCCGCGCCAAAATGTGCCCGGGCGGCGCCGCGCCAAAATGTGCCCGGGCGGCGCCGCGCCAAAATGTGCCCGGGCGGCGCCGCGCCAAAATGTGCCCGGGCGGCGCCGCGCCAAAATGTGCCCGGGCGGCGCCGCGCCAAAATGTGCCCGGGCGGCGCCGCGCCAAAATGTGCCCGGGCGGCGCCGCGCCAAAATGTGCCCGGGCGGCGCCGCGCCAAAATGTGCCCGGGCGGCGCCGCGCCAAAATGTGCCCGGGCGGCGCCGCGCCAAAATGTGCCCGGGCGGCGCCGCGCCAAAATGTGCCCGGGCGGCGCCGCGCCAAAATGTGCCCGGGCGGCGCCGCGCCAAAATGTGCCCGGGCGGCGCCGCGCCAAAATGTGCCCGGGCGGCGCCGCGCCAAAATGTGCCCGGGCGGCGCCGCGCCAAAATGTGCCCGGGCGGCGCCGCGCCAAAATGTGCCCGGGCGGCGCCGCGCCAAAATGTGCCCGGGCGGCGCCGCGCCAAAATGTGCCCGGGCGGCGCCGCGCCAAAATGTGCCCGGGCGGCGCCGCGCCAAAATGTGCCCGGGCGGCGCCGCGCCAAAATGTGCCCGGGCGGCGCCGCGCCAAAATGTGCCCGGGCGGCGCCGCGCCAAAATGTGCCCGGGCGGCGCCGCGCCAAAATGTGCCCGGGCGGCGCCGCGCCAAAATGTGCCCGGGCGGCGCCGCGCCAAAATGTGCCCGGGCGGCGCCGCGCCAAAATGTGCCCGGGCGGCGCCGCGCCAAAATGTGCCCGGGCGGCGCCGCGCCAAAATGTGCCCGGGCGGCGCCGCGCCAAAATGTGCCCGGGCGGCGCCGCGCCAAAATGTGCCCGGGCGGCGCCGCGCCAAAATGTGCCCGGGCGGCGCCGCGCCAAAATGTGCCCGGGCGGCGCCGCGCCAAAATGTGCCCGGGCGGCGCCGCGCCAAAATGTGCCCGGGCGGCGCCGCGCCAAAATGTGCCCGGGCGGCGCCGCGCCAAAATGTGCCCGGGCGGCGCCGCGCCAAAATGTGCCCGGGCGGCGCCGCGCCAAAATGTGCCCGGGCGGCGCCGCGCCAAAATGTGCCCGGGCGGCGCCGCGCCAAAATGTGCCCGGGCGGCGCCGCGCCAAAATGTGCCCGGGCGGCGCCGCGCCAAAATGTGCCCGGGCGGCGCCGCGCCAAAATGTGCCCGGGCGGCGCCGCGCCAAAATGTGCCCGGGCGGCGCCGCGCCAAAATGTGCCCGGGCGGCGCCGCGCCAAAATGTGCCCGGGCGGCGCCGCGCCAAAATGTGCCCGGGCGGCGCCGCGCCAAAATGTGCCCGGGCGGCGCCGCGCCAAAATGTGCCCGGGCGGCGCCGATCACAGACTTACCCTTTACAGATGAAAAAGATAACTCTGATACGACCCTGCTCAGTCTCTTGTTAATACTGCGCCTACGTGGTCAAGCCTCTTGTAGTGTGTAATCAGGCTCTTTTTAGTCCTCCGGAGAGTTACACAAGTGGCTTCATACGTCTAGAGATTCAAATATAACCCAAAAACACAAGTGGATCCCACCATCCCAAAAACAAGTGAGCCAGCAACCTCTGCTAAATATCCCTCTAGTAAGTGATTTCCAAGCACTTAAAATCTAGAAATCCATAGACACCAACCTGCCCAAAGAACCCTGCAACTGACTGAAGGAAAGCAAAGCACTTACCCCAAAGAGCAGCCCAGGCACAATGAACTCTCTAATGGCATACCTGGGGCTCATATACCATTTGGCCCTGCCCAGCACCCAAACCCAATCACCTGGGAAAGGGGAGGTGGCAAGCACAAGAAAGTAGAAAGAGCACAAGCAGCACAGCAGCTGTGGGGTTTTTTGATTTTTTTTTTGGTTTTGTGTTTTGCTTGTTTGTTTTTTGTTTTTCTTTTGTTTTATCTTTAATCTGGTTTAGCTCAACAGCATGCAGACTGCAGACAAGAGAACTGGGGTGATTCTAGAAGCAACAATACCCATGCTTTTGCTGCAGCTTTGAATATTGAAAGGACAATATGACCAAGCAAGTAACTGAAATTTTTCCAGCTAGAATTAGCTCAAACCTTTATTTATATAGAAAGAAAAATCTGGGAGCATAACAGATCACACGCCAAAACAAAAATAAATTCCATATAATAACAGCACTTGCAGGAAAAATCACGTACTTGAGTAGGCTATCTGTAAACCAAAAGGCTATGCTGATGGGTCAAAACACACTACAGGACAACGGAGCCTGGCCCTCTGCTGTACCGACTTAAAACTCATCCCTACACTCACCAAGGTGCAACCCCAGCCCAAACACAGACACACCATTTCAGCCTCAACACAGTTTTGGGAACTGCTGGAAAGCAGGCTTCATCCTCAGCGAGGCGTGCTCAGGCTCCACGGCATGGGGCTTCAGGCACCGCTTCACCTACTGAAGACGACCACCATCATCAGGAGCTGCCACGCCAGACCACCTTTTTCCTCTGCAACACCTTTCTCAGGAACCAAACAGCATTCCAGTGACCTGCTTTGCTCCTATTCTAAAGACTATCACAGCCCACCTTGCCTGTGGCACCTGATAAACAGAAGAGAAAGCAACCACAGCAGCAAAAGCCACTGCACCCTCAGGACAGTTACTCTCATCCCCTCCTTTACCTCAGCCGCTTACCTACCCCACGTGGCAGATGCTTCCACCCGTTCTCTGAAGCCACCTAGAGCACCTCCAAAAGAGAAACTGGAATTTTACTCTAATTGATGTAGTAAACTAACTGCAGTGATGGGCACAAAAATGTGCCCAGATGGCAGCAATCACAGACTTACCCTTTACAGATGAAAAAGGGGACCCTGCTCAGTCTCTTGGTAATGCTACCGTGCTTATGCGGTCGAGGAACCGTACCCCACCATTTCTTAAAAACGAGTTAGCCGGCAACACATCCTAAGCACGCCTCTATTACGTGAATTCCAAGCACTGAAAATCTAGAAGGCTGCAACGTCTAAAGACTCTACAGCCACACAAACCACAGGCAAAAGCTCCAAGACTATAACAAACTGTCCCTAACCCTGAAAAAGACAACCCCTTCCACGCCTACTGCTGCTCTTTTCAGACACATGCTTACACAGGGAGCCTCGATGATACTTATCTCCTAAACCCTGCTCCATCACTTTACCACCGAGGTTGTAACTTTGATAATATTTGACATACAGGCAAAGACTCACAAGTAAGCCCCGCAATTCGGCAAAAATCATAACGGACCCAGAACCACAAAGCAAACACACAAAGTAACACTGCCATCCTATCCGTAAACACGCTATAACAATTACTCACCTGAAGAAGAGCTGCATGCAATACAGGCACCTATTACTAGATTGGTTTACTCTAACAGATCCTACTAGTTGTTACCTCACAAAGACGGGCGTACCAGTCTCTACTTGGAAACGCATCAGTCCATAGACTCTTAACCACCTAAAGAAACCTGCAACTCACTGAAGGAAAAACAAAGCACTTACCCCAAAGAGCAGCCCAGGCAGAATGAGCTCTCTGATGGGATGCCTGTGACTCAATGACCACCAGGCCCTCCCTGGAACCCAAAGCCAATCACCTGGGAAAGGGGAGGGGCAAAACACAAGAAAGTAGAAAGAGGAGAAGCAGCAGCTGTGGTTTATTTTTTTTTGCTTCAGCTTTGAATATTGAAAGCTTTTCTCCTCTACAACTCCTGTCTCAGGAACCAAACAGCATTCCAGTGACCTGCTTTGCTCCTATTCCAAAGACTATCACAGCCCACCTTGCCTGTGGCACCTGATAAGCAGAACAGAAAGCAACCACAGCAATAAAAGCCACTGCACCCTCAGGACAGTTACCCTCATCCCCTCCTTTACCTCAGCCGCTTACCTACCCCACATGGCAGATGCTTCCACCCGTTCTCTGAAGCCTCCTAGAGCACCTCCAAAAGAGAAACTGGAATTTTACTCTATTTGATATAGTTAAAAAAACTGCAGCGACAACCGCACCCCAAAAATAACACCTACCTCTGTTCATCACTCACCAGAGTCACTCCAGAGGTAGCTCGCGTCGTGACGTCCTGTACTGCACACTGCGTTTCAGCCTGAACAAAGGAAAACACAGTCAGAAGACAAACATTCAGCTGACAGCATTAGCACCCATCCCTCAACAACAGAAGTCACCCCATATTTAATGTTTTCGTTTCAAAACAGCAGTCCACTTGCCTCTGTACCTGCAAGTTAGATCCAAGCTCGAAAGGAACGGCCACCATCACCCATGCCACCTGGGAACACAGAAGGACAAAATGACCACTGTGCTTGCAAGCCACCACCTGCCACATTGCTCCTCTGTCCCAAACAGCCTCACCTCAGACCCTCAGAGGGAAACACCTGAATGTCTTCCCTTCGCTTCAGATAAGGGATCACCAGGCTGATAAAACTCCCACCTTCCCTCACTGCTCCGTGACACGGGGATTTCCCTGTCCAAGACTTCATGAAGCCCCTGCAGAGACGAGAGAAAAGCACACCCTGAGGCACCTCACAGCCACAGCGTACCTGCTGCAATACCTCTCTCTTCCCAGCTCCTTTACTTCAGCTGCTCACCAGCTCGAACTGAGATTCTTCGCTCACAGCGCCGTGGCAAACTCTGCCCGGGCCACACAACACACACTGCACAAGCTACGTTGTTTAAGACACACGAGCTGGAACGTTCCTGCCCAACAATCAGTGGCATCGCACAGGAAGGATGCCGCACGCTCCTAGAAACCAAACCTACCAGTCCTGAACAGCTCCCCTGCCAGACAATTCCCCACCTCCTCCTGCCAACCACGCTCAGCGCACACACTACTTGGCTCTCAAAAGAAAAAAAAAAAAGAACATACACACAAAAAAAACAACTGAGCTCCATAAATGCCAAAAAGCCATGCACACACAGCAGCCCCAGCAGGGCTAATCACAGACTTACCCTTTACAGATGAAAAAGGTAACTCTGATACGACCCTGCTCAGTCTCTTGGTAATACTGCGCCTACGTGGTCAAGCCTCTTGCAGTGTGTAATCAAGCTCTTTTTAGTCCTCTGGAGAGTTACACAAGTGGCTTCATACGTCTAGAGATTCAAATATAACCCAAAAACACAAGTGGATCCCACCATCCCAAAAACAAGTGAGCCAGCAACCTCTGCTAAATATCCCTCTAGTAAGTGATTTCCAAGCACTTAAAATCTAGAAATCCATAGACTCCAACCTGCCCAAAGAACCCTGCAACAGACTGAAGGAAAAACAAAGCACTTACCCCAAAGAGCAGCCCAGGCACAATGAACTCCCTAATGGCATACCTGGGGCTCATATACCATTTGGCCCCGCCCAGCACCCAAACCCAATCACCTGGGAAAGGGGAGGGGCAAAGCACAAGAAAGTAGAAAGAGAGCAGGAGCAACAGCTGTGGTGGTTTGTTTCTTGTTTCTGTTTACTGTGTTGTTTTTTTTTTAAATCTGGTTTAGCTCAACAGCATGCAGACTGCAGACAAGAGAACTGGGGTGATTCTAGAAGCAACAATACCCATGCTTTTGCTTCAGCTTTGAATATTGAAAGGACAATATGACCAAGCAAGTAACTGAAGTTTTTTTCAACTGCAAGCAGCTCAAATCGTTGTTTTTATACAGGAAAAAAAATCTAGGAGCATAGCAGATTACACACCAGAAAAAAAGATCAATTCCATGTAATAACATCACTCGCAGCATAAATCACGTACTTGAGTAGGCTATCTGAAAACCAAAAGGCTATGCTGATGGGTCAAAACACACTACAGGACAATGGAGCCTGGCCCTCTGCTGCACCAGCTTAAATCCTATCCCTACACTCACCAAGGTGCAACCCCAACCCAAACACAGACACACCATTTCAGGCTACACGGGATGGGGCTTCAGGCACCTCTTCACCTACTGAAGAAGACCACCATCAGGAGCTGCCACGCCAGACCACCTTTTTCCTCTGCAACACCTTTCTCAGGAACCAAACAGTATTCCAGTGGCCTGCTTTGCTCCTATTCTAAAGACTATCACAGCCCACCTTGCCTGTGGCACCTGATAAACAGAAGAGAAAGCAACCACAGCAATAAAAGCCACAGCACCCCTAGGACAGTTACTCTCAACCGCTCTTTTACTTCACCCACTCACCTAACCCCCGAGGCAGATGTTTCCATCTGCTCTCAAGCCACCTAAAGCACCTCTAAAAGGCAAAATGGATTTTTATTCTACTTTTTGTAATAACCTAACTGCAGTGACAACCGCACCCCAAAAATAACTGCTACCTCTGTTCATTGCTCACCTTGCCTGAGGTAGCTCGGGTCGCAACGTCCTATATTGTGCACTGCATTTCAGCTTGAACAAAGGAAAACACGGTCAAAAGATAAACATTCAGCTGCCAGCATTACTACCCACCCTTCAACACCACAGGTGACCCTATATTTAATTTTATCATTTCAAAAGACCAGTCCACTTGCCTCTGTACCTGGAAAGTAGATCCAAGCTCAAACGCAGCCACCTGCAAGGCCGGGGGGGGGGGCATTTGGCAGCCACCTGCAAGGTGGGGGGGCACCTTGCAGCTTTGCTCTAACAGACCCTACTAGTTACCTCAAAAAGATGGGCTTACCGGTCTCAATTTGAAATGCATCAGTCCATAGGCTCTGACCCACCTAAAGAACCCTGCAACTGACTGAAGGAAAAACAAAGCCCCTACCCCCAAAGAGCAGCCCAGGCAGAATGCCTGCCCTAATCATGTGGAAAATGGGAGGGGCCGTGCATGAGAAGAGATAAAGAGAGCAGGAGGAACAGCAGCCCTGGTTTTGGTCTGGCTTAGGTTAACTGCGTGTAGAGTGCAGCACAGGCAATCAGCCTGTTTCTCCTGAAAGACTTACCTTAGCTTTGGTGAAAGAAACTGACCGGGCTGACAACCCTCTCACCTTTTTGCACCACTCCACAACATGGGGAATTCACCTCTCCACGGCTGCATGACGGAACTGCAGAAACAAGACAAAGCACACCCTGAGGCACCTCATAACCACAGCCTACCTACCTACTGCAATACCTGTGCAATACTTATACCTCTTTTCCCAGCTGCTTTACCTCTGCTGCTCTCCATCTCCAAATCACATTCTTTTAACTGTCACACAGAGCGGTGGTCCTCCAGGTGCCATAGAGCAGCGCCATTATTTTTTTTCTTTTTTAATTTCAGAACAGCTTCCCTTCAAAACAGCTTTCCGCTTCCCTCTGGAAATGGACAGTAGGTCAAGCCAGTCACCGAGTTGCCAACGCAGAGCTTCACAGTTCCAGAAGGTGCTCTTTCATTCGACCGATTCCTCAGAAGTGTTACCTACCACTAGCAAAAGCAATAAACAGACTGCAAACAGGCACTGCCACATTTGACAAACTTCATGTTTTTAATTTTATCATTTCAAAACAGCAGTCCGCTTGCTTTTACATCTGAAAAGGCAGATCAAGCCAGTCACCAAGTTGCCGAACAAGAACTTGACAGTTCCAGAAAGTGCTGTTTCCTTTGACCGGTTCCTCCTAAGGTTTACCTACTGCTGGAAAAAAAAGAAAAAAAGACTCTGTGCCAGCTGCCCTTAAGTACTCACCCAGAGCTTGAGTATTCGCCCAGAGACAGACCAGATGTCTTTCCCAAAAGAGTCAGGACAATGTATTATTGCACTGTTGGACCACCATGTTAGCTACCATCACTAATTGCCAGGCAGGACAGCTCCAGGCCAAACACACACATGAAAAGGCACACTACAAACATCATGAACAAAACATGGGAAAAGAATTACTTTTCATGAATTACTTTTTCAAGAATTACTTTTACATGTCGTCTCAGGGAGGAAGTAACTACCCTGAGCAACGTGCCCTTACCCACTAGGAAGCTGAGCGGCAATGTGAAAAACTACATTTCCCGGCATGCCACGGAAACCAACATGGCCGGCAGGAAGCTCAAAACCCAAAGACCACAACTCCCGGCATGCTGCGGGGCACGAGGCCTGGCAGTTGCTACAGCGCATGCGCATCTCCTCCGTCTGCAGTACCTCCCTTTCGCCAGCAGGTGGGAGCAGAGAGCGACGCGTCACCGCAGCGCCTCTTCGCCTACAGCACCGCTCGCTGTTCGGCCACCAGGTGACACCAGGCGCCGCCGCGCCACCCCGCTCCATGCATGGGCGGAAACAGAACGGCAGGCACGGCTTCCCAGGCCGTCTGCTCGTTAAGGGAAGCGGCGGGAGCCGCGTGGAACACCACACAAGAACGGCAAGAAAAAGCACCCCGCTCCACGGGCACGGAGGAAGTAACTGCCCATCCTAAAAGGCCCCGTGCTGAGCGGCAACGTGAAACTACAGTTCGCAGCATGCTCTGGAAACCAATGTGGCCGATCAAAAGCCCGGAGCCCAAAGACCACAACTCCCGGCATGCTGTGGGGCAAGACGCTCCCAGCCACCTGACCCAGCTGACGCCCCGCCCCAGAGTCAAACCCATGCTTTCTGATCCGCCGCCTACTACCCCAGCCACGGGTCCCGCAGGACCCAGCCGCCCCAACACCCTTCCCTCCCCTCTGCCACGGACACCCAGGCCCTCCCTCACCTGCTCCTCCACAGCAGCCACAGCCCAGGTCACGCTCACCAATCACTCCCTCTGCGCAGACCAGTCCCAGCACACCTGGCCCAGGGAGCAAACACAGCACAGGCCTACCCCCACCATTGCTGCCCTTGCCCCCCCCCCCCGCCTGCAGCCTCCCCAGCAGGGTGGCCCCCACACCCAGATCGCTTGTCTGTGTCCATTGGCTCCCCCACGGACAATAAACACAGGGCCAACACCCCAGCCCCTGCCCCCTCCACACCCAGGAACCTGCACCCAGCAGCACAGCCACGGCCACTTACAGTGTCCACAAACACAGAGGGCAGCACAAGCCAGAAAGCAAACTTTATTAAACTCTTACGCAGGACTCCTGGGAGGGAGACTGCGGCACAACTCCCTCCCAGACATTCTCCCCTTCCCCTGGGGGGCTGCGGGGCTCAGGCATCCAGCAGGTCCATCCGTCCGTCTCAGCATCCATGCCCTGGGGAACAGCTGCCTCCTGCAGAAATGGGCTGTGAGGCACAGGAGGTCTTAAAAGGAAAAGGGCACAAGTGGGATACAAGCAGCAAGAGAGGAACTGGGTGGACAGACAGACAGCAGGGCAGAGGGACAGAAGAACCACCCAGCGGGCAGGGAGCAGGACAGGGGTGATCGACAGGGTTGGACAGAGAGTCCAACAGAGGCACAATTGCGACAGCCAGGATGACCGAGAGTAATAGCAGTTTTACTGACATCAGACAGCATTAGTTTGGGATGAAATCAGAGTTTTGGTTTTTGGATCAGAGATGACTCTGTTGAACAGTCTCTGCCTTTCCAGTATTTGAAAGGAAAAGGCATGAGGATAAGCACACAAGTATGAAGCTATTATTACCAACAGAGATGCTGGAAGTAGGCTTCTCCATATCGCTTTTGGTACTTGTGGAGTAATTGCCTTAAGTAACTAGGCAAATTAAACTAATATTCACATTTTAAAGAAAACGTGCAGCATTGAAAAAGCTTTCAGGGTGCAGGGTAGCTGCGCTACCTAAGCGTTCCCTAGGCCTCCAACTTTACATGCTATTGCACTAGGGGAACTTGGTGTGCTGACTCTAAGGAACAGTACAGAGCGTAGAGCAGAGTGGAGACACCACGGATAGGCTCTGTGATGAGACGGGGACCTGATGCTCTTATGCGCACCAAGACTGATAAGCTGCATGTTTACCATCCTTGTGAGAAAAATCTCAAATAATTTTCTTCAGACAGGATCTTCTGTGAGGCTATTTTATTCGTGATTGCAATGGCGGGCGCCGTGTCAATCAGGAACGCATTTTAGTAAACAAATCATAACCTTTTATTCCCTATTACCCGACGCCTGATCACCTCCCCTGTTTCCTCATTGGCTAAGTACTACAGGTTCACAAGCAACTCGACGCTCCTCTATACCATGTATGTACAATTTTACTTCTTTTTCAACCCTTTAATTTCTCCCTTCGTATTTCCTTTTTTTTCCCCCCTTTCTTATGTTTCAGGAACCTGTGATCTTTGTTTTACCGTGCCCACGCTGCTCAACCTGTTTTTCCTCAAGCTTCTGCCTTATTTCGGAACAGTGAGGCCGCCTACTGTCCGCTTACCCACGTGGCGTTTCTCCTCATTATGACTGCACAGCTACCTCGGAATACAGAAAATTAGTTCTCTACTGCAAAAACACAACTTAGTTTCTCACAGTTCCCTCCTCTCCTTTCCTTACTCCTACTGTTGTTTTTGCACCTCTTCACGTACCGCGCTCTTGAGTTTCTCCAACGTTAAGGCGCAATAGTCTTCTTCGGATGTCACGGGGGATGGGAGGCGTACAACGCCATTATTTTTACAATACCAACAAATAGTTGTTTGAGCCAATTCTGTTCAGGTAACCACGAAGTTAGTTTCTCCCAAATGTTTCTAAATGCCCAGGAACTGTCACACTGAGCTACTCTATGTAGGATCTTTCCCCCCCCACGCCCCCCAGTATACCTTTTTTTCCCCCCAAATATCAGTCAAATCCGTCCCGTTTGATCTACACCTATACAGCAACTAGCATTAATTACAGTGCACGCTCCTCCTTATGAGGTTATTAATGAATCTAATACTATTCGATTCTACGGTACTATTTTTGCAAAGTTATCAAACTTATTTTCTAGTTCTTCAGTTATAGCGGAGATATTTACAATAGCTTTTTCTAATTCACCCACCCCTCACCGAGGTAAAAACCACCTTGCAAAGCTGTGAAATACTAGAGAATTTTACTAGAGAATTGTCTGGAGTCCGCTTAATCCTGCGTGTGGTCTCAAGGGGGCTTTGGCTTTGTGGGGCTTCAATAATAGTCACGTTTGGAATTACTGCCTCCAGGGTGCAAGCTCCCTTCCATCCCAGGGGCAACACCTTCCTGGCTTTATTGCCACGTAGCCAGTACCACCTCTCGCCATTTGGGACAGGCCATCCAGTTGCAGGATTCTCACGTTGCATCTGGCGTGCGCTATGTATATTAGCGTTCCTGTGGCTACCATATTTGGTGCAGAGTGGATTATTCCCTGCGTGGATAGTTCCACACCCAGGGTCAGTACTATCACCCCCTGAGTTTCTATCACTGTTGTTTAAAAGGCACCTTCGATAACGCGGTATATTGTAGCCAGGATTACGCGCAGGGAGCGTGAGAAACACTCCGTAGCCAGTAGCTTAGGCTCAGGCGAGGATCTCAGTGAAGTAGTAATTTATTCGCGATCGCAATGGCACGCGTCCCACAAGCAGGAGCGCGCCTACTAGTCACACAGTACGGTTTGTGTACTTTCTTTCTCGACGACCGGGACCCTCCCCTGTTTCCCCACTGACTGGGTATTCCGGGTTCACAACCTATCCGACGCTTCACAGACACTACGTGGCCTTCAGTTGCCGGCCTGTTCAATTTCAAATTTCTTTTGACTTTTTTACTGTTTGAAGCGGTAATGTTTCTTCACTGATCTGACTTGACGCCGTGATTTTCACCTAGCTGCTCTGAGGGGTCTGGTTGTCTGCATTTTACAAGGTTGTCCATTAAGCTTTCTTATCACTGCGAGCCTATCTCAACACCGCATTCCTTCCCTCTAAACAACGTAACTCTGCAAAAAAACATTTTTATTCCCACAATTCCCCCCTTTTCTTCTTTATAAACTGTTGATTTTTGCAAAACTTTTCTCTGCGGTGTAATTTGGTAGATCTCTTCCTCTTCTTCACCTTCTTTGCTTTCCATCCCCTCTAATATCATCGCCTTACGTGAGTAAGGTGGTGGCTCCACGGTCATTTGTTTCAACAGCGCAGTTTCAGTGAGCCGCTGTACCAGTCCTTTTACACAGGGGATAATGCAACAACCAAGGGCCGTCAAAACTCCTGCTACTACAATCAAGGATGCAGATACGGACGCCAGGGTCCCTTTCCATTTAGCCAACCAAAACTCCGAACATCCCGTGACGGAAGGGCCCGGCCCTAATTACTCTGCCAATTCACTGCCAGGCGCCGGAAGCCCCTGCAACACCCCACTGACTGCGCCACCCTCCGCGCCACTAGTGCCGGCCATTGAAGCGCACCAGCGGTAACTCACCCTCGCACACACGCACCCCCTCCCGCGCCCACCACCCCCACCTCACGGCCGCTGCTCCACCGCCCGCCCCCGCCCTCCCGGGGCTCAACCCGCCGCCTTGGCTCACTCTCGGGCGCTCCGCTCGCAGCCGCGACCCCCGAGCGCCCCGCCGCCGCGTCGCCGGGGCCTCCCAGCGGCCCCTTCGGGCCCCCGCGCGCCTGATTCGCTCGGCCCCGCGCGGAATTTGCATGCCCCGCCCCCGGCACCGCCTCTCCCTCCCCGCGGCTCGCCGCCCGCGTGCCCCGCCCACCGAGCCCCTGCGCCCGACCTCCGCTCCGCGCTGATTGGCGCAGCTCGGCCTCCTCTGGGCGTTCGCCCCGCCCCTTCGCCCGCCCGCCCTCCCCTCCCCTCCGGCGTGATTTGCATGCCCCGCCCCTCTCCCCGGAGCCGCGCCGCCGCCCGCCGCCTCATTGGCCGGGGCCCCGGGCCGCCCGCCCCGGCGGCACCGAGCAGCGCCGCGGGACCTGCGCGCGGCCGGCCGGGCCGGGCCGCTCTCGTCGGCAAGGAAGGCCCGGGCGGCCGGCCGGGCGCGGCAGAAGGGGGAAGGCTGCCGCCGGCGGGGGTCCTCCGACCCTCCGTTCAGCGCCTGCGGACGCCTCCGGAGCGAGGCGCGGGGCCGCGGGGCTCGGCCCGGCGCGGCGAGCGGGGGAGCGGAGCCGCCGCACGAGGAGGGGCTGCGAGCGCTGAGCGCGCTCGGGCCGGAGGGGAGACGCTTTGTCTGCTCCGGGAGCCGGGAGGAGACGCGACCGGGACGGCGACCCGAGCTGGCCGCGAAGGGGTGTCCGGAACTGGGAAGGACGGCCGGGGGGCGGCTGCTGCTCAGGAACCGGCCGGGCAACCGGACACGCGCGCGGCGGTAGCTTTGCGTGTGCGTACACGCTGTTGTCGTTACTTTCTCTTAATTTGCTGTCCTATTAAACTGTCTTTATCTCAACGCGCACGCTTTACCCACCCCACCACCTATTCTCTCGCCTTTCCCGGAGGGGGGGGACTCAGGCGGCGAGGAAACGGCTGCGCGGCGCTGAGCTGAGCTGTGCGGCAGGTTGAAGCTCGGCAGCCGGAGAGGCTCCCAGTGCCCCGGCATCGCGGCCAGACCCCGTCGCCTTCCCCTCCCCCGACAGCTGAAGCTGTTCTGTGTTATGTAGCCCCGCTACATAACCTGCTCCCGTAAAGCTGGCAAGCGCCGTGTGCTCGGGGTGCGCGCTACTCCGTGCCCGGGGCGGCACCGGCACCGCGCCTCGGCGCCCCGACCCGGCCGCTGCCGCCCATAGCGCCGGCAAGCCCTGCACGGCACCTCCGCCCTGCGTTCCTCCGAGCCAATCACGGAGCGTTTCCGCCCTGAGTGAAGGCTAGCCGTGACGCCGCTTCCGCCCTGGGTTCCCAGCCAATCACGGAATGCTCCTGCCCTCACTGACGGCTCGCTCGGACACCACATCCGCCCTCACGGTCCAGCCAATCACAGAGCCGTTTTGGCCCTCGGTGAGGGCACGCCCTGACGTCACTTCCGCCCCCGGTTCCCTCCCACGTAACGGGTCTCAAGGCAGTTTGTTCCCTTTCAACAATAACGGAGCGCGGCTGTGCTTCAGAACGATTGCATTTCTTGAAATCTCTAGGAAGCAGTCCGTGAAATGTGATCTCGGACCCTCGCCTTTTAAGCATCAGAAGCAAACGTGCTATCTGTAGATGCTCCTTAGAAGCTAAACTGTCAGTCTGCAATTGTTTTACCTTTACTGCAACTCAGGACCGCACTCGGAGCGCTGACTCAATGCCGTGTGTGCTGTCTCCAGCTAGCTGTCAGGCACACGCTGCTCCACGGAGAAGTCAAATTTCCTCTGAAATTGCTTACCCAAACCAGTATGGGAAGCAATAGGAAACCAGGGAGGAAGCAACCTCTCCTCTGCACTCAGAGTCCGTCCTGCCGTCAGCTACAGCATGGGACAGAAACCGTATTATTCAGATGCGGAGGTATCAAAGATGATCCTCTGAAGTCGCATCGGAGAACTTGAGGCTGGGGGCTGGCAGGAAGAAATGTAACTAACAAGACAAGCCATCCTAAGTCTGTAAAAAAAAAAAATAGAAAAAAGGAAAAAATAGAAATAGAAAAAAATAGAAAAAAAAGAAAAAGGTCGGGGGGTGGGAAGCCAGTAAGAATCAGCCTGATAAAAGGTTTACAAATGAGATGAAGAAGAAGAGGAGAAGGGGAGAGATTGTCTATGCAAGGCAAGAGACCCACGAGGCAAAGGCTGAAGTCTAGGCAGGCAGACTAGAATGTGACGAGGAAACATACTGGCTTTCTATGAAGAACAGAGCTAGCAGCAAGGAAGTAATAATGGCAGACGAGGGAGACTAGTGCCTTTTCCTTTCACGTGAACATACTCCCTTCACTAGAGCATACTCCCCTTCAGTATGAAACGAGGACCAACGCTCACAAAATTCAGTTATAAAATAGGAAGCTGCCCTTTGGCAGTCTCTTTCTAAGTGCCCATACCCATCACTTGCTCCTCAAACACTTGCTCATATGTTAGAGAAATGCTCAATCAGTCTTGCTAAAAATACTAGCAGTGAGAGCCTAGACTCATCGCTCCACAAGCGAGTGAAAGCAATCATTCTGCCTCGGTGCAAACATGCAGTATCAGTATGGGACAGACCACTCACAGCCTAGAGCTTCTACTTTCTGTGCTAATTTTTTTTAGCATATATTCTTAACAGTTGCGATTTGCTATTAGCAATCTATATTAAACATTTGATGTTTAATGGTAGCCTGCAACTCAGCTGCGTTCGGCATGGACAGGAAAGTGCTCATTGGTAGGAACCTCATAAATTGCAAGTTAAGCAGGGAACCTACGTTATAAGACACGTGCAGAAACCGCAGCACCTGAACGTAAGCTAACTCCTTCTCTACGCTGGGTATCAAAAACCAACCCTGAATAACTCTCGACATTGCAGAAGCAAGTCCCAAGAATGTGCCCGTAAAAAAAAAAAACTGGGATGGCAACAGAATTCATTTCAGAAGAGTCTTTTGAGGCAAGACTTCTTGCAGCATTCCAGTAACTCACCAACAGAAATACACTTTTGTTATCAAAGATCTCTCTGCATTACAGTTTGTGACGTGCCAGTTTCACACATTTTCTAACCCAAGACCAGCTTCTCGATGCACCCCTCGAACGCAAAAGAACGGATTTAGTCTATGCTGCCTGAACTGTACTTTCCTCGGTCAGAAGGTAACATGGTTCGTTCCGGAAAGCATCATTTTTCAGTAACAACCTTCCCCACAGGGGCCAAACATTACGTTAACCAGCCCGGGAGATACTCATGCTATTTCATACATGACGATAACAGGGCAGATACTTGCTATTTTCAATTCCTAAAGCGAGCCTCCTTTGGCAAAAGAAAACGCTATTTATTTATTTATTTAGATTTTTATTTTTTTTTTTAAACAATGCCATGGGTTGCTGTTTTCAAAGGCCTCTCTGTCTTCTCTGATGAAGACATCTCTCATGTAATTATGGAAGCTGCAGCTGTTTCCACTGACAAGCTCTCAAAGTCCTGGGCTCACTAACCTGTGACAGCCGTAATATCCAATTGCAGGTGACGGAATATTCTAGTTCTGCTCATTTCCTTTGAGGCCCAGAAAAGCTCATGACAACAGGAGTACCATGAAAGGACCCATAATATTACCTTTATTTTCAGCTTCTTCTAAGTCCTTCTCGTTTGCCAAGAGAATTTCTTCTCTCTGATCAGGTAACAAGTCAGCAAGACGATAATCAATCTCCGCTCTCTGAAAGAGAAAAGTTTCTGAACTGCATCCTTATATGAAGTCCGTGGTGTTTGACATCTGGCTCACTTCAGCTCATTTCTACTGACACATCTTCCCACCGTCTTGACTCCCTGAATGCTTGGAGCCAGCTGATTTTTTCCAGGACCCATTTGTGTTATAAACCTGTATTTTAAGGCTTGCCACCTGTTCCCAACCTTAAAGAGTGAGCACATACTGTTCTCTCACCTGCTCAGGCTGCAGAGCTGCCAGGGTCCTGCCACCAGCTCGAGCCCTTTCACCCTGCTGCTCTGCTGGAGGGCCTGCCAAAACAAACAAACAAACAAACAAAACACAACCACAAGACACGCAGACAAAGGTTACAGCCCATGTGGGAGGAAACGAACGCTAACCTTTCATCTTCCAACTCCTTACTCAAAGCAGGAAAACAGGTACGGTCCTAATAGACATATCAAAGAAATTCACTGTATGCCAGAACAGGAAAATCTGTATCAGATACCAAAATGCTGCCACGGTCCCCGAGCACAGCCCTTTTCAAGGCATCACGGAGATTCAGCAAGATCATCCAGGTCATAGGGGACAAACAAGCTCGTATCAAAGCTGCACACAGCTTGTATCAAAAAGACTTGACAAAGAGCAAAAGAATACAAGGACGGCTAAATCTCAGGAGAGATTTAGGAGAAAACTGAAAACAGGGAGGCATCCTTTGAAAAAGTTTAATTAGACAACTAACGAAAAGAGAAAAGATTGCAAAACAACACGGGAATGTACAAACGGCGCTGGAAGCCAAAAGCGGCCTGAGTAACAGCTTGCAGAATAGCTGCTCTCTCCACGCCTCTCCCTGTGCACACTGAAGGGTTCCTACGGAAGAAAGGTTTTCTTCTTGGCGTGGATATCAAAGAACCTGTCTCAAACTGAAACGATACAGAACAAGTTTTGAAACAGAAGCAGAAGTAACAAGTCAAAAGGCTCACGCAGCATTTCACTAAGGAGTTCTCAAGTAGCTCACGGATAAGCTACGTTTTCATTTTTAACTCTCTTGAAATTGTCTGTAGGACAGATGACTTGAAATGTGACTAATAGGCCCGGACTTCTATTTCAGAAGCGTCCTACAGAAATTGCCAGAGCAGGAATTCCCACGTTAAGGAAAATAACAGGAGGTAAGAAAAGAACTAGCGGACACTTGATTAAGAAGACTTAATTAAGGAGCGTTAAAACAGCTTTTTAAAGCGAGGTCATACTTTATAAAGTAGAGCGTATTTTCGTGTTCTTTGAAAAAAAGTGACACACGCGAGGAGATAAGAGTTCATTTTAAAAAGGTACCTGAATATTTAAAGCGTGTTTTGGAAGACAGAAGACAAAAGAAAGAATGGGAGTAACCACGTTCCATGGTAGAGGAAGGGTCGCAGTAAGATTTCACCTTTACTTTTGCTGTTCACCATATTTGTAATCGTCTGAGACGTGGGGTTACAAGATGAAAAGCTTTATAGCTGATACAAATTTATTGCAGTAGGACAAAGTGAAAAGCGCTGATATCGCACTTTTTCCCAGAAAGGAACTTCTCGGAAAAGGAGCTAAGTTTCCTGGTGGACGCCAACTTGAACACGAAACAGCAATGTGCCTTTGCTGCAAAAGCAGCTGAGGGTATCCTGGGTGGCATTAGGCAAAGTATTGCCAGCAGGTCAAGAAAGGCGATCCTCCGCCTCTGCTCAGGAACGGTGAGGCCGCACCTGGAGTGCTGGGCCTGGGCCTCCCAGTACAGGAGAGACCTGGACACACTGCAAAGAGTCCAACGGAGGGCCACGAGGACGGTAAGGGACTGAAGCACCTTTCCTATGAGGACAGGCTGGGAGAGCTGTGACCGTTCGGCCTGGAGAAGAGGAGGCTTGGAGGGGATCTCATCGACGTCTGTAAACACACGAAGGGAGGGTGGAAGGAAGACAAAGCCAGACTTTTCTAACTGGTACCCAAGGAACAAAAAAGGAGGCAACAGACACAGGCCGAAACATAGGATGTTCCCCTCCTGTGGTTTCCTGAACATCAGTAAATACTTTTTCGCTGTGAGGGTGACTGAGCACTAGCGTAGGCTGCCCAGGGAGGTCGTGGAGTCACAGTCTTTGTGAGGTTTCAAAACCTGTCTGGACGTGGTCCTGGAAAACCAGATCTGGGTGGCTCTGCTTGAGCAGGGGTGTTGGACCAGGTGACCTCTGGAGGTCCTTCCGACCTCAACCAGCCTGTGATTCCTTTGCAGCCGCTATGCAGCCAAATAGCGAGTACAATTCAAAGCAGATAAACGTGAAGAAATGCAGAGGCAAAAGGGGAAATCAGGCCTCGGTACTGCACATAATCCTATGAAAACATCACCTCAATGCTCATCAGCGTCGAAGAGCAACTTACACGTTTAAGCTTTTGGAAAAGGCCTAGGAAAGGCAACAAGAAACATCACCAGTCTAATCAAAACTCAAAGTTAGCCTTGCCATCTCATAAACTGAAGGTTCATTTGCATCTTGGATGCTACACAGAATTTTATTTTTGCCTATCTTAAAAAGGTCACAGTAGAATAAAAACAGTTTCAGCCAAGAGAAACAGGGATCGCCAAACTTTTGGAACAGTTTCTGTAGAAAAGGACTAAGAAAAAACCTTTTTCATGTGACAAAGAGACGATGAGGGAAAAGACGATGTCTCATATCATAAAAGTTGAACAGAGATCGATCACCCATGTTCTCTTTCCATACAGAAGGCGGGGGCATCAAAAGCTAGCAGGAAGCAAACTTCAACGCTCCTCCTGCCCACAAACACACACAAAATAAAGGAAGCAGTTCTCCACATAGTGCTAGCTCCAGAGTTTACGCACAATACCTAGTTAAGGCTCGTGACTGCTGTGACCCACGGATGCTAAGTGTTTACATGGGTTCAAAGGATATGGCCGATTTTTACAAGAAACACATTAAGCGTTTTTATACTCAAAGGCATTGGCTTGTCTTAAAGTGCAAGTCACAAGTATCGCTCTATACTCGTTCCATTCTGCTAAGACCACCGATCTTTGGTCTGACTTTCTGCGGCCCTTGTTACATTGTCACAGCAACACAGAGGCAGGAAAACATTCCTGCATACGGTAACAAAAGACCGAGTCATTAAAAGAACTTACGACAAAAACCCAAACTACACACTATCTTAGTTCAGCCGTACATTCTATATGCACGCTTTCACCCTGGAATCTTCAATAATAGATGATAACCTCTAAGACTAAAAGCAATACAAATTCTACCTAGTTCTTTGAATGCAAGTCTGATGCAGCAAGTCATCAGCTGGAAGGAACCCGAGCAGAGGATTCAAGATGTTCTATTCCAACATTAAAAGTTACCTTTCAAAAGCCGTTTGTCAAGCAGAGCGTAGTTTCCCATTTGTTGAACAGGCAGGCCTAGCCAAATTTCGACCCTAAACTTCCAGGAAATCTCTACAGCTCCCAATGTACATGTTACTTCCGTACTCACCTGCAGGTTTTACCTCTGAAAAAAAAGTTCCAACTTTCTTCCCTTCCACAACACCTGTGATGACACGACCCGAGATCTTTGGGTGGGTTCCACTTGCAATCACTGCAGAGGTGCCTCCTTGGAGGGCCCACAGAGCTGCTTTCACCTGCGATGAAGGATAGAGCCAGTTCCCGAAAATGCATTTGTTATTTGAATCCCCATGCTCAACACGAATTCTTGCTCCACTTTGATAACTTACGTTTCCCACCTGGGATTTGGTTCCAAACGTCACCGATTGTTGGTCTCCTGGGTAGGATATGTCAGTGAGCTTTGCATCATCGGATCCAGGAGGGCTGTCAAAGAGTCCTGAAATGAATAATAAAAAACTGTTAATGTTACATATCTTCTGTTCCAAAGCTCACCAGGGAAAAATAACTAAAGCCTTTGAGGCTAAAAACCTGTATTCCACTCTACAGGATTCAAAACTTCCACTGAACCCTCCTTTTGTGGAACTGAAAGGATGAAACACTAACATGCAGGCTCAAGATGCGTAACTTCACCGGAATTGTAGCTAGTGTGAGGAAACAGAATATCCACATGCTGAATAGTATCACGTACGCTGGGAAGTACCCACACTTCAGTGAGGTTAGAGAGAAAACCGGAAAGAAGTTTCCAGCTTTTATACGGTTCAGAATCAGGGCTGACACACAAGAGTGCACAACTGAACAAAGGACAGTCCTCTTCACCTAAAATCTCAGATGATATTCCCGAATGCTGTGTTGTACACTGATAAACCGGGCAACTTAGAAATATGTATAAAGGCTAACTATTGAGTTCTGCAAAGAAAGGACACAAGACTATAGACACACACTTATTCATTTTAAATAAATATTGTACTTTTATTTAACTATGTTCTGAGTTGAGCGATACTTCTGTTTACCTAACATGTAAACCCTAAACTCTACCGCCAAACTTCCCAGAAGTTCTATGCGAACAAACACGTCACAGATTAAAGCGCACAAGTGAAGAGTACCTGAACTCTTCCTTTACAGCTTGGGAAGGAAAGGACACTTCTTTCCATAAAGAAGATACCACAGCAAATGAATAAGCTGTGAGGAAATGGGAGCGGTGTTTTCGTTTGTTTTTTATTTTTATTTTTTTATAAGTTGTTTGGACTACCATTTTTGTTATTTTTTTTTCCTGAGGCAGTCATTTCAACTAGAATCAACCATGAAATCCATCTGAAACAGCTGGAAGAAACTGTGGTTATGAAAAGCCAACCTCCTTCCTTCTCGGGGCCTACAATATGGACCAAAGTCCAGAAGCCACCGAAGGAAACACGTCTGGAGATGATAAAAAGAGTACGTGATTTTGTTGATGTCCTGGTGTGAAACTGTACCTACCACCTTCCTCTTTCTAGAAAAGTACCTTCAGCATCAACAGGTGACAGACTTCACGGCAGCACAGCTCACAAGACTAGACCACTATCAGCCACACGTCTGGGAGACAGAAAAGCTAGCAAGCTCCAGGTATCTGGAAAGCAATATCCAGGACATGTAAAGTACCCATAAATCACTGAAAGACAGAATCCACTGCCGGAAGAAGCAAACGATTGTAGAATAGCGTTCGGCTTATATGCAGGGAAAGACTATGTATTTAGAATCAGGAGCGTTACTCATGACTATATACAATTCCGAGGAGCTAGCAGAAGTACTGTAGCGTCCACACAGGGCGTGCCTTCCAATCCTTTTACCGGCTTTGTTGCCCTCCTCTGTACGCTTTCAGGGATCTTAACGTTCTTTTTATATCGTAGAGCCCAGAATCGCACACAATATCGAAGGAGAGGCTTCGCCAACGCTAAATACAGTGGGAGAATCACCTCTTTTGACCAGCTGGCTACACTGTGTTTAATATATCCCAAAATGCTAGACGATAACCCGTGCTTCTGAATCCTCTAGCTAGCTTCCCAGGGCCCTGAAATTTATTTTGATTGAACACAGACTTCTTGCTGCAAACTTGTTGGTACCCACGTGAAAGAGCAGGAGTAAGGAATAATCTGAAGTTTGAACTAAGCTCGTAAGCTCGCTAGCAATGTCCCTGATCCAAGCCCCAGGCAGGTAGAAAAGCTCTCGGTAAAGATGGTCTGATCTGCAGATGGGAGCCTCTGTTCCCTTCAGAAGGCAGTCACCTGTGACTATAACCTGGCACTATTTCTTCACAACGCTGGCCTTGATCTCTCGATCACTCTACAATTCCACGAAAGGAATTGCCTCCCAAGTTGTTCTTGACTGACCGCAACTAGCGTTCCATAAAGCCCTGCAAGCACTTGTTCATTGTTTCTAGGATAATTCTTAAAGCTGAAGCGGGACAAAGTTTTGTCCACAAAGGCCTTCGGGGAGACTTCTGAAAGGAAAACCAGGCCAAACCAAAAAACTAGGAACAGCAAGCGGCGTGTACGTCGGTTTTGCTAACAGAGTAACACTAACGTACTAGGAATTTCCACGTTCTTTGCCCTCTACCTTGAAAGTGTCACCCAATTCTGTCAGTGTTCACCATCAGCTTCTTTTTTTTTTTTTTTTAAATTTTCACATGGACATCTGAGAAAAACATTTCGAGTCCCCGTCATCGAGGGAGAAGAGGAGAGGAAAAAAAAAGAGGGGGGTGGGGAAGAAGCACAGCCATTCCTTTCTTCAGTAACGTGAGCAAAAAGCTCAGGCGCTCGGCAACAACATAATCGTAGAATATCCTGAGTTGGAAGGGACCACCGAGGATCATCGTTAAGGATCACCGAGTCAAACAACGCGCTTTGAAAGACAAAACACAGAAGAACCTGCACGTTATTTAATCTCAGCTGTAGAGTCACGTGTATTTTTACCCGCTCATTTCTTCACCTGCCAGTTTATTGTGCTACAGACGTTACAGAACACACAAACTGCAAGGTTACTACTACCTTTTGTAACCGATGCGACCTTTGGTAGGGCTAGCCGTCTGAGAGAGCCACCAAAATCCCCTTCACGCCTGGATTTCACCCGGAGGTCGCTGCGACTTACCCGGACAGCTGGGACAGACGGGCTGCTCTTTCTCCTGGGAAACCTGCGACTGCAGCACGCCAGCTGCAGCTTTCCTCCCTTCAGCTGCCGCGCCACCTTCGCTCGGCGACAAACCCCGCGGGGGTCCCAGCGGCGGGGAGCTGCTTCTGCCCTGGTGAGCCGCAGGGAAAGGAGAGAGCCGGCCGTCAGCACGCGGGGGGAGGAAAACCTCCGAGGCGCAGCCCGACGATCGAGCGCAGCGAGGACCCGCGCCCGGCCGCCGCAGCCCCCACCCCTCCCGGCCCGACGCTCCGGGGAAGCGCCCCCGAAGGCTCTCGCTCGCCTCACCGCCGGCAGCCGCGCTCGCAGCCAGCGGCAACCTGCGCCTCCCGGCGCGCACGGCCCGGCCCCGGCCGCGGCCCCGGCTCGGGGAAAGACCGGCCGCGCACCACAGAACTACAGCTCCCAGCATGCCGCGGGACGGAGCAGTCCATCCGCCCCAGAGGGGAGTCGGCCAAGCGCACGCAGCCGCCCCCCCCCGCGCCGCTTCGCCCCCCTCTCCCCCAGCCCTCCGAAGCCCCGCGCAGTGCAGACCCCGCCGCACGCCCGGCCCGGTCCGCTCCGCTCCGGCGCCGCCCCCGCCCCGCACAAGGGCCGTTTCCGCAGAAGCCGCCGACCGCGTGGCGCCCCAACCGCCCGCCGCCTCGCCCCCTCCCGGCCCGGGGCGGCGCCGACCACCAACCTCGTTGCGGCACCGCGCCGCGGCGGCCCGGCCCGAGCTGAGCCCGGCGCGGCCCGGCCCGACAGCTTCCGCCCATAGTGCCGGCAAGCCCTGCACGGCACCTCCGCCCTGGGTTCCTCCGAGCCAATCACGGAGCGTTTCCGCCCTGAGTTAAGGCTAGCCGTGACGCCACATCCGCCCTCACGGTCCAGCCAATCACGGCGCCGCTTCCCTGTGGGAAGGCGACCCTGAGGCTGCCTCCGTGCTGCCTTTTTTTTATTATTATTTTTTTTTTTTTTTAAAGAAGGCGCGGGTGTTCTTGGTCCTCTCTCGTCAAGTCTATCTGCGAGAAACATCTCAAATAATTTTCTTGACACACGATCTTCTGTGAGGCTATTTTATTCGCGGTTGCAGTGGCGGGCGTCCTGCCGATCAGGAGCGCATTGCAGTAAGCACAGCATCAACTTTTATTCCCTATTCCCCGACACCTGATCCCCTCCCCTGTATGTACCATGTATGTACAATTTTACTTCTTTTTCAACCCTTTAATTTCTCCCTTCGTATTTCCTTTTTTTTTTTTTTTCCTTTCTTATGTTTCAGGAACCTGTGATCTTTGTTTTACCGTGCCCACGCTGCTCAACCTGTTTTTCCTCAAGCTTCTGCCTTATTTCGGAACAGTGAGGCCGCCTACTGTCCGCTTACCCACGTGGCGTTTCTCCTCATTATGACTGCACAGCTACCTCGGAATACAGAAAATTAGTTCTCTACTGCAAAAACACAACTTAGTTTGTCACAGCTCCCTCCTCTCCTTTCCTTACTCCTACTGTTGTTTTTGCACCTCTTCACGTACCGCGCTCTTGAGTTTCTCCAACGTTAAGGCGCAATAGTCTTCTTCGGATGTCACGGGGGATGGGAGGCGTACAACGCCATTATTTTTACAATACCAACAAATAGTTGTTTGAGCCAATTCTGTTCAGGTAACCACGAAGTTAGTATCTCCCACATGTTTCTAAATGCCCAGGAACTGTCATCTTGAGCTACTCTATGTAGGATCTTTCCCCCCCCACGCCCCCCAGTATACCTTTTTTTCCCCCCAAATATCAGTCAAATCCGTCCCGTTTGATCTACATCTATACAGCAACTAGCATTAATTACAGTGCACGCTCCTCCTTATGAGGTTATTAATGAATCTAATACTATTCGATTCTACGGTGCTATTTTTGCAAACTTATCAAACTTATTTTCTAGTTCTTCAGTTATAGCGGAGATATTTGCAATAGCTTTTTCTAATTCACCCACCCCTCACCGAGGTAAAAACCACCTTGCAAAGCTGTGAAATACTAGAGAATTTTACTAGAGAATTGTCTGGAGTCCGCTTAATCCTGCGTGTGGTCTCAAGGGGGCTTTGGCTTTGTGGGTCTTCAATAATAGTCACGTTTGGAATTATTGCCTCCAGGGTGCAAGCTCCCTTCCATCCCAGGGGCAACACCTTCCTGGCTTTATTGCCACGTAGCCAGTACCACCTCTCGCCATTTGGGACAGGCCATCCAGGTGCAGGATTCTCACGTCGCATCTGGCACGCGCTATGTATATTAGCGTTCCTGTGGCTACCATATTTGGTGCAGCGTGGATTATTCCCTGCGTGGATAATTCCACACCCAGGGTCAGTACTATCGCCCCCTGAGTTTCTATCAATGTTGTTTAAAAGGCACCTTCGATAACGCGGTATATTGTAGCCAGGATTACGCGCAGGGAGCGTGAGAAACACTCCGTAGCCAGTAGCTTAGGCTCAGGCGAGGATCTCAGTGAAGTAGTAATTTATTCGCGATCGCAATGGCACGCGTCCCACAAGCAGGAGCGCGCCTACTAGTCACACAGTACGGTTTGTGTACTTTCTTTCTCGACGACCGGGACCCTCCCCTGTTTCCCCACTGACTGGGTATTCCGGGTTCACAACCTATCCGACGCTTCACAGACACTACGTGGCCTTCAGTTGCCGGCCTGTTCAATTTCAAATTTCTTTTGACTTTTTTACTGTTTGAAGTGGTAATGTTTCTTCACTTATCTGACTTGACGCCGTGATTTTCACCTAGCTGCTCTGAGGGGTCCGGTTGTCTGCATTTTACAAGGTTGTCCGTTAAGCTTTCTTATCACTGCGAGCCTATCTCAACACCGCATTCCTTCCCTCTAAACAACGTAACTCTGCAAAAACAACATTTTTATTCCCACAATTCCCCCCTTTTCTTCTTTATAAACTGTTGATTTTTGCAAAACTTTTCTCTGCGGTGTAATTTGGTAGATCTCTTCCTCTTCTTCACCTTCTTTGCTTTCCATCCCCTCTAATATCATCGCCTTACGTGAGTAAGGTGGTGGCTCCACTGTCATTTCTTTCGATAGTGCAGTTTCAGTGAGCCGCTGTACTAGTCCTTTTACACAGGGGATAATGCAACAACCAAGGGCCGTCAAAACTCCTGATACTACGATCAAGGACGCAGATACGGACGCTAGGATCCCTTTCCATTTACCAAACCAAGATTCCGAACATCCCGCGAAGGAAGGGCCGGTTCCTAATTACTCTGCCAATTCACTGGCAAGGGCGGGAAGCCCTTGCAACGCTCTAGTTACTGTGCCATCTGGGGCAGTATTGTTGGGTATAAAAGTGCAACAATGGTTGCTCAGTATCACACACACACACACACACACACACCTCCTTTCTCCGCGATCAACATATCTAATGCTATTCTGTTTTCCCAAGCCATTTTGCTGGTGGCATCTAGTTGTTCAGCGATTTCTCTTATCGCATCCCTTGTATGATTTATGAATATCTGCTGACTATAATAAATACTCTTATTGATTGTTACCCACCAGAACAGCGACTCAAACCCTGCAGCAATGTGATTCCTGGCTTTCTGTTCATCGGGAACTCCTCTAGGCACCCCAACAGAATCTATGTACACTCTATCATCAAATGATATTCCTAAGCCTCTTTTACTTCTTCTGTGTATTTGTGATGTTTCTCTTTCAAATGCCAGGGTGAAGGGTATAGCTAATTGAACAAGTGCAAAAGTGCCTCCCCAATTAGATGGTAGGGTGGACCATAAGATCTTCCCTCTGCAGTACCACCACAGATCTGCCCTGGGGATCTCAAGTCTTGAGCAGTTTCCCATCAGGTCCTTGGTAGCATTCAAGGTCCTTGTGCACAAGGCAAATTCTCCCAGATGCCGGGTAGCGCTCACACCCTGCCGTGAGAGGCAAGCTGCATGGTCACCTGTAGCTGTAGAGAATGCAGGGGGAACCCTGATATTGCTATCACGCAAGGAAGGGAACAGCAAAGAGAGAGACTTACAGGCCTCATTTCCCCAGGCAGTCTTTTCTTGGTACAATGCAATCATACATCGCATCCCCTGGGAATCCCTGGTCCACCCCAATGGGAAGAGCACTATCCGGGCAATCGGTCGTCCCGAGGCACAAGCATAGCAAGTGCTACGGTTGAGACTCTGGACAGCATATTTGACCCATTCTATCCAGGCATTCACATCCCCATACCCTGTTTCAATCTCAAATGTTTGAACTGCCACATTTCAAAGAGAGCCTCCTGTTTTCTCTCCTGTTTTCTCCTTGAGTTTCTCCCTTTCTCTGATGGCAATAGAGGATCGTTTCCATACAGCTGCTCTCAATCTGGCTGTTGGGTGTCTCCCAGTTACTTGTTCTCTCTGCTCAGTTGTCATTGGGCATTTAAATCTCCACAAGCTAACACCTCACAAGCATCAAACATGACAGATTGTGGTACATAACCCTCTGTCACATTCACCCCTATTTTGACGGGGTATCCCATCTTACTATTATCTGGTCATGCCTTTTCCAAGTTGCCAATTGACCAAGGCCTTCTCTGAGGCCTACAGTCACTAGAAACAAAATTAATAGTTGATTTTTCCCGGTCATTATTTTTAACCCTTAGGTTTCCAAATAATTACCAATACAAAGAGTAAGATATATGTACCCTACTACTAGAACAAAAACCCCTTGGGAGCACTTTGATTCGCTATAGGCCAGTCCTTTCTCTCAATCACAAGTCACACTCATTAGTTACCTGTGAAAATAAAAGGTTAGTTTACAACTGTAAGCTTTTATCCTGCTCACAGTCCACTACAAGATTTTTCTCTTCGATTTCAACTTCCAACAAGTCTTCTGTAGGAACAGCTTCCCAGGTACTAGGGTCGACGGATGCCTTCACTCGAGTATAGTGAGTCCAGCCTTTTTGTGCAGTTCTTACGGCTGTTTCAGTGGTTAGTAGTACTTGGAATAGTCCTTCCCATTCAGGCTGGAGTTTTGATTCTTTCCAGGTCCGAATCAGGACCCAATTTCCTGGTTGATGGTGGAGAATGGGGAATTCCAAAGGTGGGGTTTGAGCCAACAACCCACGGGTCCTGAGAGATGACAAAGAAGAGGACAACCCCAGAATACAGTTCTTAGGAAACTTCTCTTGTTTTGAATTGTGGTATCTCATCCCTTCTGCCCAGATAGGGGAATCCGAACAGCATCTCATACGATGAAATTCCTATATCGTTTCTTGGTGCTGTTTGAACCTGGAGGAGTGCTAAAGGTAATCATTCTACCCAAGGAAGTTGGGTTTCTAACACTAACTTAGTTAATTGCTTCTTTAATGTCTGGTTCATTCACTCTACCTTCCCAGAAGAGGAGGGGTGCCAGGGGGTGTGAAAATTCCATTGAATCTCTAAGGCCTGCATTAGCCCTTGCAGTACTCGTGAAGCGAGATGACTTCCGTGACCTGAATCAATGTTTTCAACTATCCCATATCTAGGGACTATTTGCTCCGGTGATACCTTAGCCACCGTGTTCGCAGTGGCAGATACCGAGGGGAAAGCTTACACCCATCCGGTCAACTAGGACAAACAAGTACTTTAGTCTCCCTACTTTAGGTAACTCGGTAAAGTCTACCTGTATGCTTTGGAAAGGTCAAATCCCTGGCTCCCGTCCCCCTCTAGATGGGTTACGGATGACCTTTTTATTTACCTTTTGACATACGGTACATCCTCTGCATATTTGCTTCGCTACAGTGTATACTCCTACACAGACATACTTTCTTAGCACAACATCACACATTGCTTGCACCTCCCAGTGACTCTCTTGATGTAAAACAGTTAATATTTGCCTCATTGGTGCTTTATTCAGCATTTCTCTCCCATCAGGGAGTATCCATTTTCCCTCAGACTTCGTGGTGCCTGATTCCTTAAAAAAAAAAAAAAAATCTCTCAAAACTTTTTAATTCTTTCTTAGTTTTCAACAATTCCCTGAATCCTCTCTGGATTTATTCTTTGTTTTCCCTCAGACATTAGATGCCTTAAATACCTGACTTCTCCTTCTACATATTGTAATTTCTTTTTCAATACTCCCGAGCCGAATAGCTTGTCAGTAGCTTCCTTCACAACTCTTTTCTCCTGTCCTGACAATAAATGATCATCTACATATTTGTAACAGTAATACCTCCTCGGGAGGTTGTAATTGCTCCAAAATCTGTTCTAGAACTTGCCCAAATAAATTGGTGGCCCTGTAAACCCCTGAGGTAAAACTGTCCATCTGTATTGTTGCTTCCGCCCCCATTTCAGGGTCTTTCCAGTCAGAGGTGAATAGATCTTTGCTCTCAGGGCCTGAGAGCACTCCATTAATAACACTGTTATTCCAGTCTAAGAATTTGCTATTTGAATGCCCAATTTCATCATCAAATCCCTTCCCTACAAGTTAGTCCCTGCCTTTGGTACATACAGTAATTGCCCAGTAATCATTTTATCCCCTACTCTCAGCCTGGTATCCCCCAAAAGTGGGGCTGTTATCCCAGCCCCTTCTACCCCCATCACTTTTAGGGTTTCATTAGTTAATTTAATCCCTGATACTTTACAAGCCAGTAATGATCTAGCTGCCCCAGTGTATTGGGTTCACATACCAAGGTTTGGGGGGGGGAGAGGGGGGGTGGAGCAGGCTGCCCCCCCCCCCCCCCCCCATACTTGGGAAACTGACCAAACATCACAGCAAATATACCAAAACTTCTAGACTGTTACTTAGATAATGCCTTCATCCTCTTTCCCTGCTCATTCAACTTCAAACAGCTCTGTCAAACACTACATACCCCACCTTTAACACCTTCAATAACCCTTTTTAACACTTCTATCTTTCTCCAGCCTGTACTTTCCCATTTTCCTTCTCTCCTCCTTCTTCCACTCTGGATATTCCTATTTGAAACGGCCAGCCTGGCCACACTTCAAAGCCTGTCTTTCCTTGCCTGCTATTCCTTCATCTCTCTTCCTCTCCTTTCCATCCTGGCCCTGACTCCCCCAGATGATTTTCTTCCTCTCTCTCCAACCCTCTGCCTCACTACCTGCTACACTGTCAATACCATTAGTTTCGCTCTCTGCTTTTCCTTCTCATCTCCCCTCCCGATATACACCTCCAGGGCCTCCCGCAGGAGGGCCCCCCACAGTGACTGTTCACTACAACCCCCACCTTCTGGAGCTTTTTCTGTGTATCTTGCCAGGCTTTAATCACAAAATGAACTTTCAAGAGACCTTGGGATACCAGGTCCTTGGGATTCATCCACGAGTACTTTCCCATTCTGACCCCAAATCTCTCATATGATTTCTGTGTTGTGCATTATTATTATTCCAGCCAGGATCAGCAAGGATCCTACTAGTTGTTACCTCACAAAGAAGGACGTACCTATCTCTACTTGGAAACGCATCAGTCCGTAGACTCTGACCCACCTAAAGACCCCTGCAACTCACTGAAGCAAAAACAAAGCACTTACCCCAAACTGCAGCCCAGGCAGAATGAGCTCTCTGATGGGATGCCTGTGACTCAATTACCATTAGGCCCTGCCTGGAACCCAAAGCCAATCACCTGGGAAAGGGGAGGGGCAAAGCACAAGAAAGTAGAAAGCAGAAAGAGAGCAGGAGAAGCAGCAGCTGTTTTTCTTTTCCTTTATTTTTTTCTAGCTTATCTGAACAGCATGCAGAGTGCAGACCGGAGAACTGGCGTCTCTCTAGAAGCAACAATACCAATGCTTTTGCTTCAGCTTTGAATATTGAAATGACAATATGAGAAAGCAAGTTACTGAAGCTAACTGGAATTAGCTCAACTTTTCTTCTGCACAGGAAGAAAAATCTAGCAGCATAACAGATTACACCCCAAAACCAAAATCAATGTAGTAACATCACTCGCAGGAAAAAATGTAGTAAATGATGTAGTAACATCACTCGTGGCCCCGAGGCGCCTGCAGTACCCACTTTTCGCCACCAGGTGGCGGCAGAGGGCGCCAGGGGGCGGCACAGCGCATGCGCGGCCCCGGGGCGCCTGCAGTACCCACTTTTGGCCACCAGGCGGCGGCAGAGGGCGCCAGGGGGCGCCACCGCGCATGCGCGGCCCCGGGGCGCCTGCAGTACCCACTTTTGGCCACCAGGCGGCGGCAGAGGGCGCCAGGGGGCGCCACCGCGCATGCGCGGCCCCGGGCCGCCTGCAGTACCCACTTTTCGCCACCAGGCGGTGGCAGAGGGCGCCAGGGGGCGCCACCGTGCATGCGCGGCCCCGGGGCGCCTGCAGTACCGACTTTTGGCCACCAGGCGGCGGCAGAGGGCGCCAGGGGGCGCCACCGCGCATGCGCGGCCCCGGGGCGCCTGCAGTACCCACTTTTGGCCACCAGGCGGCGGCAGAGGGCGCCAGGGGGCGCCACCGCGCATGCGCGGCCCCGGGGCGCCTGCAGTACCTACTTTTCGCCACCAGGCGGCGGCAGAGGGCGCCAGGGGGCGCCACCGCGCATGCGCGGCCCCGGGGCGCCTGCAGTACCCACTTTTGGCCACCAGGCGGCGGCAGAGGGCGCCAGGGGGCGCCACCGCGCATGCGCGGCCCCGGGGCGCCTGCAGTACCCACTTTTCGCCACCAGGCGGCGGCAGAGGGCGCCAGGGGGCGCCCCCGCGCATGCGCGGCCCCGGGGCACCTGCAGTACCCACTTTTGGCCACCAGGCGGCGGCAGAGGGCGCCAGGGGGCGCCACCGCGCATGCGCGGCCCCGGGGCACCTGCAGTACCTACTTTTCGCCACCAGGCGGCGGCAGAGGGCGCCAGGGGGCGCCACCGCGCATGCGCGGCCCCGGGGCGCCTGCAGTACCCACTTTTGGCCACCAGGCGGCGGCAGAGGGCGCCAGGGGGCGCCACCGCGCATGCGCGGCCCCGGGGCGCCTGCAGTACCCACTTTTGGCCACCAGGCGGCGGAAGAGGGCGCCAGGGGGCGCCACCGCGCATGCGCGGCCCCGGGGCACCTGCAGTACCTACTTTTCGCCACCAGGCGGCGGCAGAGGGCGCCAGGGGGCGCCACCGCGCATGCGCGGCCCCGGGGCGCCTGCAGTACCTACTTTTGGCCACCAGGCGGCGGCAGAGGGCGCCAGGGGGCGCCACCGCGCATGCGCGGCCCCGGGGCGCCTGCAGTACCTACTTTTCGCCACCAGGCGGCGGCAGAGGGCGCCACAGCATATGCGCGGCCCCACGGTGCCTGCAGTACCCACTTTTGGCCACCAGGTGGCGCAGAGGGCGCCAGGGGGCACCACAGCGTATGCGCTGACCCAAGGCGCCTGCAGTACCGGATTTTCACCAGCAGGTGGCGGAAGGGGGCATTCAAAGGCGCTACCGCGCATGCGTGGCCCCGCCGCCTGCAGTACCCGCTTCTCGCCGGCAGGATGCGTCCTGAGGGCAGCAGGGACGGCTTCCCAGACCATTTTCCCAGAGAAAGCACAAACGAAAACAGCAGAAATTTGCACCCCACGCCGCCTCAGGGAGGAAGGGTCTGCCTTGAGCAACGTGCCGCTCACGGCTGGGAAGCTGAGCGGCGGCAAGCTGTAACAGTACATTTTTTTATCAGGACAAAAAAGACAGGGAGATAATAACAACGAACCCAACGTGGGCAACGGGATGCTCTGAGCCCAACGACCACAACTCCCGGCTTGCTGGGGGAATGGTGCTCCTGGCGGCTTGACACTGCCGACACCATGGAGCCAGCCCCAGGCTTCCCCACCTGCAGCCCAGCACCCGCAGACCTGTGCCTGCCACCCCATGCCACCCCCGCCTGGGCTTTCCTTGCCCCAGCCGCCAATCCCCCGGGACCCGGCCTCCACAACGCCATCGCCTGCCCTGGGGGTCCTGCCGGGAACCCCCAGCCCCCTCCCCACTTGCGCCTCTGCAAGCAGCCCCCACCCCACAGAGCAGTCTCCCCACCCCAGGTAGCAAAGACAGCAGCGAGCTGCCCTCCCCGTCCCACAATAGGCAGCTGCCCCCCCACCTGGCAGGGCTGGCCCCGCACTCCGGCCGACAGACAGGGGGCCACCCCCTCTCCATACCCACCCCGCTACGGAACCTGCACCCACACACAGACGGCGAAAGCCACTTCCTGGGATGGCAACCACCAAAGGGGGCACGGGCCGGAAAGCAAACTTTATTAAACTGCTGTGCAGGACTCCGGGGAGGGGGGCTGCGGTGGGGCTCCCTGCCCGGTCGTTCTCCCCTTCCCCTGGCGGGCAAGGCAAAGAGCGGCGTCCGTCTGTCCGTCCCTGCGTGGGGAGCGGATGCTGGAAGTGGGCTTCTCACTGTCGCTGCTTTGGGTAGTTGCAGAGTAATTGCCTGAAGTAACTAGGCAAATTAAACTCATATTCACCTTTTAAAGAAAGCGTACAGCATCGAAGCTTTCAGGGTGGAGGGCAGCTGCGCTACCTAAGCATTCCCTAGGCCTCCAACTTTACGTGCTATCGCACTAGGGGAACTCGGTGTGCTGACTCCAAGGAAGGGGAGGGAGCGTAAAGCGGAGTGGAAACACCACGGATAGGCTCTGCAACCAGATGGGGATCCGATGCTCTCGTGCACACTGAGACCCACTGATAAGCTGAGACACACTGATAAGCTGCACCTTTGCTACCCTGAGCCAACGACCTGTCATGTTTTTAACAAAACACTGTACTCTAGGGAACTTTTGCTCATTCTAGTATCATCATAATACCAAAACACACCTCCATCCCAAAAGGTCCGTGCCTCCAAGGGACGACCACCCCTCACTGAGGGCGTGCTATGAATTTCTCAGACCCCTTACCTTTAAACAAAAGCAAGAAAACTTTTCACCAATCATAACCAAGGTATGCCTGACGAGAGTCACTCAAGCCCCACCTAAAGGAGAGAAAATAATGTAAACTGTCTGAAGTGAAAGGGGATGTTAGGGAAGATACCATCACGAAGGATACCTTTCTGACTTCTGGGATCAGTCGACGGGCTGAGCCTCTCTTCCCCCTGCCACCCTCCGCACTGGGACTCTGTGGGGTAACATTTGAACACTGCCCTTCATTGCATTGTTCCCAGCCGTGACAGTTCTCATTAAACGTGACTAGACCAAGGGCGTGCTACATTATTTAGGTGAATCTGTGACCATGATAGGTCAGTACCCTGAATCCGACCACAACTGTAACAGTTACTCAGCTATGCCCCTTAACGTGACAGTATTTCATAGGGAAAAACATTAAGCCTAAGATTTCCCATGCCTAAGGCCCTAGGGGTCAGGCAGAGAAGGAACCCGAGACTCTTAGCTATGCAACTCCTGAGAATCGCAGCTTACAGTTAGTCACTCACTGTCTTCCGGTCTCACAGAATGAGGCAGAGGTATTATTAATTCCTTCTCCATCTCTCTGGAAAGAGCTTTTCTCCTATCTGTGACAAAGGAAAAAAAAAAAGTTGCGATCATGGGAGTCATTACACAAAGCCACAATCTGTGAATTCACTACTACAGTTAAGATCATTTTTAGTCAAAAAACACCTCGGCAGCAATGTTACCACTGCAAACAGCGCGGCAAGAAAAATTCCACTCAAGGTAAAGGAAAGGGCGAGCTAAAAGGACGAATGACGTGACCAAAGGCAACTGCAACAACCATCTGGTAGATGGTTGTCCACAGCCCTTGGATTTCATGGTTGTCTTTCCTGACAAATGAATCCTGGAAGAACAGAAAAGATACACAAGGTGTCCTTTGTGGAGCCTTTGGGGAGACTACTGAAAGGAAAACCAAACCAAAAAACTAGGGACAGCAAGCGGCGTGTACGTTGGTTCTGTTAACAGAGTGACACTAACATACTAGAAATTTCCACGTTCTTTGCCCTCTGCCTTAAAAAAGTCACCCAATTCTGTCAGTGTTCACCGTCGCCTTTTTTTTTTTTTTTTTTTTTTAATTTTCAAACATTTCGAGTCCCTGTCATCAAGGGAGAGGAGGAGAAAAAAAAAAAGAGAGGGATGAGGGGGGAAGAAGCACAGCCATTCCTTGCCTCGGTAACACGAGCAAAAAGCTCAGGCGCTCGGCAACAATGCGCTTTGAAAGACAAAACACAGAAGAAACAGCACGTTATTTAATCTCAGCTGTAGAGTCACGTGTATTTGTACCTGCTCATTTATTCATCTGCCAGTTTATTTTGCTACAGACGCTACAGAACGTAGAGACTGCGAGGTTACTACAACCTTTTGTAACCGATGCGATCTTTGGTAGGAATAGCTATCTAAAAGAGCCAACAAAATCCCCTTCGTCAACAGCCATTTGAACAGCCTGGTTCGATACGCTCACAGAGAGACCCATGAAAAATCCACCCTTTCTTTCAGAAAAGTAAATAAATACATACATACATACGAGATGGTAAGGAAGAAAAGCTGAACACACGGGATGCAGTCCTTTGCCAAGGGGCAGATCCAACATCAGCACAAGGAGCTTTGGGGCATGTGAGCTATCATCTACACCAGCCATCGGGACAAGCCAAACGCACGCACACGAGCCTCGATTAAAAAACAAACAAACAAACAAAAAAACCCAACACGTTAAGTTCCTTTATAGCTTATGGTAGTACCAACCTACAGCTTAGATGCAGTTGGATTGCATCAGCTTAGGGACTGCCTCCTTCAAAACGCACAGGGCGGTGGGAAAACCAGTCTCGAAAACCTGTTGCCTAACAGGAGACTGTTGCCTGCTCCTCCACAGGTTACATTCTTCCAAGCATCGTCCTGTTCCTGGATTTTACCAGCCACAACAGGATGGTCCCACTGGCATGAGTCGGGGACGCTTCGCACGGGGTTTATTTGACGCTGAAGTAAGTCTTCTGTGGGTATAAGTAACGCAGCACGAGATGGAAAGTAAGCTAAGGTACCGTCTGCGGCACAACGCTTGTGCGATATTGGACCTGAGGGGACCAGTCAAAGCCTGCAATAATCGCTGAGCGGGTGGGTAAGTAGGGAGCCCTACGGGAAACAGAGCTTGTGTTCTGCAAAGCTCTTTTCCCGTCAAGAAGAGGACCTTTTCTATTCAGCGTCTTTACCGAACTTTAGGCTACTTCCTATTCGCTTTGGCAAGTTAGCCTCCGTAGAAGCCAAGAGATTTTAAACTGCCAAGCACCATTTATAGTTCCTGTCCTCCGATGACAGGGAATTTCAATCAGGGTGCTAGTTAATAGGAAAGTCTGGCTCTGTTTCACGCAAATCAAGTACCTAACCACAGACAGGAGTCTGCAGAAAGAACGCTTTAAAAGATGAATTTAAAGAGAGGGATGATACTCACTTTTCCAACATTTCTGCAATGACTGTGGCAAAAAAGGCTGAACCAGGGACGTCTCTATCATTCCCTCTAGGATTTAGCAACTCCATACAGTTATGGGTCAAATACCACAGCTTCAACGCAAGGCAGACCTCGAAGGTCACGTTTCTGTCTGCGTACCGAGTTCCGCTGGAAAGCCCCCAGCCGCTCAATTCCCAAGCAACTTTGCCACGGCCAGCGCTTACCTGGAGTTTTGCTTTCTCTCGCTGCTCAGTACAGGCTCAAGGCCTCTTTTGTTGCACACAGTTCAAGCAAAACTCTCGGGGCATAACCAACAGACAGACAGACAGGCAGAAATCACCTCTCACGTCTGTCTTGACCGACCACAACCAGCGTTCTGGAAAGCCCCGCAAGCACCGGTTTATTTCTAGGACAACTCTGAAAGCTGAGGCAGGACAAAGGTTAGCCTCTTGTACCACAGACTGAGCAACAAAGAGACAGAGCTCAACAGGCCAATTCGTTCTAGGTCTAAGAAGCTACTACAGCTTGGCAGGCACTACATGGCTTTCCTTTAAGCTTCCCACGCCGAGCAGTTCGCGCTTCTGCAAATTTGATTAAGCCTTTGAGCCTGGGCTGCAGGAAGTCTACGAGCACGCCTCGGTTTCACCCGGAGGTCGCTGCGACTTACCCGGACAGCTGGGACAGACGGGCTGCTCTTTCTCCTGGGAAACCTGCGACTGCAGCACGCCAGCTGCAGCTTTCCTCCCTTCAGCTGCCGCGCCACCTTCGCTCGGCGACAAACCCCGCGGGGGTCCCAGCGGCGGGGAGCTGCTTCTGCCCTGGTGAGCCGCAGGGAAAGGAGAGAGCCGGCCGTCAGCACGCGGGGGGAGGAAAACCTCCGAGGCGCAGCCCGACGATCGAGCGCAGCGAGGACCCGCGCCCGGCCGCCGCAGCCCCCACCCCTCCCGGCCCGACGCTCCGGGGAAGCGCCCCCGAAGGCTCTCGCTCGCCTCACCGCCGGCAGCCGCGCTCGCAGCCAGCGGCAACCTGCGCCTCCCGGCGCGCACGGCCCGGCCCCGGCCGCGGCCCCGGCTCGGGGAAAGACCGGCCGCGCACCACAGAACTACAGCTCCCAGCATGCCGCGGGACGGAGCAGTCCATCCGCCCCAGAGGGGAGTCGGCCAAGCGCACGCAGCCGCCCCCCCCCGCGCCGCTTCGCCCCCCTCTCCCCCAGCCCTCCGAAGCCCCGCGCAGTGCAGACCCCGCCGCACGCCCGGCCCGGTCCGCTCCGCTCCGGCGCCGCCCCCGCCCCGCACAAGGGCCGTTTCCGCAGAAGCCGCCGACCGCGTGGCGCCCCAACCGCCCGCCGCCTCGCCCCCTCCCGGCCCGGGGCGGCGCCGACCACCAACCTCGTTGCGGCACCGCGCCGCGGCGGCCCGGCCCGAGCTGAGCCCGGCGCGGCCCGGCCCGACAGCTTCCGCCCATAGCGCCGGCAAGCCCTGCACGGCACCTCCGCCCTGGGTTCCTCCGAGCCAATCACGGAGCGTTTCCGCCCTGAGTTAAGGCTAGCCGTGACGCCACATCCGCCCTCACGGTCCAGCCAATCACGGCGCCGCTTCCCTGTGGGAAGGCGACCCTGAGGCTGCCTCCGTGCTGCCTTTTTTTTATTATTATTTTTTTTTTTTTTTAAAGAAGGCGCGGGTGTTCTTGGTCCTCTCTCGTCAAGTCTATCTGCGAGAAACATCTCAAATAATTTTCTTGACACACGATCTTCTGTGAGGCTATTTTATTCGCGGTTGCAGTGGCGGGCGTCCTGCCGATCAGGAGCGCATTGCAGTAAGCACAGCATCAACTTTTATTCCCTATTCCCCGACACCTGATCCCCTCCCCTGTATGTACCATGTATGTACAATTTTACTTCTTTTTCAACCCTTTAATTTCTCCCTTCTTATTTCCTTTTTTTTTTTTTTTCCTTTCTTATGTTTCAGGAACCTGTGATCTTTGTTTTACCGTGCCCACGCTGCTCAACCTGTTTTTCCTCAAGCTTCTGCCTTATTTCGGAACAGTGAGGCCGCCTACTGTCCACTTACCCACGTGGCGTTTCTCCTCATTATGACTGCACAGCTACCTCGGAATACAGAAAATTAGTTCTCTACTGCAAAAACACAACTTAGTTTGTCACAGCTCCCTCCTCTCCTTTCCTTACTCCTACTGTTGTTTTTGCACCTCTTCACGTACCGCGCTCTTGAGTTTCTCCAACGTTAAGGCGCAATAGTCTTCTTCGGATGTCACGGGGGATGGGAGGCGTACAACGCCATTATTTTTACAATACCAACAAATAGTTGTTTGAGCCAATTCTGTTCAGGTAACCACGAAGTTAGTATCTCCCACATGTTTCTAAATGCCCAGGAACTGTCATCTTGAGCTACTCTATGTAGGATCTTTCCCCCCCCACGCCCCCCAGTATACCTTTTTTTCCCCCCAAATATCAGTCAAATCCGTCCCGTTTGATCTACATCTATACAGCAACTAGCATTAATTACAGTGCACGCTCCTCCTTATGAGGTTATTAATGAATCTAATACTATTCGATTCTACGGTGCTATTTTTGCAAACTTATCAAACTTATTTTCTAGTTCTTCAGTTATAGCGGAGATATTTGCAATAGCTTTTTCTAATTCACCCACCCCTCACCGAGGTAAAAACCACCTTGCAAAGCTGTGAAATACTAGAGAATTTTACTAGAGAATTGTCTGGAGTCCGCTTAATCCTGCGTGTGGTCTCAAGGGGGCTTTGGCTTTGTGGGTCTTCAATAATAGTCACGTTTGGAATTATTGCCTCCAGGGTGCAAGCTCCCTTCCATCCCAGGGGCAACACCTTCCTGGCTTTATTGCCACGTAGCCAGTACCACCTCTCGCCATTTGGGACAGGCCATCCAGGTGCAGGATTCTCACGTCGCATCTGGCACGCGCTATGTATATTAGCGTTCCTGTGGCTACCATATTTGGTGCAGCGTGGATTATTCCCTGCGTGGATAATTCCACACCCAGGGTCAGTACTATCGCCCCCTGAGTTTCTATCAATGTTGTTTAAAAGGCACCTTCGATAACGCGGTATATTGTAGCCAGGATTACGCGCAGGGAGCGTGAGAAACACTCCGTAGCCAGTAGCTTAGGCTCAGGCGAGGATCTCAGTGAAGTAGTAATTTATTCGCGATCGCAATGGCACGCGTCCCACAAGCAGGAGCGCGCCTACTAGTCACACAGTACGGTTTGTGTACTTTCTTTCTCGACGACCGGGACCCTCCCCTGTTTCCCCACTGACTGGGTATTCCGGGTTCACAACCTATCCGACGCTTCACAGACACTACGTGGCCTTCAGTTGCCGGCCTGTTCAATTTCAAATTTCTTTTGACTTTTTTACTGTTTGAAGTGGTAATGTTTCTTCACTTATCTGACTTGACGCCGTGATTTTCACCTAGCTGCTCTGAGGGGTCCGGTTGTCTGCATTTTACAAGGTTGTCCGTTAAGCTTTCTTATCACTGCGAGCCTATCTCAACACCGCATTCCTTCCCTCTAAACAACGTAACTCTGCAAAAACAACATTTTTATTCCCACAATTCCCCCCTTTTCTTCTTTATAAACTGTTGATTTTTGCAAAACTTTTCTCTGCGGTGTAATTTGGTAGATCTCTTCCTCTTCTTCACCTTCTTTGCTTTCCATCCCCTCTAATATCATCGCCTTACGTGAGTAAGGTGGTGGCTCCACTGTCATTTCTTTCGATAGTGCAGTTTCAGTGAGCCGCTGTACTAGTCCTTTTACACAGGGGATAATGCAACAACCAAGGGCCGTCAAAACTCCTGATACTACGATCAAGGACGCAGATACGGACGCTAGGATCCCTTTCCATTTACCAAACCAAGATTCCGAACATCCCGCGAAGGAAGGGCCGGTTCCTAATTACTCTGCCAATTCACTGGCAAGGGCGGGAAGCCCTTGCAACGCTCTAGTTACTGTGCCATCTGGGGCAGTATTGTTGGGTATAAAAGTGCAACAATGGTTGCTCAGTATCACACACACACACACACACACACACCTCCTTTCTCCGCGATCAACATATCTAATGCTATTCTGTTTTCCCAAGCCATTTTGCTGGTGGCATCTAGTTGTTCAGCGATTTCTCTTATCGCATCCCTTGTATGATTTATGAATATCTGCTGACTATAATAAATACTCTTATTGATTGTTACCCACCAGAACAGCGACTCAAACCCTGCAGCAATGTGATTCCTGGCTTTCTGTTCATCGGGAACTCCTCTAGGCACCCCAACAGAATCTATGTACACTCTATCATCAAATGATATTCCTAAGCCTCTTTTACTTCTTCTGTGTATTTGTGATGTTTCTCTTTCAAATGCCAGGGTGAAGGGTATAGCTAATTGAACAAGTGCAAAAGTGCCTCCCCAATTAGATGGTAGGGTGGACCATAAGATCTTCCCTCTGCAGTACCACCACAGATCTGCCCTGGGGATCTCAAGTCTTGAGCAGTTTCCCATCAGGTCCTTGGTAGCATTCAAGGTCCTTGTGCACAAGGCAAATTCTCCCAGATGCCGGGTAGCGCTCACACCCTGCCGTGAGAGGCAAGCTGCATGGTCACCTGTAGCTGTAGAGAATGCAGGGGGAACCCTGATATTGCTATCACGCAAGGAAGGGAACAGCAAAGAGAGAGACTTACAGGCCTCATTTCCCCAGGCAGTCTTTTCTTGGTACAATGCAATCATACATCGCATCCCCTGGGAATCCCTGGTCCACCCCAATGGGAAGAGCACTATCCGGGCAATCGGTCGTCCCGAGGCACAAGCATAGCAAGTGCTACGGTTGAGACTCTGGACAGCATATTTGACCCATTCTATCCAGGCATTCACATCCCCATACCCTGTTTCAATCTCAAATGTTTGAACTGCCACATTTCAAAGAGAGCCTCCTGTTTTCTCTCCTGTTTTCTCCTTGAGTTTCTCCCTTTCTCTGATGGCAATAGAGGATCGTTTCCATACAGCTGCTCTCAATCTGGCTGTTGGGTGTCTCCCAGTTACTTGTTCTCTCTGCTCAGTTGTCATTGGGCATTTAAATCTCCACAAGCTAACACCTCACAAGCATCAAACATGACAGATTGTGGTACATAACCCTCTGTCACATTCACCCCTATTTTGACGGGGTATCCCATCTTACTATTATCTGGTCATGCCTTTTCCAAGTTGCCAATTGACCAAGGCCTTCTCTGAGGCCTACAGTCACTAGAAACAAAATTAATAGTTGATTTTTCCCGGTCATTATTTTTAACCCTTAGGTTTCCAAATAATTACCAATACAAAGAGTAAGATATATGTACCCTACTACTAGAACAAAAACCCCTTGGGAGCACTTTGATTCGCTATAGGCCAGTCCTTTCTCTCAATCACAAGTCACACTCATTAGTTACCTGTGAAAATAAAAGGTTAGTTTACAACTGTAAGCTTTTATCCTGCTCACAGTCCACTACAAGATTTTTCTCTTCGATTTCAACTTCCAACAAGTCTTCTGTAGGAACAGCTTCCCAGGTACTAGGGTCGACGGATGCCTTCACTCGAGTATAGTGAGTCCAGCCTTTTTGTGCAGTTCTTACGGCTGTTTCAGTGGTTAGTAGTACTTGGAATAGTCCTTCCCATTCAGGCTGGAGTTTTGATTCTTTCCAGGTCCGAATCAGGACCCAATTTCCTGGTTGATGGTGGAGAATGGGGAATTCCAAAGGTGGGGTTTGAGCCAACAACCCACGGGTCCTGAGAGATGACAAAGAAGAGGACAACCCCAGAATACAGTTCTTAGGAAACTTCTCTTGTTTTGAATTGTGGTATCTCATCCCTTCTGCCCAGATAGGGGAATCCGAACAGCATCTCATACGATGAAATTCCTATATCGTTTCTTGGTGCTGTTTGAACCTGGAGGAGTGCTAAAGGTAATCATTCTACCCAAGGAAGTTGGGTTTCTAACACTAACTTAGTTAATTGCTTCTTTAATGTCTGGTTCATTCACTCTACCTTCCCAGAAGAGGAGGGGTGCCAGGGGGTGTGAAAATTCCATTGAATCTCTAAGGCCTGCATTAGCCCTTGCAGTACTCGTGAAGCGAGATGACTTCCGTGACCTGAATCAATGTTTTCAACTATCCCATATCTAGGGACTATTTGCTCCGGTGATACCTTAGCCACCGTGTTCGCAGTGGCAGATACCGAGGGGAAAGCTTACACCCATCCGGTCAACTAGGACAAACAAGTACTTTAGTCTCCCTACTTTAGGTAACTCGGTAAAGTCTACCTGTATGCTTTGGAAAGGTCAAATCCCTGGCTCCCGTCCCCCTCTAGATGGGTTACGGATGACCTTTTTATTTACCTTTTGACATACGGTACATCCTCTGCATATTTGCTTCGCTACAGTGTATACTCCTACACAGACATACTTTCTTAGCACAACATCACACATTGCTTGCACCTCCCAGTGACTCTCTTGATGTAAAACAGTTAATATTTGCCTCATTGGTGCTTTATTCAGCATTTCTCTCCCATCAGGGAGTATCCATTTTCCCTCAGACTTCGTGGTGCCTGATTCCTTAAAAAAAAAAAAAAAATCTCTCAAAACTTTTTAATTCTTTCTTAGTTTTCAACAATTCCCTGAATCCTCTCTGGATTTATTCTTTGTTTTCCCTCAGACATTAGATGCCTTAAATACCTGACTTCTCCTTCTACATATTGTAATTTCTTTTTCAATACTCCCGAGCCGAATAGCTTGTCAGTAGCTTCCTTCACAACTCTTTTCTCCTGTCCTGACAATAAATGATCATCTACATATTTGTAACAGTAATACCTCCTCGGGAGGTTGTAATTGCTCCAAAATCTGTTCTAGAACTTGCCCAAATAAATTGGTGGCCCTGTAAACCCCTGAGGTAAAACTGTCCATCTGTATTGTTGCTTCCGCCCCCATTTCAGGGTCTTTCCAGTCAGAGGTGAATAGATCTTTGCTCTCAGGGCCTGAGAGCACTCCATTAATAACACTGTTATTCCAGTCTAAGAATTTGCTATTTGAATGCCCAATTTCATCATCAAATCCCTTCCCTACAAGTTAGTCCCTGCCTTTGGTACATACAGTAATTGCCCAGTAATCATTTTATCCCCTACTCTCAGCCTGGTATCCCCCAAAAGTGGGGCTGTTATCCCAGCCCCTTCTACCCCCATCACTTTTAGGGTTTCATTAGTTAATTTAATCCCTGATACTTTACAAGCCAGTAATGATCTAGCTGCCCCAGTGTATTGGGTTCACATACCAAGGTTTGGGGGGGGGAGAGGGGGGGTGGAGCAGGCTGCCCCCCCCCCCCCCCCCATACTTGGGAAACTGACCAAACATCACAGCAAATATACCAAAACTTCTAGACTGTTACTTAGATAATGCCTTCATCCTCTTTCCCTGCTCATTCAACTTCAAACAGCTCTGTCAAACACTACATACCCCACCTTTAACACCTTCAATAACCCTTTTTAACACTTCTATCTTTCTCCAGCCTGTACTTTCCCATTTTCCTTCTCTCCTCCTTCTTCCACTCTGGATATTCCTATTTGAAACGGCCAGCCTGGCCACACTTCAAAGCCTGTCTTTCCTTGCCTGCTATTCCTTCATCTCTCTTCCTCTCCTTTCCATCCTGGCCCTGACTCCCCCAGATGATTTTCTTCCTCTCTCTCCAACCCTCTGCCTCACTACCTGCTACACTGTCAATACCATTAGTTTCGCTCTCTGCTTTTCCTTCTCATCTCCCCTCCCGATATACACCTCCAGGGCCTCCCGCAGGAGGGCCCCCCACAGTGACTGTTCACTACAACCCCCACCTTCTGGAGCTTTTTCTGTGTATCTTGCCAGGCTTTAATCACAAAATGAACTTTCAAGAGACCTTGGGATACCAGGTCCTTGGGATTCATCCACGAGTACTTTCCCATTCTGACCCCAAATCTCTCATATGATTTCTGTGTTGTGCATTATTATTATTCCAGCCAGGATCAGCAAGGATCCTACTAGTTGTTACCTCACAAAGAAGGACGTACCTATCTCTACTTGGAAACGCATCAGTCCGTAGACTCTGACCCACCTAAAGACCCCTGCAACTCACTGAAGCAAAAACAAAGCACTTACCCCAAACTGCAGCCCAGGCAGAATGAGCTCTCTGATGGGATGCCTGTGACTCAATTACCATTAGGCCCTGCCTGGAACCCAAAGCCAATCACCTGGGAAAGGGGAGGGGCAAAGCACAAGAAAGTAGAAAGCAGAAAGAGAGCAGGAGAAGCAGCAGCTGTTTTTCTTTTCCTTTATTTTTTTCTAGCTTATCTGAACAGCATGCAGAGTGCAGACCGGAGAACTGGCGTCTCTCTAGAAGCAACAATACCAATGCTTTTGCTTCAGCTTTGAATATTGAAATGACAATATGAGAAAGCAAGTTACTGAAGCTAACTGGAATTAGCTCAACTTTTCTTCTGCACAGGAAGAAAAATCTAGCAGCATAACAGATTACACCCCAAAACCAAAATCAATGTAGTAACATCACTCGCAGGAAAAAATGTAGTAAATGATGTAGTAACATCACTCGTGGCCCCGAGGCGCCTGCAGTACCCACTTTTCGCCACCAGGTGGCGGCAGAGGGCGCCAGGGGGCGGCACAGCGCATGCGCGGCCCCGGGGCGCCTGCAGTACCCACTTTTGGCCACCAGGCGGCGGCAGAGGGCGCCAGGGGGCGCCACCGCGCATGCGCGGCCCCGGGGCGCCTGCAGTACCCACTTTTGGCCACCAGGCGGCGGCAGAGGGCGCCAGGGGGCGCCACCGCGCATGCGCGGCCCCGGGCCGCCTGCAGTACCCACTTTTCGCCACCAGGCGGTGGCAGAGGGCGCCAGGGGGCGCCACCGTGCATGCGCGGCCCCGGGGCGCCTGCAGTACCGACTTTTGGCCACCAGGCGGCGGCAGAGGGCGCCAGGGGGCGCCACCGCGCATGCGCGGCCCCGGGGCGCCTGCAGTACCCACTTTTGGCCACCAGGCGGCGGCAGAGGGCGCCAGGGGGCGCCACCGCGCATGCGCGGCCCCGGGGCGCCTGCAGTACCTACTTTTCGCCACCAGGCGGCGGCAGAGGGCGCCAGGGGGCGCCACCGCGCATGCGCGGCCCCGGGGCGCCTGCAGTACCCACTTTTGGCCACCAGGCGGCGGCAGAGGGCGCCAGGGGGCGCCACCGCGCATGCGCGGCCCCGGGGCGCCTGCAGTACCCACTTTTCGCCACCAGGCGGCGGCAGAGGGCGCCAGGGGGCGCCCCCGCGCATGCGCGGCCCCGGGGCACCTGCAGTACCCACTTTTGGCCACCAGGCGGCGGCAGAGGGCGCCAGGGGGCGCCACCGCGCATGCGCGGCCCCGGGGCACCTGCAGTACCTACTTTTCGCCACCAGGCGGCGGCAGAGGGCGCCAGGGGGCGCCACCGCGCATGCGCGGCCCCGGGGCGCCTGCAGTACCCACTTTTGGCCACCAGGCGGCGGCAGAGGGCGCCAGGGGGCGCCACCGCGCATGCGCGGCCCCGGGGCGCCTGCAGTACCCACTTTTGGCCACCAGGCGGCGGAAGAGGGCGCCAGGGGGCGCCACCGCGCATGCGCGGCCCCGGGGCACCTGCAGTACCTACTTTTCGCCACCAGGCGGCGGCAGAGGGCGCCAGGGGGCGCCACCGCGCATGCGCGGCCCCGGGGCGCCTGCAGTACCTACTTTTGGCCACCAGGCGGCGGCAGAGGGCGCCAGGGGGCGCCACCGCGCATGCGCGGCCCCGGGGCGCCTGCAGTACCTACTTTTCGCCACCAGGCGGCGGCAGAGGGCGCCACAGCATATGCGCGGCCCCACGGTGCCTGCAGTACCCACTTTTGGCCACCAGGTGGCGCAGAGGGCGCCAGGGGGCACCACAGCGTATGCGCTGACCCAAGGCGCCTGCAGTACCGGATTTTCACCAGCAGGTGGCGGAAGGGGGCATTCAAAGGCGCTACCGCGCATGCGTGGCCCCGCCGCCTGCAGTACCCGCTTCTCGCCGGCAGGATGCGTCCTGAGGGCAGCAGGGACGGCTTCCCAGACCATTTTCCCAGAGAAAGCACAAACGAAAACAGCAGAAATTTGCACCCCACGCCGCCTCAGGGAGGAAGGGTCTGCCTTGAGCAACGTGCCGCTCACGGCTGGGAAGCTGAGCGGCGGCAAGCTGTAACAGTACATTTTTTTATCAGGACAAAAAAGACAGGGAGATAATAACAACGAACCCAACGTGGGCAACGGGATGCTCTGAGCCCAACGACCACAACTCCCGGCTTGCTGGGGGAATGGTGCTCCTGGCGGCTTGACACTGCCGACACCATGGAGCCAGCCCCAGGCTTCCCCACCTGCAGCCCAGCACCCGCAGACCTGTGCCTGCCACCCCATGCCACCCCCGCCTGGGCTTTCCTTGCCCCAGCCGCCAATCCCCCGGGACCCGGCCTCCACAACGCCATCGCCTGCCCTGGGGGTCCTGCCGGGAACCCCCAGCCCCCTCCCCACTTGCGCCTCTGCAAGCAGCCCCCACCCCACAGAGCAGTCTCCCCACCCCAGGTAGCAAAGACAGCAGCGAGCTGCCCTCCCCGTCCCACAATAGGCAGCTGCCCCCCCACCTGGCAGGGCTGGCCCCGCACTCCGGCCGACAGACAGGGGGCCACCCCCTCTCCATACCCACCCCGCTACGGAACCTGCACCCACACACAGACGGCGAAAGCCACTTCCTGGGATGGCAACCACCAAAGGGGGCACGGGCCGGAAAGCAAACTTTATTAAACTGCTGTGCAGGACTCCGGGGAGGGGGGCTGCGGTGGGGCTCCCTGCCCGGTCGTTCTCCCCTTCCCCTGGCGGGCAAGGCAAAGAGCGGCGTCCGTCTGTCCGTCCCTGCGTGGGGAGCGGATGCTGGAAGTGGGCTTCTCACTGTCGCTGCTTTGGGTAGTTGCAGAGTAATTGCCTGAAGTAACTAGGCAAATTAAACTCATATTCACCTTTTAAAGAAAGCGTACAGCATCGAAGCTTTCAGGGTGGAGGGCAGCTGCGCTACCTAAGCATTCCCTAGGCCTCCAACTTTACGTGCTATCGCACTAGGGGAACTCGGTGTGCTGACTCCAAGGAAGGGGAGGGAGCGTAAAGCGGAGTGGAAACACCACGGATAGGCTCTGCAACCAGATGGGGATCCGATGCTCTCGTGCACACTGAGACCCACTGATAAGCTGAGACACACTGATAAGCTGCACCTTTGCTACCCTGAGCCAACGACCTGTCATGTTTTTAACAAAACACTGTACTCTAGGGAACTTTTGCTCATTCTAGTATCATCATAATACCAAAACACACCTCCATCCCAAAAGGTCCGTGCCTCCAAGGGACGACCACCCCTCACTGAGGGCGTGCTATGAATTTCTCAGACCCCTTACCTTTAAACAAAAGCAAGAAAACTTTTCACCAATCATAACCAAGGTATGCCTGACGAGAGTCACTCAAGCCCCACCTAAAGGAGAGAAAATAATGTAAACTGTCTGAAGTGAAAGGGGATGTTAGGGAAGATACCATCACGAAGGATACCTTTCTGACTTCTGGGATCAGTCGACGGGCTGAGCCTCTCTTCCCCCTGCCACCCTCCGCACTGGGACTCTGTGGGGTAACATTTGAACACTGCCCTTCATTGCATTGTTCCCAGCCGTGACAGTTCTCATTAAACGTGACTAGACCAAGGGCGTGCTACATTATTTAGGTGAATCTGTGACCATGATAGGTCAGTACCCTGAATCCGACCACAACTGTAACAGTTACTCAGCTATGCCCCTTAACGTGACAGTATTTCATAGGGAAAAACATTAAGCCTAAGATTTCCCATGCCTAAGGCCCTAGGGGTCAGGCAGAGAAGGAACCCGAGACTCTTAGCTATGCAACTCCTGAGAATCGCAGCTTACAGTTAGTCACTCACTGTCTTCCGGTCTCACAGAATGAGGCAGAGGTATTATTAATTCCTTCTCCATCTCTCTGGAAAGAGCTTTTCTCCTATCTGTGACAAAGGAAAAAAAAAAAGTTGCGATCATGGGAGTCATTACACAAAGCCACAATCTGTGAATTCACTACTACAGTTAAGATCATTTTTAGTCAAAAAACACCTCGGCAGCAATGTTACCACTGCAAACAGCGCGGCAAGAAAAATTCCACTCAAGGTAAAGGAAAGGGCGAGCTAAAAGGACGAATGACGTGACCAAAGGCAACTGCAACAACCATCTGGTAGATGGTTGTCCACAGCCCTTGGATTTCATGGTTGTCTTTCCTGACAAATGAATCCTGGAAGAACAGAAAAGATACACAAGGTGTCCTTTGTGGAGCCTTTGGGGAGACTACTGAAAGGAAAACCAAACCAAAAAACTAGGGACAGCAAGCGGCGTGTACGTTGGTTCTGTTAACAGAGTGACACTAACATACTAGAAATTTCCACGTTCTTTGCCCTCTGCCTTAAAAAAGTCACCCAATTCTGTCAGTGTTCACCGTCGCCTTTTTTTTTTTTTTTTTTTTTTAATTTTCAAACATTTCGAGTCCCTGTCATCAAGGGAGAGGAGGAGAAAAAAAAAAAGAGAGGGATGAGGGGGGAAGAAGCACAGCCATTCCTTGCCTCGGTAACACGAGCAAAAAGCTCAGGCGCTCGGCAACAATGCGCTTTGAAAGACAAAACACAGAAGAAACAGCACGTTATTTAATCTCAGCTGTAGAGTCACGTGTATTTGTACCTGCTCATTTATTCATCTGCCAGTTTATTTTGCTACAGACGCTACAGAACGTAGAGACTGCGAGGTTACTACAACCTTTTGTAACCGATGCGATCTTTGGTAGGAATAGCTATCTAAAAGAGCCAACAAAATCCCCTTCGTCAACAGCCATTTGAACAGCCTGGTTCGATACGCTCACAGAGAGACCCATGAAAAATCCACCCTTTCTTTCAGAAAAGTAAATAAATACATACATACATACGAGATGGTAAGGAAGAAAAGCTGAACACACGGGATGCAGTCCTTTGCCAAGGGGCAGATCCAACATCAGCACAAGGAGCTTTGGGGCATGTGAGCTATCATCTACACCAGCCATCGGGACAAGCCAAACGCACGCACACGAGCCTCGATTAAAAAACAAACAAACAAACAAAAAAACCCAACACGTTAAGTTCCTTTATAGCTTATGGTAGTACCAACCTACAGCTTAGATGCAGTTGGATTGCATCAGCTTAGGGACTGCCTCCTTCAAAACGCACAGGGCGGTGGGAAAACCAGTCTCGAAAACCTGTTGCCTAACAGGAGACTGTTGCCTGCTCCTCCACAGGTTACATTCTTCCAAGCATCGTCCTGTTCCTGGATTTTACCAGCCACAACAGGATGGTCCCACTGGCATGAGTCGGGGACGCTTCGCACGGGGTTTATTTGACGCTGAAGTAAGTCTTCTGTGGGTATAAGTAACGCAGCACGAGATGGAAAGTAAGCTAAGGTACCGTCTGCGGCACAACGCTTGTGCGATATTGGACCTGAGGGGACCAGTCAAAGCCTGCAATAATCGCTGAGCGGGTGGGTAAGTAGGGAGCCCTACGGGAAACAGAGCTTGTGTTCTGCAAAGCTCTTTTCCCGTCAAGAAGAGGACCTTTTCTATTCAGCGTCTTTACCGAACTTTAGGCTACTTCCTATTCGCTTTGGCAAGTTAGCCTCCGTAGAAGCCAAGAGATTTTAAACTGCCAAGCACCATTTATAGTTCCTGTCCTCCGATGACAGGGAATTTCAATCAGGGTGCTAGTTAATAGGAAAGTCTGGCTCTGTTTCACGCAAATCAAGTACCTAACCACAGACAGGAGTCTGCAGAAAGAACGCTTTAAAAGATGAATTTAAAGAGAGGGATGATACTCACTTTTCCAACATTTCTGCAATGACTGTGGCAAAAAAGGCTGAACCAGGGACGTCTCTATCATTCCCTCTAGGATTTAGCAACTCCATACAGTTATGGGTCAAATACCACAGCTTCAACGCAAGGCAGACCTCGAAGGTCACGTTTCTGTCTGCGTACCGAGTTCCGCTGGAAAGCCCCCAGCCGCTCAATTCCCAAGCAACTTTGCCACGGCCAGCGCTTACCTGGAGTTTTGCTTTCTCTCGCTGCTCAGTACAGGCTCAAGGCCTCTTTTGTTGCACACAGTTCAAGCAAAACTCTCGGGGCATAACCAACAGACAGACAGACAGGCAGAAATCACCTCTCACGTCTGTCTTGACCGACCACAACCAGCGTTCTGGAAAGCCCCGCAAGCACCGGTTTATTTCTAGGACAACTCTGAAAGCTGAGGCAGGACAAAGGTTAGCCTCTTGTACCACAGACTGAGCAACAAAGAGACAGAGCTCAACAGGCCAATTCGTTCTAGGTCTAAGAAGCTACTACAGCTTGGCAGGCACTACATGGCTTTCCTTTAAGCTTCCCACGCCGAGCAGTTCGCGCTTCTGCAAATTTGATTAAGCCTTTGAGCCTGGGCTGCAGGAAGTCTACGAGCACGCCTCGGTTTCACCCGGAGGTCGCTGCGACTTACCCGGACAGCTGGGACAGACGGGCTGCTCTTTCTCCTGGGAAACCTGCGACTGCAGCACGCCAGCTGCAGCTTTCCTCCCTTCAGCTGCCGCGCCACCTTCGCTCGGCGACAAACCCCGCGGGGGTCCCAGCGGCGGGGAGCTGCTTCTGCCCTGGTGAGCCGCAGGGAAAGGAGAGAGCCGGCCGTCAGCACGCGGGGGGAGGAAAACCTCCGAGGCGCAGCCCGACGATCGAGCGCAGCGAGGACCCGCGCCCGGCCGCCGCAGCCCCCACCCCTCCCGGCCCGACGCTCCGGGGAAGCGCCCCCGAAGGCTCTCGCTCGCCTCACCGCCGGCAGCCGCGCTCGCAGCCAGCGGCAACCTGCGCCTCCCGGCGCGCACGGCCCGGCCCCGGCTCGGGGAAAGACCGGCCGCGCACCACAGAACTACAGCTCCCAGCATGCCGCGGGACGGAGCAGTCCATCCGCCCCAGAGGGGAGTCGGCCAAGCGCACGCAACCGCCCCCCCCCGCGCCGCTTCGCCCCCCTCTCCCCCAGCCCTCCGAAGCCCCGCGCAGTGCAGACCCCGCCGCACGCCCGGTCCGCTCCGCTCCGCTCCGGCGCGGCGCCGCCCCCGACCCGCACAAGGGCCGTTTCTGCAGAAGCCGCCGACCGCGTGGCGCCCCAACCGCCCGCCGCCTCGCCCCCTCCCGGCCCGGCCCGGGGCGGCACCGACCACCAACCTCGTTGCGGCACCGCGCCTCGGCGGCCCGGCGCGGCCGCTGCCGCCCATAGCGCCGGCAAGCCCTGCACGGCACCTCCGCCCTGCGTTCCTCCGAGCCAATCACGGAGCGTTTCCGCCCTGAGTTAAGGCTAGCCGTGACGCCGCTTCCGCCCTGGGTTCCCAGCCAATCACGGAATGCTCCTGCCCTCACTGACGGCTCGCCAGGACACCACATCCGCCCTCACGGTCCAGCCAATCACGGAGCCGTTTTGGCCCTCAGGGAAGGCACGCCCTGACGTCACTTCCGCCCCCGGTTCCCTCCCACGTAACGGGTCTCAAGGCAGTTTGTTCCCTTTAAACAATAACGGAGTGCGGCTGTGCTTCAGAACGATTGCATTTCTTGAAATCTCTAGGAAGCAGTCCGTGAAATGTGATCTCGGACCCTCGCCTTTTAAGCATCAGAGGCAAACGTGCTATCTGTAGATGCTCCTTAGAAGCTAAACGGTCAGTCTGCAATTGTTTTACCTTTACTGCAACTCAGGACCGCACTCGGAGCGCTGACTCAATGCCGTGTGTGCTGTCTCCAGCTAGCTGTCAGGCACACGCTGCTCCACGGAGAAGTCAAATTTCCTCTGAAATTGCTTACCCAAACCAGTATGGGACGCAATAGGAAACCAGGGAGGAAGCAACCTCTCCTCTGCACTCAGAGTCCGTCCTGCCGTCAGCTACAGCATGGGACAGAAACCGTATTATTCAGATGCGGAGGTATCAAAGATGATCCTCTGAAGTCGCATCGGAGAACTTGAGGCTGGGGGCTGGCAGGAAGAAAAGTAACTAACAAGACAAGCCATCCTAAGTCTGTAAAAAAAAAAAAATAGAAAAAAGGAAAAAATAGAAATAGAAAAAAAATAGAAAAAAAAGAAAAAGGTCGGGGGGTGGGAAGCCAGTAAGAATCAGCCTGATAAAAGGTTTACAAATGAGATGAAGAAGAAGAGGAGAAGGGGAGAGATTGTCTATGCAAGGCAAGAGACCCACGAGGCAAAGGCTGAAGTCTAGGCAGGCAGACTAGAATGTGACGAGGAAACATACTGGCTTTCTATGAAGAACAGAGCTAGCAGCAAGGAAGTAATAATGGCAGACGAGGGAGACTAGTGCCTTTTCCTTTCACGTGAACATACTCCCTTCACTAGAGCATACTCCCCTTCAGTATGAAACGAGGACCAACGCTCACAAAATTCAGTTATAAAATAGGAAGCTGCCCTTTGGCAGTCTCTTTCTAAGTGCCCATACCCATCACTTGCTCCTCAAACACTTGCTCATATGTTAGAGAAATGCTCAATCAGTCTTGCTAAAAATACTAGCAGTGAGAGCCTAGACTCATCGCTCCACAAGCGAGTGAAAGCAATCATTCTGCCTCGGTGCAAACATGCAGTATCAGTATGGGACAGACCACTCACAGCCTAGAGCTTCTACTTTCTGTGCTAATTTTTTTTAGCATATATTCTTAACAGTTGCGATTTGCTATTAGCAATCTATATTAAACATTTGATGTTTAATGGTAGCCTGCAACTCAGCTGCGTTCGGCATGGACAGGAAAGTGCTCATTGGTAGGAACCTCATAAATTGCAAGTTAAGCAGGGAACCTACGTTATAAGACACGTGCAGAAACCGCAGCACCTGAACGTAAGCTAACTCCTTCTCTACGCTGGGTATCAAAAACCAACCCTGAATAACTCTCGACATTGCAGAAGCAAGTCCCAAGAATGTGCCCGTAGAAAAAAAAAAAACTGGGATGGCAACAGAATTCATTTCAGAAGAGTCTTTTGAGGCAAGACTTCTTGCAGCATTCCAGTAACTCACCAACAGAAATACACTTTTGTTATCAAAGATCTCTCTGCATTACAGTTTGTGACGTGCCAGTTTCACACATTTTCTAACCCAAGACCAGCTTCTCGATGCACCCCTCGAACGCAAAAGAACGGATTTAGTCTATGCTGCCTGAACTGTACTTTCCTCGGTCAGAAGGTAACATGGTTCGTTCCGGAAAGCATCATTTTTCAGTAACAACCTTCCCCACAGGGGCCAAACATTACGTTAACCAGCCCGGGAGATACTCATGCTATTTCATACATGACGATAACAGGGCAGATACTTGCTATTTTCAATTCCTAAAGCGAGCCTCCTTTGGCAAAAGGAAACGCTATTTATTTATTTATTTAGATTTTTATTTTTTTTTTTAAACAATGCCATGGGTTGCTGTTTTCAAAGGCCTCTCTGTCTTCTCTGATGAAGACATCTCTCATGTAATTATGGAAGCTGCAGCTGTTTCCACTGACAAGCTCTCAAAGTCCTGGGCTCACTAACCTGTGACAGCCGTAATATCCAATTGCAGGTGACGGAATATTCTAGTTCTGCTCATTTCCTTTGAGGCCCAGAAAAGCTCATGACAACAGGAGTACCATGAAAGGACCCATAATATTACCTTTATTTTCAGCTTCTTCTCAGTCCTTCTCGTTTGCCAAGAGAATTTCTTCTCTCTGATCAGGTAACAAGTCAGCAAGACGATAATCAATCTCCGCTCTCTGAAAGAGAAAAGTTTCTGAACTGCATCCTTATATGAAGTCCGTGGTGTTTGACATCTGGCTCACTTCAGCTCATTTCTACTGACACATCTTCCCACCGTCTTGACTCCCTGAATGCTTGGAGCCAGCTGATTTTTTCCAGGACCCATTTGTGTTATAAACCTGTATTTTAAGGCTTGCCACCTGTTCCCAACCTTAAAGAGTGAGCACATACTGTTCTCTCACCTGCTCAGGCTGCAGAGCTGCCAGGGTCCTGCCACCAGCTCGAGCCCTTTCACCCTGCTGCTCTGCTGGAGGGCCTGCCAAAACAAACAAACAAACAAACAAAACACAACCACAAGACACGCAGACAAAGGTTACAGCCCATGTGGGAGGAAACGAACGCTAACCTTTCATCTTCCAACTCCTTACTCAAAGCAGGAAAACAGGTACGGTCCTAATAGACATATCAAAGAAATTCACTGTATGCCAGAACAGGAAAATCTGTATCAGATACCAAAATGCTGCCACGGTCCCCGAGCACAGCCCTTTTCAAGGCATCACGGAGATTCAGCAAGATCATCCAGGTCATAGGGGACAAACAAGCTCGTATCAAAGCTGCACACAGCTTGTATCAAAAAGACTTGACAAAGAGCAAAAGAATACAAGGACGGCTAAATCTCAGGAGAGATTTAGGAGAAAACTGAAAACAGGGAGGCATCCTTTGAAAAAGTTTAATTAGACAACTAACGAAAAGAGAAAAGATTGCAAAACAACACGGGAATGTACAAACGGCGCTGGAAGCCAAAAGCGGCCTGAGTAACAGCTTGCAGAATAGCTGCTCTCTCCACGCCTCTCCCTGTGCACACTGAAGGGTTCCTACGGAAGAAAGGTTTTCTTCTTGGCGTGGATATCAAAGAACCTGTCTCAAACTGAAACGATACAGAACAAGTTTTGAAACAGAAGCAGAAGTAACAAGTCAAAAGGCTCACGCAGCATTTCACTAAGGAGTTCTCAAGTAGCTCACGGATAAGCTACGTTTTCATTTTTAACTCTCTTGAAATTGTCTGTAGGACAGATGACTTGAAATGTGACTAATAGGCCCGGACTTCTATTTCAGAAGCGTCCTACAGAAATTGCCAGAGCAGGAATTCCCACGTTAAGGAAAATAACAGGAGGTAAGAAAAGAACTAGCGGACACTTGATTAAGAAGACTTAATTAAGGAGCGTTAAAACAGCTTTTTAAAGCGAGGTCATACTTTATAAAGTAGAGCGTATTTTCGTGTTCTTTGAAAAAAAGTGACACACGCGAGGAGATAAGAGTTCATTTTAAAAAGGTACCTGAATATTTAAAGCGTGTTTTGGAAGACAGAAGACAAAAGAAAGAATGGGAGTAACCACGTTCCATGGTAGAGGAAGGGTCGCAGTAAGATTTCACCTTTACTTTTGCTGTTCACCATATTTGTAATCGTCTGAGACGTGGGGTTACAAGATGAAAAGCTTTATAGCTGATACAAATTTATTGCAGTAGGACAAAGTGAAAAGCGCTGATATCGCACTTTTTCCCAGAAAGGAACTTCTCGGAAAAGGAGCTAAGTTTCCTGGTGGACGCCAACTTGAACACGAAACAGCAATGTGCCTTTGCTGCAAAAGCAGCTGAGGGTATCCTGGGTGGCATTAGGCAAAGTATTGCCAGCAGGTCAAGAAAGGCGATCCTCCGCCTCTGCTCAGGAACGGTGAGGCCGCACCTGGAGTGCTGGGCCTGGGCCTCCCAGTACAGGAGAGACCTGGACACACTGCAAAGAGTCCAACGGAGGGCCACGAGGACGGTAAGGGACTGAAGCACCTTTCCTATGAGGACAGGCTGGGAGAGCTGTGACCGTTCGGCCTGGAGAAGAGGAGGCTTGGAGGGGATCTCATCGACGTCTGTAAACACACGAAGGGAGGGTGGAAGGAAGACAAAGCCAGACTTTTCTAACTGGTACCCAAGGAACAAAAAAGGAGGCAACAGACACAGGCCGAAACATAGGATGTTCCCCTCCTGTGGTTTCCTGAACATCAGTAAATACTTTTTCGCTGTGAGGGTGCCTGAGCACTAGCGTAGGCTGCCCAGGGAGGTCGTGGAGTCACAGTCTTTGTGAGGTTTCAAAACCTGTCTGGACGTGGTCCTGGAAAACCAGATCTGGGTGGCTCTGCTTGAGCAGGGGTGTTGGACCAGGTGACCTCTGGAGGTCCTTCCGACCTCAACCAGCCTGTGATTCCTTTGCAGCCGCTATGCAGCCAAATAGCGAGTACAATTCAAAGCAGATAAACGTGAAGAAATGCAGAGGCAAAAGGGGAAATCAGGCCTCGGTACTGCACATAATCCTATGAAAACATCACCTCAATGCTCATCAGCGTCGAAGAGCAACTTACACGTTTAAGCTTTTGGAAAAGGCCTAGGAAAGGCAACAAGAAACATCACCAGTCTAATCAAAACTCAAAGTTAGCCTTGCCATCTCATAAACTGAAGGTTCATTTGCATCTTGGATGCTACACAGAATTTTATTTTTGCCTATCTTAAAAAGGTCACAGTAGAATAAAAACAGTTTCAGCCAAGAGAAACAGGGATCGCCAAACTTTTGGAACAGTTTCTGTAGAAAAGGACTAAGAAAAAACCTTTTTCATGTGACAAAGAGACGATGAGGGAAAAGACGATGTCTCATATCATAAAAGTTGAACAGAGATCGATCACCCATGTTCTCTTTCCATACAGAAGGCGGGGGCATCAAAAGCTAGCAGGAAGCAAACTTCAACGCTCCTCCTGCCCACAAACACACACAAAATAAAGGAAGCAGTTCTCCACATAGTGCTAGCTCCAGAGTTTACGCACAATACCTAGTTAAGGCTCGTGACTGCTGTGACCCACGGATGCTAAGTGTTTACATGGGTTCAAAGGATATGGCCGATTTTTACAAGAAACACATTAAGCGTTTTTATACTCAAAGGCATTGGCTTGTCTTAAAGTGCAAGTCACAAGTATCGCTCTATACTCGTTCCATTCTGCTAAGACCACCGATCTTTGGTCTGACTTTCTGCGGCCCTTGTTACATTGTCACAGCAACACAGAGGCAGGAAAACATTCCTGCATACGGTAACAAAAGACCGAGTCATTAAAAGAACTTACGACAAAAACCCAAACTACACACTATCTTAGTTCAGCCGTACATTCTATATGCACGCTTTCACCCTGGAATCTTCAATAATAGATGATAACCTCTAAGACTAAAAGCAATACAAATTCTACCTAGTTCTTTGAATGCAAGTCTGATGCAGCAAGTCATCAGCTGGAAGGAACCCGAGCAGAGGATTCAAGATGTTCTATTCCAACATTAAAAGTTACCTTTCAAAAGCCGTTTGTCAAGCAGAGCGTAGTTTCCCATTTGTTGAACAGGCAGGCCTAGCCAAATTTCGACCCTAAACTTCCAGGAAATCTCTACAGCTCCCAATGTACATGTTACTTCCGTACTCACCTGCAGGTTTTACCTCTGAAAAAAAAGTTCCAACTTTCTTCCCTTCCACAACACCTGTGATGACACGACCCGAGATCTTTGGGTGGGTTCCACTTGCAATCACTGCAGAGGTGCCTCCTTGGAGGGCCCACAGAGCTGCTTTCACCTGCGATGAAGGATAGAGCCAGTTCCCGAAAATGCATTTGTTATTTGAATCCCCATGCTCAACACGAATTCTTGCTCCACTTTGATAACTTACGTTTCCCACCTGGGATTTGGTTCCAAACGTCACCGATTGTTGGTCTCCTGGGTAGGATATGTCAGTGAGCTTTGCATCATCGGATCCAGGAGGGCTGTCAAAGAGTCCTGAAATGAATAATAAAAAACTGTTAATGTTACATATCTTCTGTTCCAAAGCTCACCAGGGAAAAATAACTAAAGCCTTTGAGGCTAAAAACCTGTATTCCACTCTACAGGATTCAAAACTTCCACTGAACCCTCCTTTTGTGGAACTGAAAGGATGAAACACTAACATGCAGGCTCAAGATGCGTAACTTCACCGGAATTGTAGCTAGTGTGAGGAAACAGAATATCCACATGCTGAATAGTATCACGTACGCTGGGAAGTACCCACACTTCAGTGAGGTTAGAGAGAAAACCGGAAAGAAGTTTCCAGCTTTTATACGGTTCAGAATCAGGGCTGACACACAAGAGTGCACAACTGAACAAAGGACAGTCCTCTTCACCTAAAATCTCAGATGATATTCCCGAATGCTGTGTTGTACACTGATAAACCGGGCAACTTAGAAATATGTATAAAGGCTAACTATTGAGTTCTGCAAAGAAAGGACACAAGACTATAGACACACACTTATTCATTTTAAATAAATATTGTACTTTTATTTAACTATGTTCTGAGTTGAGCGATACTTCTGTTTACCTAACATGTAAACCCTAAACTCTACCGCCAAACTTCCCAGAAGTTCTATGCGAACAAACACGTCACAGATTAAAGCGCACAAGTGAAGAGTACCTGAACTCTTCCTTTACAGCTTGGGAAGGAAAGGACACTTCTTTCCATAAAGAAGATACCACAGCAAATGAATAAGCTGTGAGGAAATGGGAGCGGTGTTTTCGTTTGTTTTTTATTTTTATTTTTTTATAAGTTGTTTGGACTACCATTTTTGTTATTTTTTTTTCCTGAGGCAGTCATTTCAACTAGAATCAACCATGAAATCCATCTGAAACAGCTGGAAGAAACTGTGGTTATGAAAAGCCAACCTCCTTCCTTCTCGGGGCCTACAATATGGACCAAAGTCCAGAAGCCACCGAAGGAAACACGTCTGGAGATGATAAAAAGAGTACGTGATTTTGTTGATGTCCTGGTGTGAAACTGTACCTACCACCTTCCTCTTTCTAGAAAAGTACCTTCAGCATCAACAGGTGACAGACTTCACGGCAGCACAGCTCACAAGACTAGACCACTATCAGCCACACGTCTGGGAGACAGAAAAGCTAGCAAGCTCCAGGTATCTGGAAAGCAATATCCAGGACATGTAAAGTACCCATAAATCACTGAAAGACAGAATCCACTGCCGGAAGAAGCAAACGATTGTAGAATAGCGTTCGGCTTATATGCAGGGAAAGACTATGTATTTAGAATCAGGAGCGTTACTCATGACTATATACAATTCCGAGGAGCTAGCAGAAGTACTGTAGCGTCCACACAGGGCGTGCCTTCCAATCCTTTTACCGGCTTTGTTGCCCTCCTCTGTACGCTTTCAGGGATCTTAACGTTCTTTTTATATCGTAGAGCCCAGAATCGCACACAATATCGAAGGAGAGGCTTCGCCAACGCTAAATACAGTGGGAGAATCACCTCTTTTGACCAGCTGGCTACACTGTGTTTAATATATCCCAAAATGCTAGACGATAACCCGTGCTTCTGAATCCTCTAGCTAGCTTCCCAGGGCCCTGAAATTTATTTTGATTGAACACAGACTTCTTGCTGCAAACTTGTTGGTACCCACGTGAAAGAGCAGGAGTAAGGAATAATCTGAAGTTTGAACTAAGCTCGTAAGCTCGCTAGCAATGTCCCTGATCCAAGCCCCAGGCAGGTAGAAAAGCTCTCGGTAAAGATGGTCTGATCTGCAGATGGGAGCCTCTGTTCCCTTCAGAAGGCAGTCACCTGTGACTATAACCTGGCACTATTTCTTCACAACGCTGGCCTTGATCTCTCGATCACTCTACAATTCCACGAAAGGAATTGCCTCCCAAGTTGTTCTTGACTGACCGCAACTAGCGTTCCATAAAGCCCTGCAAGCACTTGTTCATTGTTTCTAGGATAATTCTTAAAGCTGAAGCGGGACAAAGTTTTGTCCACAAAGGCCTTCGGGGAGACTTCTGAAAGGAAAACCAGGCCAAACCAAAAAACTAGGAACAGCAAGCGGCGTGTACGTCGGTTTTGCTAACAGAGTAACACTAACGTACTAGGAATTTCCACGTTCTTTGCCCTCTACCTTGAAAGTGTCACCCAATTCTGTCAGTGTTCACCATCAGCTTCTTTTTTTTTTTTTTTTAAATTTTCACATGGACATCTGAGAAAAACATTTCGAGTCCCCGTCATCGAGGGAGAAGAGGAGAGGAAAAAAAAAGAGGGGGGTGGGGAAGAAGCACAGCCATTCCTTTCTTCAGTAACGTGAGCAAAAAGCTCAGGCGCTCGGCAACAACATAATCGTAGAATATCCTGAGTTGGAAGGGACCACCGAGGATCATCGTTAAGGATCACCGAGTCAAACAACGCGCTTTGAAAGACAAAACACAGAAGAACCTGCACGTTATTTAATCTCAGCTGTAGAGTCACGTGTATTTTTACCCGCTCATTTCTTCACCTGCCAGTTTATTGTGCTACAGACGTTACAGAACACACAAACTGCAAGGTTACTACTACCTTTTGTAACCGATGCGACCTTTGGTAGGGCTAGCCGTCTGAGAGAGCCACCAAAATCCCCTTCACGCCTGGATTTCACCCGGAGGTCGCTGCGACTTACCCGGACAGCTGGGACAGACGGGCTGCTCTTTCTCCTGGGAAACCTGCGACTGCAGCACGCCAGCTGCAGCTTTCCTCCCTTCAGCTGCCGCGCCACCTTCGCTCGGCGACAAACCCCGCGGGGGTCCCAGCGGCGGGGAGCTGCTTCTGCCCTGGTGAGCCGCAGGGAAAGGAGAGAGCCGGCCGTCAGCACGCGGGGGGAGGAAAACCTCCGAGGCGCAGCCCGACGATCGAGCGCAGCGAGGACCCGCGCCCGGCCGCCGCAGCCCCCACCCCTCCCGGCCCGACGCTCCGGGGAAGCGCCCCCGAAGGCTCTCGCTCGCCTCACCGCCGGCAGCCGCGCTCGCAGCCAGCGGCAACCTGCGCCTCCCGGCGCGCACGGCCCGGCCCCGGCCGCGGCCCCGGCTCGGGGAAAGACCGGCCGCGCACCACAGAACTACAGCTCCCAGCATGCCGCGGGACGGAGCAGTCCATCCGCCCCAGAGGGGAGTCGGCCAAGCGCACGCAGCCGCCCCCCCCCGCGCCGCTTCGCCCCCCTCTCCCCCAGCCCTCCGAAGCCCCGCGCAGTGCAGACCCCGCCGCACGCCCGGCCCGGTCCGCTCCGCTCCGGCGCCGCCCCCGCCCCGCACAAGGGCCGTTTCCGCAGAAGCCGCCGACCGCGTGGCGCCCCAACCGCCCGCCGCCTCGCCCCCTCCCGGCCCGGGGCGGCGCCGACCACCAACCTCGTTGCGGCACCGCGCCGCGGCGGCCCGGCCCGAGCTGAGCCCGGCGCGGCCCGGCCCGACAGCTTCCGCCCATAGCGCCGGCAAGCCCTGCACGGCACCTCCGCCCTGGGTTCCTCCGAGCCAATCACGGAGCGTTTCCGCCCTGAGTTAAGGCTAGCCGTGACGCCACATCCGCCCTCACGGTCCAGCCAATCACGGCGCCGCTTCCCTGTGGGAAGGCGACCCTGAGGCTGCCTCCGTGCTGCCTTTTTTTTATTATTATTTTTTTTTTTTTTTAAAGAAGGCGCGGGTGTTCTTGGTCCTCTCTCGTCAAGTCTATCTGCGAGAAACATCTCAAATAATTTTCTTGACACACGATCTTCTGTGAGGCTATTTTATTCGCGGTTGCAGTGGCGGGCGTCCTGCCGATCAGGAGCGCATTGCAGTAAGCACAGCATCAACTTTTATTCCCTATTCCCCGACACCTGATCCCCTCCCCTGTATGTACCATGTATGTACAATTTTACTTCTTTTTCAACCCTTTAATTTCTCCCTTCTTATTTCCTTTTTTTTTTTTTTTCCTTTCTTATGTTTCAGGAACCTGTGATCTTTGTTTTACCGTGCCCACGCTGCTCAACCTGTTTTTCCTCAAGCTTCTGCCTTATTTCGGAACAGTGAGGCCGCCTACTGTCCACTTACCCACGTGGCGTTTCTCCTCATTATGACTGCACAGCTACCTCGGAATACAGAAAATTAGTTCTCTACTGCAAAAACACAACTTAGTTTGTCACAGCTCCCTCCTCTCCTTTCCTTACTCCTACTGTTGTTTTTGCACCTCTTCACGTACCGCGCTCTTGAGTTTCTCCAACGTTAAGGCGCAATAGTCTTCTTCGGATGTCACGGGGGATGGGAGGCGTACAACGCCATTATTTTTACAATACCAACAAATAGTTGTTTGAGCCAATTCTGTTCAGGTAACCACGAAGTTAGTATCTCCCACATGTTTCTAAATGCCCAGGAACTGTCATCTTGAGCTACTCTATGTAGGATCTTTCCCCCCCCACGCCCCCCAGTATACCTTTTTTTCCCCCCAAATATCAGTCAAATCCGTCCCGTTTGATCTACATCTATACAGCAACTAGCATTAATTACAGTGCACGCTCCTCCTTATGAGGTTATTAATGAATCTAATACTATTCGATTCTACGGTGCTATTTTTGCAAACTTATCAAACTTATTTTCTAGTTCTTCAGTTATAGCGGAGATATTTGCAATAGCTTTTTCTAATTCACCCACCCCTCACCGAGGTAAAAACCACCTTGCAAAGCTGTGAAATACTAGAGAATTTTACTAGAGAATTGTCTGGAGTCCGCTTAATCCTGCGTGTGGTCTCAAGGGGGCTTTGGCTTTGTGGGTCTTCAATAATAGTCACGTTTGGAATTATTGCCTCCAGGGTGCAAGCTCCCTTCCATCCCAGGGGCAACACCTTCCTGGCTTTATTGCCACGTAGCCAGTACCACCTCTCGCCATTTGGGACAGGCCATCCAGGTGCAGGATTCTCACGTCGCATCTGGCACGCGCTATGTATATTAGCGTTCCTGTGGCTACCATATTTGGTGCAGCGTGGATTATTCCCTGCGTGGATAATTCCACACCCAGGGTCAGTACTATCGCCCCCTGAGTTTCTATCAATGTTGTTTAAAAGGCACCTTCGATAACGCGGTATATTGTAGCCAGGATTACGCGCAGGGAGCGTGAGAAACACTCCGTAGCCAGTAGCTTAGGCTCAGGCGAGGATCTCAGTGAAGTAGTAATTTATTCGCGATCGCAATGGCACGCGTCCCACAAGCAGGAGCGCGCCTACTAGTCACACAGTACGGTTTGTGTACTTTCTTTCTCGACGACCGGGACCCTCCCCTGTTTCCCCACTGACTGGGTATTCCGGGTTCACAACCTATCCGACGCTTCACAGACACTACGTGGCCTTCAGTTGCCGGCCTGTTCAATTTCAAATTTCTTTTGACTTTTTTACTGTTTGAAGTGGTAATGTTTCTTCACTTATCTGACTTGACGCCGTGATTTTCACCTAGCTGCTCTGAGGGGTCCGGTTGTCTGCATTTTACAAGGTTGTCCGTTAAGCTTTCTTATCACTGCGAGCCTATCTCAACACCGCATTCCTTCCCTCTAAACAACGTAACTCTGCAAAAACAACATTTTTATTCCCACAATTCCCCCCTTTTCTTCTTTATAAACTGTTGATTTTTGCAAAACTTTTCTCTGCGGTGTAATTTGGTAGATCTCTTCCTCTTCTTCACCTTCTTTGCTTTCCATCCCCTCTAATATCATCGCCTTACGTGAGTAAGGTGGTGGCTCCACTGTCATTTCTTTCGATAGTGCAGTTTCAGTGAGCCGCTGTACTAGTCCTTTTACACAGGGGATAATGCAACAACCAAGGGCCGTCAAAACTCCTGATACTACGATCAAGGACGCAGATACGGACGCTAGGATCCCTTTCCATTTACCAAACCAAGATTCCGAACATCCCGCGAAGGAAGGGCCGGTTCCTAATTACTCTGCCAATTCACTGGCAAGGGCGGGAAGCCCTTGCAACGCTCTAGTTACTGTGCCATCTGGGGCAGTATTGTTGGGTATAAAAGTGCAACAATGGTTGCTCAGTATCACACACACACACACACACACACACCTCCTTTCTCCGCGATCAACATATCTAATGCTATTCTGTTTTCCCAAGCCATTTTGCTGGTGGCATCTAGTTGTTCAGCGATTTCTCTTATCGCATCCCTTGTATGATTTATGAATATCTGCTGACTATAATAAATACTCTTATTGATTGTTACCCACCAGAACAGCGACTCAAACCCTGCAGCAATGTGATTCCTGGCTTTCTGTTCATCGGGAACTCCTCTAGGCACCCCAACAGAATCTATGTACACTCTATCATCAAATGATATTCCTAAGCCTCTTTTACTTCTTCTGTGTATTTGTGATGTTTCTCTTTCAAATGCCAGGGTGAAGGGTATAGCTAATTGAACAAGTGCAAAAGTGCCTCCCCAATTAGATGGTAGGGTGGACCATAAGATCTTCCCTCTGCAGTACCACCACAGATCTGCCCTGGGGATCTCAAGTCTTGAGCAGTTTCCCATCAGGTCCTTGGTAGCATTCAAGGTCCTTGTGCACAAGGCAAATTCTCCCAGATGCCGGGTAGCGCTCACACCCTGCCGTGAGAGGCAAGCTGCATGGTCACCTGTAGCTGTAGAGAATGCAGGGGGAACCCTGATATTGCTATCACGCAAGGAAGGGAACAGCAAAGAGAGAGACTTACAGGCCTCATTTCCCCAGGCAGTCTTTTCTTGGTACAATGCAATCATACATCGCATCCCCTGGGAATCCCTGGTCCACCCCAATGGGAAGAGCACTATCCGGGCAATCGGTCGTCCCGAGGCACAAGCATAGCAAGTGCTACGGTTGAGACTCTGGACAGCATATTTGACCCATTCTATCCAGGCATTCACATCCCCATACCCTGTTTCAATCTCAAATGTTTGAACTGCCACATTTCAAAGAGAGCCTCCTGTTTTCTCTCCTGTTTTCTCCTTGAGTTTCTCCCTTTCTCTGATGGCAATAGAGGATCGTTTCCATACAGCTGCTCTCAATCTGGCTGTTGGGTGTCTCCCAGTTACTTGTTCTCTCTGCTCAGTTGTCATTGGGCATTTAAATCTCCACAAGCTAACACCTCACAAGCATCAAACATGACAGATTGTGGTACATAACCCTCTGTCACATTCACCCCTATTTTGACGGGGTATCCCATCTTACTATTATCTGGTCATGCCTTTTCCAAGTTGCCAATTGACCAAGGCCTTCTCTGAGGCCTACAGTCACTAGAAACAAAATTAATAGTTGATTTTTCCCGGTCATTATTTTTAACCCTTAGGTTTCCAAATAATTACCAATACAAAGAGTAAGATATATGTACCCTACTACTAGAACAAAAACCCCTTGGGAGCACTTTGATTCGCTATAGGCCAGTCCTTTCTCTCAATCACAAGTCACACTCATTAGTTACCTGTGAAAATAAAAGGTTAGTTTACAACTGTAAGCTTTTATCCTGCTCACAGTCCACTACAAGATTTTTCTCTTCGATTTCAACTTCCAACAAGTCTTCTGTAGGAACAGCTTCCCAGGTACTAGGGTCGACGGATGCCTTCACTCGAGTATAGTGAGTCCAGCCTTTTTGTGCAGTTCTTACGGCTGTTTCAGTGGTTAGTAGTACTTGGAATAGTCCTTCCCATTCAGGCTGGAGTTTTGATTCTTTCCAGGTCCGAATCAGGACCCAATTTCCTGGTTGATGGTGGAGAATGGGGAATTCCAAAGGTGGGGTTTGAGCCAACAACCCACGGGTCCTGAGAGATGACAAAGAAGAGGACAACCCCAGAATACAGTTCTTAGGAAACTTCTCTTGTTTTGAATTGTGGTATCTCATCCCTTCTGCCCAGATAGGGGAATCCGAACAGCATCTCATACGATGAAATTCCTATATCGTTTCTTGGTGCTGTTTGAACCTGGAGGAGTGCTAAAGGTAATCATTCTACCCAAGGAAGTTGGGTTTCTAACACTAACTTAGTTAATTGCTTCTTTAATGTCTGGTTCATTCACTCTACCTTCCCAGAAGAGGAGGGGTGCCAGGGGGTGTGAAAATTCCATTGAATCTCTAAGGCCTGCATTAGCCCTTGCAGTACTCGTGAAGCGAGATGACTTCCGTGACCTGAATCAATGTTTTCAACTATCCCATATCTAGGGACTATTTGCTCCGGTGATACCTTAGCCACCGTGTTCGCAGTGGCAGATACCGAGGGGAAAGCTTACACCCATCCGGTCAACTAGGACAAACAAGTACTTTAGTCTCCCTACTTTAGGTAACTCGGTAAAGTCTACCTGTATGCTTTGGAAAGGTCAAATCCCTGGCTCCCGTCCCCCTCTAGATGGGTTACGGATGACCTTTTTATTTACCTTTTGACATACGGTACATCCTCTGCATATTTGCTTCGCTACAGTGTATACTCCTACACAGACATACTTTCTTAGCACAACATCACACATTGCTTGCACCTCCCAGTGACTCTCTTGATGTAAAACAGTTAATATTTGCCTCATTGGTGCTTTATTCAGCATTTCTCTCCCATCAGGGAGTATCCATTTTCCCTCAGACTTCGTGGTGCCTGATTCCTTAAAAAAAAAAAAAAAATCTCTCAAAACTTTTTAATTCTTTCTTAGTTTTCAACAATTCCCTGAATCCTCTCTGGATTTATTCTTTGTTTTCCCTCAGACATTAGATGCCTTAAATACCTGACTTCTCCTTCTACATATTGTAATTTCTTTTTCAATACTCCCGAGCCGAATAGCTTGTCAGTAGCTTCCTTCACAACTCTTTTCTCCTGTCCTGACAATAAATGATCATCTACATATTTGTAACAGTAATACCTCCTCGGGAGGTTGTAATTGCTCCAAAATCTGTTCTAGAACTTGCCCAAATAAATTGGTGGCCCTGTAAACCCCTGAGGTAAAACTGTCCATCTGTATTGTTGCTTCCGCCCCCATTTCAGGGTCTTTCCAGTCAGAGGTGAATAGATCTTTGCTCTCAGGGCCTGAGAGCACTCCATTAATAACACTGTTATTCCAGTCTAAGAATTTGCTATTTGAATGCCCAATTTCATCATCAAATCCCTTCCCTACAAGTTAGTCCCTGCCTTTGGTACATACAGTAATTGCCCAGTAATCATTTTATCCCCTACTCTCAGCCTGGTATCCCCCAAAAGTGGGGCTGTTATCCCAGCCCCTTCTACCCCCATCACTTTTAGGGTTTCATTAGTTAATTTAATCCCTGATACTTTACAAGCCAGTAATGATCTAGCTGCCCCAGTGTATTGGGTTCACATACCAAGGTTTGGGGGGGGGAGAGGGGGGGTGGAGCAGGCTGCCCCCCCCCCCCCCCCCCATACTTGGGAAACTGACCAAACATCACAGCAAATATACCAAAACTTCTAGACTGTTACTTAGATAATGCCTTCATCCTCTTTCCCTGCTCATTCAACTTCAAACAGCTCTGTCAAACACTACATACCCCACCTTTAACACCTTCAATAACCCTTTTTAACACTTCTATCTTTCTCCAGCCTGTACTTTCCCATTTTCCTTCTCTCCTCCTTCTTCCACTCTGGATATTCCTATTTGAAACGGCCAGCCTGGCCACACTTCAAAGCCTGTCTTTCCTTGCCTGCTATTCCTTCATCTCTCTTCCTCTCCTTTCCATCCTGGCCCTGACTCCCCCAGATGATTTTCTTCCTCTCTCTCCAACCCTCTGCCTCACTACCTGCTACACTGTCAATACCATTAGTTTCGCTCTCTGCTTTTCCTTCTCATCTCCCCTCCCGATATACACCTCCAGGGCCTCCCGCAGGAGGGCCCCCCACAGTGACTGTTCACTACAACCCCCACCTTCTGGAGCTTTTTCTGTGTATCTTGCCAGGCTTTAATCACAAAATGAACTTTCAAGAGACCTTGGGATACCAGGTCCTTGGGATTCATCCACGAGTACTTTCCCATTCTGACCCCAAATCTCTCATATGATTTCTGTGTTGTGCATTATTATTATTCCAGCCAGGATCAGCAAGGATCCTACTAGTTGTTACCTCACAAAGAAGGACGTACCTATCTCTACTTGGAAACGCATCAGTCCGTAGACTCTGACCCACCTAAAGACCCCTGCAACTCACTGAAGCAAAAACAAAGCACTTACCCCAAACTGCAGCCCAGGCAGAATGAGCTCTCTGATGGGATGCCTGTGACTCAATTACCATTAGGCCCTGCCTGGAACCCAAAGCCAATCACCTGGGAAAGGGGAGGGGCAAAGCACAAGAAAGTAGAAAGCAGAAAGAGAGCAGGAGAAGCAGCAGCTGTTTTTCTTTTCCTTTATTTTTTTCTAGCTTATCTGAACAGCATGCAGAGTGCAGACCGGAGAACTGGCGTCTCTCTAGAAGCAACAATACCAATGCTTTTGCTTCAGCTTTGAATATTGAAATGACAATATGAGAAAGCAAGTTACTGAAGCTAACTGGAATTAGCTCAACTTTTCTTCTGCACAGGAAGAAAAATCTAGCAGCATAACAGATTACACCCCAAAACCAAAATCAATGTAGTAACATCACTCGCAGGAAAAAATGTAGTAAATGATGTAGTAACATCACTCGTGGCCCCGAGGCGCCTGCAGTACCCACTTTTCGCCACCAGGTGGCGGCAGAGGGCGCCAGGGGGCGGCACAGCGCATGCGCGGCCCCGGGGCGCCTGCAGTACCCACTTTTGGCCACCAGGCGGCGGCAGAGGGCGCCAGGGGGCGCCACCGCGCATGCGCGGCCCCGGGCCGCCTGCAGTACCCACTTTTGGCCACCAGGCGGCGGCAGAGGGCGCCAGGGGGCGCCACCGCGCATGCGCGGCCCCGGGCCGCCTGCAGTACCCACTTTTCGCCACCAGGCGGTGGCAGAGGGCGCCAGGGGGCGCCACCGCGCATGCGCGGCCCCGGGGCGCCTGCAGTACCGACTTTTGGCCACCAGGCGGCGGCAGAGGGCGCCAGGGGGCGCCACCGCGCATGCGCGGCCCCGGGGCGCCTGCAGTACCCACTTTTGGCCACCAGGCGGCGGCAGAGGGCGCCAGGGGGCGCCACCGCGCATGCGCGGCCCCGGGGCGCCTGCAGTACCTACTTTTCGCCACCAGGCGGCGGCAGAGGGCGCCAGGGGGCGCCACCGCGCATGCGCGGCCCCGGGGCGCCTGCAGTACCCACTTTTGGCCACCAGGCGGCGGCAGAGGGCGCCAGGGGGCGCCACCGCGCATGCGCGGCCCCGGGGCGCCTGCAGTACCCACTTTTGGCCACCAGGCGGCGGCAGAGGGCGCCAGGGGGCGCCACCGCGCATGCGCGGCCCCGGGGCACCTGCAGTACCTACTTTTCGCCACCAGGCGGCGGCAGAGGGCGCCAGGGGGCGCCACCGCGCATGCGCGGCCCCGGGGCGCCTGCAGTACCTACTTTTCGCCACCAGGCGGCGGCAGAGGGCGCCAGGGGGCGCCACCGCGCATGCGCGGCCCCGGGGCGCCTGCAGTACCCACTTTTGGCCACCAGGCGGCGGCAGAGGGCGCCAGGGGGCGCCACCGCGCATGCGCGGCCCCGGGGCGCCTGCAGTACCCACTTTTGGCCACCAGGCGGCGGCAGAGGGCGCCAGGGGGCGCCACCGCGCATGCGCGGCCCCGGGGCGCCTGCAGTACCTACTTTTCGCCACCAGGCGGCGGCAGAGGGCGCAGAGGGCGCCAGGGGGCGCCACCGCGCATGCGCGGCCCCGGGGCACCTGCAGTACCTACTTTTCGCCACCAGGCGGCGGCAGAGGGCGCCAGGGGGCGCCACCGCGCATGCGCGGCCCCGGGGCGCCTGCAGTACCTACTTTTGGCCACCAGGCGGCGGCAGAGGGCGCCAGGGGGCGCCACCGCGCATGCGCGGCCCCGGGGCGCCTGCAGTACCTACTTTTCGCCACCAGGCGGCGGCAGAGGGCGCCACAGCATATGCGCGGCCCCACGGTGCCTGCAGTACCCACTTTTGGCCACCAGGTGGCGCAGAGGGCGCCAGGGGGCACCACAGCGTATGCGCTGACCCAAGGCGCCTGCAGTACCGGATTTTCACCAGCAGGTGGCGGAAGGGGGCATTCAAAGGCGCTACCGCGCATGCGTGGCCCCGCCGCCTGCAGTACCCGCTTCTCGCCGGCAGGATGCGTCCTGAGGGCAGCAGGGACGGCTTCCCAGACCATTTTCCCAGAGAAAGCACAAACGAAAACAGCAGAAATTTGCACCCCACGCCGCCTCAGGGAGGAAGGGTCTGCCTTGAGCAACGTGCCGCTCACGGCTGGGAAGCTGAGCGGCGGCAAGCTGTAACAGTACATTTTTTTATCAGGACAAAAAAGACAGGGAGATAATAACAACGAACCCAACGTGGGCAACGGGATGCTCTGAGCCCAACGACCACAACTCCCGGCTTGCTGGGGGAATGGTGCTCCTGGCGGCTTGACACTGCCGACACCATGGAGCCAGCCCCAGGCTTCCCCACCTGCAGCCCAGCACCCGCAGACCTGTGCCTGCCACCCCATGCCACCCCCGCCTGGGCTTTCCTTGCCCCAGCCGCCAATCCCCCGGGACCCGGCCTCCACAACGCCATCGCCTGCCCTGGGGGTCCTGCCGGGAACCCCCAGCCCCCTCCCCACTTGCGCCTCTGCAAGCAGCCCCCACCCCACAGAGCAGTCTCCCCACCCCAGGGAGCAAAGACAGCAGCGAGCTGCCCTCCCCGTCCCACAATAGGCAGCTGCCCCCCCACCTGGCAGGGCTGGCCCCGCACTCCGGCCGACAGACAGGGGGCCACCCCCTCTCCATACCCACCCCGCTACGGAACCTGCACCCACACACAGACGGCGACAGCCACTTCCCCCGATGGCAACCACCAAAGGGGGCACGGGCCGGAAAGCAAACTTTATTAAACTGCTGTGCAGGACTCCGGGGAGGGGGGCTGCGGTGGGGCTCCCTGCCCGGTCGTTCTCCCCTTCCCCTGGCGGGCAAGGCAAAGAGCGGCGTCCGTCTGTCCGTCCCTGCGTGGGGAGCGGATGCTGGAAGTGGGCTTCTCACTGTCGCTGCTTTGGGTAGTTGCAGAGTAATTGCCTGAAGTAACTAGGCAAATTAAACTCATATTCACCTTTTAAAGAAAGCGTACAGCATCGAAGCTTTCAGGGTGGAGGGCAGCTGCGCTACCTAAGCATTCCCTAGGCCTCCAACTTTACGTGCTATCGCACTAGGGGAACTCGGTGTGCTGACTCCAAGGAAGGGGAGGGAGCGTAAAGCGGAGTGGAAACACCACGGATAGGCTCTGCAACCAGATGGGGATCCGATGCTCTCGTGCACACTGAGACCCACTGATAAGCTGAGACACACTGATAAGCTGCACCTTTGCTACCCTGAGCCAACGACCTGTCATGTTTTTAACAAAACACTGTACTCTAGGGAACTTTTGCTCATTCTAGTATCATCATAATACCAAAACACACCTCCATCCCAAAAGGTCCGTGCCTCCAAGGGACGACCACCCCTCACTGAGGGCGTGCTATGAATTTCTCAGACCCCTTACCTTTAAACAAAAGCAAGAAAACTTTTCACCAATCATAACCAAGGTATGCCTGACGAGAGTCACTCAAGCCCCACCTAAAGGAGAGAAAATAATGTAAACTGTCTGAAGTGAAAGGGGATGTTAGGGAAGATACCATCACGAAGGATACCTTTCTGACTTCTGGGATCAGTCGACGGGCTGAGCCTCTCTTCCCCCTGCCACCCTCCGCACTGGGACTCTGTGGGGTAACATTTGAACACTGCCCTTCATTGCATTGTTCCCAGCCGTGACAGTTCTCATTAAACGTGACTAGACCAAGGGCGTGCTACATTATTTAGGTGAATCTGTGACCATGATAGGTCAGTACCCTGAATCCGACCACAACTGTAACAGTTACTCAGCTATGCCCCTTAATGCGACAGTATTTCATAGGGAAAAACATTAAGCCTAAGATTTCCCATGCCTAAGGCCCTAGGGGTCAGGCAGAGAAGGAACCCGAGACTCTTAGCTATGCAACTCCTGAGAATCGCAGCTTACAGTTAGTCACTCACTGTCTTCCGGTCTCACAGAATGAGGCAGAGGTATTATTAATTCCTTCTCCATCTCTCTGGAAAGAGCTTTTCTCCTATCTGTGACAAAGGAAAAAAAAAAAGTTGCGATCATGGGAGTCATTACACAAAGCCACAATCTGTGAATTCACTACTACAGTTAAGATCATTTTTAGTCAAAAAACACCTCGGCAGCAATGTTACCACTGCAAACAGCGCGGCAAGAAAAATTCCACTCAAGGTAAAGGAAAGGGCGAGCTAAAAGGACGAATGACGTGACCAAAGGCAACTGCAACAACCATCTGGTAGATGGTTGTCCACAGCCCTTGGATTTCATGGTTGTCTTTCCTGACAAATGAATCCTGGAAGAACAGAAAAGATACACAAGGTGTCCTTTGTGGAGCCTTTGGGGAGACTACTGAAAGGAAAACCAAACCAAAAAACTAGGGACAGCAAGCGGCGTGTACGTTGGTTCTGTTAACAGAGTGACACTAACATACTAGAAATTTCCACGTTCTTTGCCCTCTGCCTTAAAAAAGTCACCCAATTCTGTCAGTGTTCACCGTCGCCTTTTTTTTTTTTTTTTTTTTTTTAATTTTCAAACATTTCGAGTCCCTGTCATCAAGGGAGAGGAGGAGAAAAAAAAAAAGAGAGGGATGAGGGGGGAAGAAGCACAGCCATTCCTTGCCTCGGTAACACGAGCAAAAAGCTCAGGCGCTCGGCAACAATGCGCTTTGAAAGACAAAACACAGAAGAAACAGCACGTTATTTAATCTCAGCTGTAGAGTCACGTGTATTTGTACCTGCTCATTTATTCATCTGCCAGTTTATTTTGCTACAGACGCTACAGAACGTAGAGACTGCGAGGTTACTACAACCTTTTGTAACCGATGCGATCTTTGGTAGGAATAGCTATCTAAAAGAGCCAACAAAATCCCCTTCGTCAACAGCCATTTGAACAGCCTGGTTCGATACGCTCACAGAGAGACCCATGAAAAATCCACCCTTTCTTTCAGAAAAGTAAATAAATACATACATACATACGAGATGGTAAGGAAGAAAAGCTGAACACACGGGATGCAGTCCTTTGCCAAGGGGCAGATCCAACATCAGCACAAGGAGCTTTGGGGCATGTGAGCTATCATCTACACCAGCCATCGGGACAAGCCAAACGCACGCACACGAGCCTCGATTAAAAAACAAACAAACAAACAAAAAAACCCAACACGTTAAGTTCCTTTATAGCTTATGGTAGTACCAACCTACAGCTTAGATGCAGTTGGATTGCATCAGCTTAGGGACTGCCTCCTTCAAAACGCACAGGGCGGTGGGAAAACCAGTCTCGAAAACCTGTTGCCTAACAGGAGACTGTTGCCTGCTCCTCCACAGGTTACATTCTTCCAAGCATCGTCCTGTTCCTGGATTTTACCAGCCACAACAGGATGGTCCCACTGGCATGAGTCGGGGACGCTTCGCACGGGGTTTATTTGACGCTGAAGTAAGTCTTCTGTGGGTATAAGTAACGCAGCACGAGATGGAAAGTAAGCTAAGGTACCGTCTGCGGCACAACGCTTGTGCGATATTGGACCTGAGGGGACCAGTCAAAGCCTGCAATAATCGCTGAGCGGGTGGGTAAGTAGGGAGCCCTACGGGAAACAGAGCTTGTGTTCTGCAAAGCTCTTTTCCCGTCAAGAAGAGGACCTTTTCTATTCAGCGTCTTTACCGAACTTTAGGCTACTTCCTATTCGCTTTGGCAAGTTAGCCTCCATAGAAGCCAAGAGATTTTAAACTGCCAAGCACCATTTATAGTTCCTGTCCTCCGATGACAGGGAATTTCAATCAGGGTGCTAGTTAATAGGAAAGTCTGGCTCTGTTTCACGCAAATCAAGTACCTAACCACAGACAGGAGTCTGCAGAAAGAACGCTTTAAAAGATGAATTTAAAGAGAGGGATGATACTCACTTTTCCAACATTTCTGCAATGACTGTGGCAAAAAAGGCTGAACCAGGGACGTCTCTATCATTCCCTCTAGGATTTAGCAACTCCATACAGTTATGGGTCAAATACCACAGCTTCAACGCAAGGCAGACCTCGAAGGTCACGTTTCTGTCTGCGTACCGAGTTCCGCTGGAAAGCCCCCAGCCGCTCAATTCCCAAGCAACTTTGCCACGGCCAGCGCTTACCTGGAGTTTTGCTTTCTCTCGCTGCTCAGTACAGGCTCAAGGCCTCTTTTGTTGCACACAGTTCAAGCAAAACTCTCGGGGCATAACCAACAGACAGACAGACAGGCAGAAATCACCTCTCACGTCTGTCTTGACCGACCACAACCAGCGTTCTGGAAAGCCCCGCAAGCACCGGTTTATTTCTAGGACAACTCTGAAAGCTGAGGCAGGACAAAGGTTAGCCTCTTGTACCACAGACTGAGCAACAAAGAGACAGAGCTCAACAGGCCAATTCGTTCTAGGTCTAAGAAGCTACTACAGCTTGGCAGGCACTACATGGCTTTCCTTTAAGCTTCCCACGCCGAGCAGTTCGCGCTTCTGCAAATTTGATTAAGCCTTTGAGCCTGGGCTGCAGGAAGTCTACGAGCACGCCTCGGTTTCACCCGGAGGTCGCTGCGACTTACCCGGACAGCTGGGACAGACGGGCTGCTCTTTCTCCTGGGAAACCTGCGACTGCAGCACGCCAGCTGCAGCTTTCCTCCCTTCAGCTGCCGCGCCACCTTCGCTCGGCGACAAACCCCGCGGGGGTCCCAGCGGCGGGGAGCTGCTTCTGCCCTGGTGAGCCGCAGGGAAAGGAGAGAGCCGGCCGTCAGCACGCGGGGGGAGGAAAACCTCCGAGGCGCAGCCCGACGATCGAGCGCAGCGAGGACCCGCGCCCGGCCGCCGCAGCCCCCACCCCTCCCGGCCCGACGCTCCGGGGAAGCGCCCCCGAAGGCTCTCGCTCGCCTCACCGCCGGCAGCCGCGCTCGCAGCCAGCGGCAACCTGCGCCTCCCGGCGCGCACGGCCCGGCCCCGGCTCGGGGAAAGACCGGCCGCGCACCACAGAACTACAGCTCCCAGCATGCCGCGGGACGGAGCAGTCCATCCGCCCCAGAGGGGAGTCGGCCAAGCGCACGCAACCGCCCCCCCCCGCGCCGCTTCGCCCCCCTCTCCCCCAGCCCTCCGAAGCCCCGCGCAGTGCAGACCCCGCCGCACGCCCGGTCCGCTCCGCTCCGCTCCGGCGCGGCGCCGCCCCCGACCCGCACAAGGGCCGTTTCTGCAGAAGCCGCCGACCGCGTGGCGCCCCAACCGCCCGCCGCCTCGCCCCCTCCCGGCCCGGCCCGGGGCGGCACCGACCACCAACCTCGTTGCGGCACCGCGCCTCGGCGGCCCGGCGCGGCCGCTGCCGCCCATAGCGCCGGCAAGCCCTGCACGGCACCTCCGCCCTGCGTTCCTCCGAGCCAATCACGGAGCGTTTCCGCCCTGAGTTAAGGCTAGCCGTGACGCCGCTTCCGCCCTGGGTTCCCAGCCAATCACGGAATGCTCCTGCCCTCACTGACGGCTCGCCAGGACACCACATCCGCCCTCACGGTCCAGCCAATCACGGAGCCGTTTTGGCCCTCAGGGAAGGCACGCCCTGACGTCACTTCCGCCCCCGGTTCCCTCCCACGTAACGGGTCTCAAGGCAGTTTGTTCCCTTTAAACAATAACGGAGTGCGGCTGTGCTTCAGAACGATTGCATTTCTTGAAATCTCTAGGAAGCAGTCCGTGAAATGTGATCTCGGACCCTCGCCTTTTAAGCATCAGAAGCAAACGTGCTATCTGTAGATGCTCCTTAGAAGCTAAACGGTCAGTCTGCAATTGTTTTACCTTTACTGCAACTCAGGACCGCACTCGGAGCGCTGACTCAATGCCGTGTGTGCTGTCTCCAGCTAGCTGTCAGGCACACGCTGCTCCACGGAGAAGTCAAATTTCCTCTGAAATTGCTTACCCAAACCAGTATGGGACGCAATAGGAAACCAGGGAGGAAGCAACCTCTCCTCTGCACTCAGAGTCCGTCCTGCCGTCAGCTACAGCATGGGACAGAAACCGTATTATTCAGATGCGGAGGTATCAAAGATGATCCTCTGAAGTCGCATCGGAGAACTTGAGGCTGGGGGCTGGCAGGAAGAAAAGTAACTAACAAGACAAGCCATCCTAAGTCTGTAAAAAAAAAAAAAATAGAAAAAAGGAAAAAATAGAAATAGAAAAAAAATAGAAAAAAAAGAAAAAGGTCGGGGGGTGGGAAGCCAGTAAGAATCAGCCTGATAAAAGGTTTACAAATGAGATGAAGAAGAAGAGGAGAAGGGGAGAGATTGTCTATGCAAGGCAAGAGACCCACGAGGCAAAGGCTGAAGTCTAGGCAGGCAGACTAGGATGTGACGAGGAAACATACTGGCTTTCTATGAAGAACAGAGCTAGCAGCAAGGAAGTAATAATGGCAGACGAGGGAGACTAGTGCCTTTTCCTTTCACGTGAACATACTCCCTTCACTAGAGCATACTCCCCTTCAGTATGAAACGAGGACCAACGCTCACAAAATTCAGTTATAAAATAGGAAGCTGCCCTTTGGCAGTCTCTTTCTAAGTGCCCATACCCATCACTTGCTCCTCAAACACTTGCTCATATGTTAGAGAAATGCTCAATCAGTCTTGCTAAAAATACTAGCAGTGAGAGCCTAGACTCATCGCTCCACAAGCGAGTGAAAGCAATCATTCTGCCTCGGTGCAAACATGCAGTATCAGTATGGGACAGACCACTCACAGCCTAGAGCTTCTACTTTCTGTGCTAATTTTTTTTAGCATATATTCTTAACAGTTGCGATTTGCTATTAGCAATCTATATTAAACATTTGATGTTTAATGGTAGCCTGCAACTCAGCTGCGTTCGGCATGGACAGGAAAGTGCTCATTGGTAGGAACCTCATAAATTGCAAGTTAAGCAGGGAACCTACGTTATAAGACACGTGCAGAAACCGCAGCACCTGAACGTAAGCTAACTCCTTCTCTACGCTGGGTATCAAAAACCAACCCTGAATAACTCTCGACATTGCAGAAGCAAGTCCCAAGAATGTGCCCGTACAGAAAAAAAATTGGGATGGCAACAGAATTCATTTCAGAAGAGTCTTTTGAGGCAAGACTTCTTGCAGCCTTCCAGTAACTCACCAACAGAAATACACTTTTGTTATCAAAGATCTCTCTGCATTACAGTTTGCGACGTGCCAGTTTCACACATTTTCTAACCCAAGACCAGCTTCTCGATGCACCCCTCGAACGCAAAAGAACGGATTTAGTCTATGCTGCCTGAACTGTACTTTCCTCGGTCAGAAGGTAACATGGTTCGTTCCGGAAAGCATCATTTTTCAGTAACAACCTTCCCCACAGGGGCCAAACATTACGTTAACCAGCCGGGGAGATACTCATGCTATTTCATACATGACGATAACAGGGCAGATACTTGCTATATTCAATTCCTAAAGCGAGCCTCCTTTGGCAAAAGAAAACGCTATTTATTTATTTATTTAGATTTTTATTTTTTTTAAACAATGCCGTGGGTTGCTGTTTTCAAAGGCCTCTCTGTCTTCTCTGATGAAGACATCTCTCATGTAATTATGGAAGCTGCAGCTGTTTCCACTGACAAGCTCTCAAAGTCCTGGGCTCACTAACCTGTGACAGCCGTAATATCCAATTGCAGGTGACGGAATATTCTAGTTCTGCTCATTTCCTTTGAGGCCCAGAAAAGCTCATGACAACAGGAGTACCATGAAAGGACCCATAATATTACCTTTATTTTCAGCTTCTTCTAAGTCCTTCTCGTTTGCCAAGAGAATTTCTTCTCTCTGATCAGGTAACAAGTCAGCAAGACGATAATCAATCTCCGCTCTCTGAAAGAGAAAAGTTTCTGAACTGCATCCTTATATGAAGTCCGTGGTGTTTGACATCTGGCTCACTTCAGCTCATTTCTACTGACACATCTTCCCTCCGTCTTGACTCCCTGAATGCTTGGAGCCAGCTGATTTTTTCCAGGACCCATTTGTGTTATAAACCTGTATTTTAAGGCTTGCCACCTGTTCCCAACCTTAAAGAGTGAGCACATACTGTTCTCTCACCTGCTCAGGCTGCAGAGCTGCCAGGGTCCTGCCACCAGCTCGAGCCCTTTCACCCTGCTGCTCTGCTGGAGGGCCTGCCAAAACAAACAAACAAACAAAACACAACCACAAGACACGCAGACAAAGGTTACAGCCCATGTGGGAGGAAACGAACGCTAACCTTTCATCTTCCAACTCCTTACTCAAAGCAGGAAAACAGGTACGGTCCTAATAGACATATCAAAGAAATTCACTGTATGCCAGAACAGGAAAATCTGTATCAGATACCAAAATGCTGCCACGGTCCCCGAGCACAGCCCTTTTCAAGGCATCACGGAGATTCAGCAAGATCATCCAGGTCATAGGGGACAAACAAGCTCGTATCAAAGCTGCACACAGCTTGTATCAAAAAGACTTGACAAAGAGCAAAAGAATACAAGGACGGCTAAATCTCAGGAGAGATTTAGGAGAAAACTGAAAACAGGGAGGCATCCTTTGAAAAAGTTTAATTAGACAACTAACGAAAAGAGAAAAGATTGCAAAACAACACGGGAATGTACAAACGGCGCTGGAAGCCAAAAGCGGCCTGAGTAACAGCTTGCAGAATAGCTGCTCTCTCCACGCCTCTCCCTGTGCACACTGAAGGGTTCCTACGGAAGAAAGGTTTTCTTCTTGGCGTGGATATCAAAGAACCTGTCTCAAACTGAAACGATACAGAACAAGTTTTGAAACAGAAGCAGAAGTAACAAGTCAAAAGGCTCACGCAGCATTTCACTAAGGAGTTCTCAAGTAGCTCACGGATAAGCTACGTTTTCATTTTTAACTCTCTTGAAATTGTCTGTAGGACAGATGACTTGAAATGTGACTAATAGGCCCGGACTTCTATTTCAGAAGCGTCCTACAGAAATTGCCAGAGCAGGAATTCCCACGTTAAGGAAAATAACAGGAGGTAAGAAAAGAACTAGCGGACACTTGATTAAGAAGACTTAATTAAGGAGCGTTAAAACAGCTTTTTAAAGCGAGGTCATACTTTATAAAGTAGAGCGTATTTTCGTGTTCTTTGAAAAAAAGTGACACACGCGAGGAGATAAGAGTTCATTTTAAAAAGGTACCTGAATATTTAAAGCGTGTTTTGGAAGACAGAAGACAAAAGAAAGAATGGGAGTAACCACGTTCCATGGTAGAGGAAGGGTCGCAGTAAGATTTCACCTTTACTTTTGCTGTTCACCATATTTGTAATCGTCTGAGACGTGGGGTTACAAGATGAAAAGCTTTATAGCTGATACAAATTTATTGCAGTAGGACAAAGTGAAAAGCGCTGATATCGCACTTTTTCCCAGAAAGGAACTTCTCGGAAAAGGAGCTAAGTTTCCTGGTGGATGCCAACTTGAACACGAAACAGCAATGTGCCTTTGCTGCAAAAGCAGCTGAGGGTATCCTGGGTGGCATTAGGCAAAGTATTGCCAGCAGGTCAAGAAAGGCGATCCTCCGCCTCTGCTCAGGAACGGTGAGGCCGCACCTGGAGTGCTGGGCCTGGGCCTCCCAGTACAGGAGAGACCTGGACACACTGCAAAGAGTCCAACGGAGGGCCACGAGGACGGTAAGGGACTGAAGCACCTTTCCTATGAGGACAGGCTGGGAGAGCTGGGACCGTTCGGCCTGGAGAAGAGGAGGCTTGGAGGGGATCTCATCGACGTCTGTAAACACACGAAGGGAGGGTGGAAGGAAGACAAAGCCAGACTTTTCTAACTGGTACCCAAGGAACAAAAAAGGAGGCAACAGACACAGGCCGAAACATAGGATGTTCCCCTCCTGTGGTTTCCTGAACATCAGTAAATACTTTTTCGCTGTGAGGGTGACTGAGCACTAGCGCAGGCTGCCCAGGGAGGTCGTGGAGTCACAGTCTTTGTGAGGTTTCAAAACCTGTTTGGACGTGGTCCTGGAAAACCGGATCTGGGTGGCTCTGCTTGAGCAGGGGTGTTGGACCAGGTGACCTCTGGAGGTCCTTCTGACCTCAACCAGCCTGTGATTCCTTTGCAGCCGCTATGCAACCAAATAGCAAGTACAATTCAAAGCAGATAAACGTGAAGAAATGCAGAGGCAAAAGGGGAAATCAGGCCTCGGTACTGCACATAATCCTATGAAAACATCACCCCAATGCTCATCAGCGTCGAAGAGCAACTTACACGTTTAAGCTTTTGGAAAAGGCCTAGGAAAGGCAACAAGAAACATCACCAGTCTGATCAAAACTCAAAGTTAGCCTTGCTATCTCATAAACTGAAGGTTCATTTGCATCTTGGATGCTACACAGAATTTTATTTTTGCCTATCTTAAAAAGGTCACAGTAGAATAAAAACAGTTTCAGCCAAGAGAAACAGGGATCGCCAAACTTTTGGAACAATTTCTATCATTTTTGTTGTTTTTTTTCCTGAGGCAGTCATTTCAACTAGAATCAACCATGAAATCCATCTGAAACAGCTGGAAGAAACTGTGGTTATGAAAAGCCAACCTCCTCCTTCCTTCTCGGGGCCTACAATATGGACCAAAGTCCAGAAGCCACCGAAGGAAACACGTCTGGAGATGATAAAAAGAGTACGTGATTTTGTTGATGTCCTGGTGTGAAACTGTACCTACCACCTTCCTCTTTCTAGAAAAGTACCTTCAGCATCAACAGGTGACAGACTTCACGGCAGCACAGCTCACAAGACTAGACCACTATCAGCCACACGTCTGGGAGACAGAAAAGCTAGCAAGCTCCAGGTATCTGGAAAGCAATATCCAGGACATGTAAAGTACCCATAAATCACTGAAAGACAGAATCCACTGCCGGAAGAAGCAAACGATTGTAGAATAGCGTTCGGCTTATATGCAGGGAAAGACTATGTATTTAGAATCAGGAGCGTTACTCATGACTATATACAATTCCGAGGAGCTAGCAGAAGTACCGTAGCGTCCACACAGGGCGTGCCTTCCAATCCTTTTACCGGCTTTGTTGCCCTCCTCTGTACGCTTTCAGGGATCTTAACGTTCTTTTTATATCGTAGAGCCCAGAATCGCACACAATATTGAAGGAGAGGCTTCGCCAACGCTAAATACAGTGGGAGAATCACCTCTTTTGACCAGCTGGCTACGCTGTGTTTAATATATCCCAAAATGCTAGACGATAACCCGTGCTTCTGAATCCTCTAGCTATCTTCCCAGGGCCCTGAAATTTATTTTGATTGAACACAGACTTCTTGCTGCAACTTTGTTGGTACCCACGTGAAAGAGCAGGAGTAGGGAATGATCTGAAGTTTGAACTAAGCTCGTAAGCTCGCTAGCAATGTCCCTGATCCAAGCCCCAGGCAGGTAGAAAAGCTCAGCTGTAGAGTCACGTGTATTTGTACCCGCTCATTTCTTCACCTGCCAGTTTATTGTGCTACAGACGTTACAGAACACACAAACTGCAAGTTACTACTACCTTTTGTAACCGATGCGACCTTTGGTAGGGCTAGCCGTCTGAGAGAGCCACCAAAATCCCCTTCACGCCTGGATTTCACCCGGAGGTCGCTGCGACTTACCCGGACAGCTGGGACAGACGGGCTGCTCTTTCTCCTGGGAAACCTGCGACTGCAGCACGCCAGCTGCAGCTTTCCTCCCTTCAGCTGCCGCGCCACCTTCGCTCGGCGACAAACCCCGCGGGGGTCCCAGCGGCGGGGAGCTGCTTCTGCCCTGGTGAGCCGCAGGGAAAGGAGAGAGCCGGCCGTCAGCACGCGGGGGGAGGAAAACCTCCGAGGCGCAGCCCGACGATCGAGCGCAGCGAGGACCCGCGCCCGGCCGCCGCAGCCCCCACCCCTCCCGGCCCGACGCTCCGGGGAAGCGCCCCCGAAGGCTCTCGCTCGCCTCACCGCCGGCAGCCGCGCTCGCAGCCAGCGGCAACCTGCGCCTCCCGGCGCGCACGGCCCGGCCCCGGCCGCGGCCCCGGCCCCGGCTCGGGGAAAGACCGGCCGCGCACCACAGAACTACAGCTCCCAGCATGCCGCGGGACGGAGCAGTCCATCCGCCCCAGAGGGGAGTCGGCCAAGCGCACGCAGCCGCCCCCCCCCGCGCCGCTTCGCCCCCCTCTCCCCCAGCCCTCCGAAGCCCCGCGCAGTGCAGACCCCGCCGCACGCCCGGCCCGGTCCGCTCCGCTCCGGCGCCGCCCCCGCCCCGCACAAGGGCCGTTTCCGCAGAAGCCGCCGACCGCGTGGCGCCCCAACCGCCCGCCGCCTCGCCCCCTCCCGGCCCGGCCCGGCCCGGGGCGGCGCCGACCACCAACCTCGTTGCGGCACCGCGCCGCGGCGGCCCGGCCCGGCCCGGCCCGGCCCGGCCCGACAGCTTCCGCCCATAGTGCCGGCAAGCCCTGCACGGCACCTCCGCCCTGGGTTCCTCCGAGCCAATCACGGAGCGTTTCCGCCCTGAGTTAAGGCTAGCCGTGACGCCACTTCCGCCCTGGGGTCCAGCCAATCACGGCGCCGCTTCCCTGCGGGAAGGCGACCCTGAGGCTGCCCCCGTGCTGCCTTTTTATTTATTTATTTATTTATTTTTTTTAAAGAAGGCGCGGGTGTTCTTGGTCCTCTCTCGTCAAGTCTGTCTGCGAGAAACAACTCAAATAATTTTCTTGACACGCGATCTTCTGTGAGGCTATTTTATTCGCGGTTGCAGTGGCGGGCGTCCTGCCGATCAGGAGCGCATTGCAGTAAGCACAGCATCAACTTTTATTCCCTGTTCCCCGACGCCCGATCCCCTCCCCTGTGTCCTCATTGGCCGAGTACTGCAGGTTCACAAGCTACTCGACGCTCCTCTGTCCCATGTACGTACAATCTTACTTCTTTTTCAACCCTTTAATTTCTCCCTTCGTATTTCCTTTTTTTTTTCCCCTTTCTTATGTTTCAGGAACCTGTGATCTTTGTTTTACCGTGCCCACGCTGCTCAACCTGTTTTTCCTCAAGCTTCTGCCTTATTTCAGAACAGTGAGGCCGCCTACTGTCCGCTTACCCACGTGGCGTTTCTCCTCATTATGACTGCACAACTACCTCGGAATACAGAAAATTAGTTCTCTACTGCAAAAACACAACTTAGTTTCTCACAGTTCCCTCCTCTCCTTTCCTTACTCCTACTGTTGTTTTTGCACCTCTTCACGTACCGCGCTCTTGAGTTTCTCCAACGTTAAGGCGCAATAGTCTTCTTCGGATGTCACGGGGGATGGGAGGCGTACAACGCCATTATTTTTACAATACCAACAAATAGTTGTTTGAGCCAATTCTGTTCAGGTAACCACGAAGTTAGTTTCTCCCAAATGTTTCTAAATGCCCAGGAACTGTCATCTTGAGCTACTCTATGTAGGATCTTCCCCCCCCCCCACGCCCCCCAGTATACCTTTTTTTCCCCCCAAATATCAGTCAAATCCGTCCCGTTTGATCTACATCTATACAGCAACTAGCATTAATTACAGTGCACGCTCCTCCTTATGAGGTTATTAATGAATCTAATACTATTCGATTCTACGGTACTATTTTTCCAAACTTATCAAACTTATTTTCTAGTTCTTCAGTTATAGCGGAGATATTTACAATAGCTTTTTCTAATTCACCCACCCCTCACCGAGGTAAAAACCACCTTGCAAAGCTGTGAAATACTAGAGAATTTTACTAGAGAATTGTCTGGAGTCCGCTTAATCCTGCGTGTGGTCTCAAGGGGGCTTTGGCTTTGTGGGGCTTCAATAATAGTTACGTTTGGAATTACTGCCTCCAGGGTGCAAGCTCCCTTCCATCCCAGGGGCAACACCTTCCTGGCTTTATTGCCACGTAGCCAGTACCACCTCTCACCATTTGGGACAGGCCATCCAGGTGCAGGATTCTCACGTTGCATCTGGCACGCGCTATGTATATTAGCGCTCCTGTGGCTACCATATTTGGTGCAGCGTGGATTATTCCCTGCGTGGATAGTTCCACACCCAGGGTCAGTACTATCGCCCCCTGAGTTTCTATCAATGTTGTTTAAAAGGCACCTTCGATAACGCGGTATATTGTAGCCAGGATTACGCGCAGGGAGCGTGAGAAACACTCCGTAGCCAGTAGCTTAGGCTCAGGCGAGGATCTCAGTGAAGTAGTAATTTATTCGCGATCGCAATGGCACGCGTCCCACAAGCAGGAGCGCGCCTACTAGTCACACAGTACGGTTTGTGTACTTTCTTTCTCGACGACCGGGACCCTCCCCTGTTTCCCCACTGACTGGGTATTCCGGGTTCACAACCTATCCGACGCTTCACAGACACTACGTGGCCTTCAGTTGCCGGCCTGTTCAATTTCAAATTTCTTTTGACTTTTTTACTGTTTGAAGCGGTAATGTTTCTTCACTGATCTGACTTGACGCCGTGATTTTCACCTAGCTGCTCTGAGGGGTCCGGTTGTCTGCATTTTACAAGGTTGTCCGTTAAGCTTTCTTATCACTGCGAGCCTATCTCAACACCGCATTCCTTCCCTCTAAACAACGTAACTCTGCAAAAACAACATTTTTATTCCCACAATTCCCCCCTTTTCTTCTTTATAAATTGTTGATTTTTGCAAAACTTTTCTCTGCAGTGTAATTTGGTAGATCTCTTCCTCTTCTTCACCTTCTTTGCTTTCCATCCCCTCTAATATCATCACCTTACGTGAGTAAGGTGGTGGCTCCACGGTCATTTCTTTCGATAGTGCAGTTTCAGTGAACCGCTGTACTAGTCCTTTTACACAGGGGATAATGCAACAACCAAGGGTCGTCAAAACTCCTGCTACTACGATCAAGGATGCAGATACGGACGCTAGGACCCCTTTCCATTTACCAAACCAAGATTCCGAACATCCTGTGATGGAAGTGCCTGTTCCTAATCATTCTGCCAATTCACTGGCAAGGGTGGTAAGCCCTTGCAACGCTCTAGTTACTGTGCCATCTGGGGCAGTATTGTTGGGTATAAAAGTGCAACAATGGTTGCTCAGTATCACACACACACACACACACCTCCTTTCTCCGCGATCAACATATCTAATCTATTCTGTTTTCCCAAGCCATTTTGCTGGTGGCATCTAGTTGTTCAGCGATTTCTCTTATCGCATCCCTTGTATGATTTATGAATATCTGCTGACTATAATAAATACTCTTATTGATTGTTACCCACCAGAACAGCGACTCAAACCCTGCAGCAATTTGATTCCTGGCTTTCTGTTCATCGGGAACTCCTCTAGGCACCCCAAGAGAATCTATGTACCCTCTATCATCAAATGATATTCCTAAGCCTCTTTTACTTCTTCTGGGTATTTGTGATGTTTCTCTTTCAAATGCCAGGGTGAAGGGTATAGCTAATTGAACAAGTGCAAAAGTGCCTCCCCAATTAGATGGTAGGGTGGACCATAAGATCTTCCCTCTGCAGTACCACCACAGATCTGCCCTGGGGATCTCAAGTCTTGAGCAGTTTCCCATCAGGTCCTTGGTAGCATTCAAGGTCCTCGTGCACAAGGCAAATTCTCCCAGATGCCGGGTAGCGCTCACACCCTGCCCTGAGAGGCAAGCTGCATGGTCACCTTTAGCTGTAGAGAATGCAGGGGGAACCCTGATATTGCTATCACGCAAGGAAGGGAACAGCAAAGAGAGAGACTTACAGGCCTCATTTCCCCAGGCAGTCTTTTCTTGGTACAATGCAATCATACATCGCATCCCCTGGGAATCCCTGGTCCACCCCAATGGGAAGGGCACTATCCGGGCAATCGGTCGTCCCGAGGCACAAGCATAGCAAGTGCTACGGTTGAGACTCTGGACAGCATATTTGACCCATTCTATCCAGGCATTCACATCCCCATACCCTGTTTCAATCTCAAATGTTTGAACTGCCACATTTCAAAGAGAGCCTCCTGTTTTCTCTCCTGTTTTCTCCTTGAGTTTCTCCCTTTCTCTGATGGCAATAGAGGATCGTTTCCATACAGCTGTTCTCAATCTGGCTGTTGGGTGTCTCCCAGTTACTTGTTCTCTCTGCTCAGTTGTCATTGGGCATTTAAATCTCCACAAGCTAACACCTCACAAGCATCAAACATGACAGATTGTGGTACATAACCCTCTGTCACATTCACCCCTATTTTGACGGGGTATCCCATCTTACTATTATCTGGTCATGCCTTTTCCAAGTTGCCAATTGACCAAGCCCTTCTCTGAGGCCTACAGTCACTAGAAACAAAATTAATAGTTGATTTTTCCCGGTCATTATTTTTAACTCTTAGGTTTCCAAATAATTACCAATACAAAGAGTAAGATATATGTACCCTACTACTAGAACAAAAACCCCTTGGGAGCACTTTGATTCGCTATAGGCCAGTCCTTTCTCATATGATTTCTGTGTTGTGCATTATTATTATTCCAGCCAGGATCAGCAAGGATCCTACTAGTTGTTACCTCACAAAGAAGGATGTACCTATCTCTACTTGGAAACGCATCAGTCCGTAGACTCTGACCCACCTAAAGACCCCTGCAACTGACTGAAGCAAAAACAAAGCACTTACCCCAAACTGCAGCCCAGGCAGAATGAGCTCTCTGATGGGATGCCTGTGACTCAGTTACCATTAGGCCCTGCCTGGAACCCAAAGCCAATCACCTGGGAAAGGGGAGGGGCAAAGCACAAGAAAGTAGAAAGCAGAAAGAGAGCAGGAGAAGCAGCAGCTGTTTTTCTTTTCCTTTATTTTTTTCTAGCTTATCTGAACAGCATGCAGAGTGCAGACCGGAGAACTGGCGTCTCTCTAGAAGCAACAATACCAATGCTTTTGCTTCAGCTTTGAATATTGAAATGACAATATGAGAAAGCAAGTTACTGAAGCTAACTGGAATTAGCTCAACATTTCTTCTGCACAGGAAGAAAAATTTAGCAGCATAACATATTACACCCCAAAACCAAAATCAATGTAGTAACATCACTCGCAGGAAATAATGTAGTAAATGATGTAGTAACATCACTCGCGGCCCCGCGGCGCCTGCAGTACCCACTTTTGGCCACCGGGCGGCGGCAGAGGGCGCCAGGGGGCGCCACCGCGCATGCGCGGCCCCGCGGCGCCTGCAGTACCCACTTTTGGCCACCAGGCGGCGGCAGAGGGCGCCAGGGGGCGCCACCGCGCATGCGCGACCCCGCGGCGCCTGCAGTACCCACTTTTGGCCACCGGGCGGCGGCAGAGGGCGCCAGGGGGCGCCACCGCGCATGCGCGGCCCCGCGGCGCCTGCAGTACCCACTTTTGGCCACCGGGCGGCGGCAGAGGGCGCCAGGGGGCGCCACCGCGCATGCGCGGCCCCGGGGCACCTGCAGTACCTACTTTTCGCCACCAGGCGGCGGCAGAGGGCGCCACAGCATATGCGCGGCCCCGAGGCGCCTGCAGTACCCACTTTTCGCCACCAGGTGGCGCAGAAGGCCCCAGGGGGCACCACAGCATATGCGCTGCCCCAAGGCGCCTGCAGTACCGGATTTTCACCAGCAGGTGGCGGAAGGGGGCATTCAAAGGCGCTACCGCGCATGCGTGGCCCCGCCGCCTGCAGTACCCGCTTCTCGCCGGCAGGATGCGTCCTGAGGGCAGCAGGGACGGCTTCCCAGACCATTTTCCCAGAGAAAGCACAAAGGAAAACAGCAGAAATTTGCACCCCACGCCGCCTCAGGGAGGAAGTGTCTGCCTTGAGCAACGTGCCGCTCACGGCTGGGAAGCTGAGCGGCGGCAAGCTGAAACAGTACATTTTTTATCGGGACAAAAAAGACAGGGAGATAATAACAACGAACCCAACTTGGGCAACGGGATGCTCTGAGCCCAATGACCACAACTCCCGGCTTGCTGGGGGAATGGTGCTCCTGGCGGCTTGACACTGCAGACAGCACAGAGCCAGCCCCAGGCTTCCCCACCTGCAGCCCAGCACCCGCAGACCTGTGCCTGCCACCCCATGCCACCCCCGCCTGGGCTTTCCTTGCCCCAGCCGCCAATCCCCCGGGACCCGGCCTCCACAACGCCATCGCCTGCCCTGGGGGTCCTGCCAGGAACCCCCAGCCCCCTCCCCACTTGCGCCTCTGCAAGCAGCCCCCACCACACAGTGCAGTCCCCCCACCCCAGGGAGCAAAGACAGCAGCGAGCTGCCCCCCCGTCCCACAATAGACAGCTGCCCCTGCACCTGGCAGGGCTGGCCCAGCATCCAGCGGCCGACAGACAGGGAGCCACCCCCCCTCTCCATACCCACCCCGCTACGGAACCTGCACCCACACACAGACGGCGAAAGCCACTTCCTGGGATGGCAACCACCAAAGGGGGCACGGGCCGGAAAGCAAACTTTATTAAACTGCTGTGCAGGACTCCGGGGAGGGGGGCTGCGGTGGGGCTCCCTGCCCGGTCGTTCTCCCCTTCCCCTGGCGGGCAAGGCAAAGAGCGGCGTCCGTCTGTCCGTCCCTGCGTGGGGAGCGGATGCTGGAAGTGGGCTTCTCACTGTCGCTGCTTTGGGCAGTTGCAGAGTAATTGCCTTAAGTAACAAGGCAAATTAAACTCATATTCACCTTTTAAAGAAAGCGTACAGCATCGAAGAAGCTTTCAGGGTGGAGGGCAGCTGCGCTACCTAAGCGTTCCCTAGGCCTCCAACTTTACGTGCTATCGCACTAGGGGAACTTGGTGTGCTGACTCTAAGGAAGGGGACGGAGCGTAAAGCGGAGTGGAAACACCACGGATAGGCTCTGCGACCAGATGCTCTTGTGCACACTGAGACTGATAAGCTGCACGTTTGCTACCCTGAGCCAACGACCTGTCATGTTTTTAACAAAACACTGCACTCTAGGGAACTTTTGCTCATTCTAGTATCATCATAATACCAAAACACACCTCCATCCCAAAAGCTCCGTGTCTCCAAGGTGCGACCACCCCTCACTGAGGGCGTGCTCTGAGTTTCTCAGACCCCTCTACCTTTAAACGAAAGCAAGAAAACTTTACACCAAACATAACCAAGGTATGCCTGACTAGAGTCACTCAAGCCCCACCTAAAGGAGAGAAAATAGATGTAAACTGTCTTAAGTGAAAGGGGATGTTAGGGAAGATACCATCACCAAGGATACCTTTCTGACTTCCAGGATCAGTCGACGGGCTGAGCCTCTCTTCCCCCCGCACTGGGACGCCGTGGGGTAATATTTGAACGCTTGGTTGTACCAGGTGTCTCCTTGGAAACTTAGAAATCTCTAGAGCCTTTGTGCCTTTTAATGCATTAACAGCCAGGACGAGTACCTGTGTATTTCATGCGTGCTCGCTTGCTTTCGCGGACAGTGAATTTATCGCCGGCGATCCAAAGAACCTGTGTCCTTGTTGCTGTAATAAATTGCTGTTCATTGCATTGTTCCTAGCCGTGACAGTTCTCATTGAACGCGACTAGAGCGAGGGCGTGCTACGTTATTGGTGAATCCGTGACCGTGATAGTTCAGTAACCTGAATCCGACCAGACCCGTAACAGTTAGTCAGCTACGCCCCTTAGCGTGACAGTATTTCATAGGGAAAAACATTAAGCCTAAGATTTCCCATGCCTAAGGCCCTGGGGGTCAGGCAGAGAAGGAACCCGAGACTCTTAGCCATGCAACTCCTGAGAATTGCAGCTTACAGTTAGTCACTCACCGTCTTCCGGTCTCACAGGATGAGGCAGAGGTATAATCAATTCCTTCTCCATCTCTCTGGAAAGAGCTTTTCTCCTATCTATGACAAAGGAAAAAAAAAAAAAGTTGTGATCATGGGAGTCAGTACACAAAGCCACACGCTGTGAATTCACTACTACAGTTAAGATCATTTTTAGTCAAAAAACACCTCGGCAGCAATGTTACCACTGCAAACATAGCGTGGCAAGAAAAATTCCACTCAAGGTAAAGTAAAGGGCAAGCTAAAAGGACGAATGACGTGACCAAAGGCAACTGCAACAACCATCTTCCAGATGGTTCCACAGCCCTCGTCCACAGCCCTCAGATTTCACGGTCGTCTTTCCTGACGAATGAATCCTGGAAGAACAGAAAAGATACACAAGGTGTCCTTTGTGGAGCCTTTAGGGAGACTACTGAAAGGAAAACCAAACCAAAAAACTAGGAACAGCAAGCGGCATGTACGTTGGTTCTGTTAACAGAGTAACGCTAACGTACTAGAAATTTCCACGTTCTTTGCCCTCTACCTTGAAAAAGTCACCCAATTCTGTCAGTGTTCACCATCGCCTTTTTTTTTTTTTTTTTAATTTTCACGTGGACATCTGAGGAAAACATTTCGAGTCCCTGTCATCAAGGGAGAGGAGGAGAAAAAAAAAAAAAGAGAGGGATGAGGGGGGAAGAAGCGCAGTCATTCCTTCATTCCTTGCCTCAGTAACGCGAGCAAAAAGCTCAGGCGCTCGGCAACAATGTGCTTTGAAAGACAAAACACAGAAGAAACTGCATGTTATTTTATCTCAGCTGTAGAGTCACGTGTATTTGTACCTGCTCATTTATTCATCTGACAGTTTATTTTGCTACAGACGCTACAGAACATAGAGACTGCGAGGTTACTACAACCTTTTGTAACCGATGCAATCTTTGGTAGGAATAGCTATCTAAAAGAGCCAACAAAATCCCCTTCGTCGACAGCCATCTGAACTTTTATTGTCTAACAATAGTCCTACAAACATCCCCCGGGATGCTCAACTTCAGAAACTTTCCGTTCAACCTGAGGCAGAACAAGCCCTTACCCTAGACACCTTCACCTGGCTCTCCACTGCTAGCAGGGTAGCACTCCGATACTGCCCAGTACGCGCTGCAGCCTACTCGCTTACACGTATTTACTGCGGCCTGGTTCGATACGCTCACAGAGAGACCCATGAAAAATCCACCCTTTCTTTCAGAAAAGTAAATAAAGACATACATACATATGACACAGTAAGGAAGAAAAGCTGAACACACGGGATGCCGTCCTTTACCGAGAGGCAGATCCAACATCAGCACAGGGAGCTTTGGGGCACGTGAGCGATCATCTACACCAGCCATCGGGACAAGCCAAACGCACGCACACGAGCCTCGATTTAAAAAAAAAAACAAAAACAAACAAAAAAAAGTTAAGTTCCTTTATAACTTATGGAAGTAACAACCTACAGCTTAGATGCAGTTGGATTGCATCAGCTTAGGGACTGCCTCCTTCAAAATGCGCGGGCGGGTGGGAAAACCAGTCTCGAAAACCTGTTGCCTAACAGGAGACTGTTGCCTGCTCCTCCACAGGTTACATTCTTCCAAGCATCGTCCTGTTCCTGGATTTTACCAGCCACAACGGGATGGTCCCACTGGCATGAGTCGGGGACGCTTCGCACAGGGTTTATTTGACGCTGAAGTAAGTCTTCTGCGGGTATAAGTAACGCAGCACGAGATGGAAAGTAAGCTAAGGCACCGTCTGTGGCACAACGCTTGTGCGATATTGGACCTGAGGGGACCAGTCAAAGCCTGCAATAATCGCTGAACGGGTGGGTAAGTAGGGAGCCCTACGGGAAACAGAGTTCATGTTCTGCGAAGCTCTTTTCCCGTCAAGAAGAGGACCTTTTCTATTCAGCGTCTTTACCGAACTTTAGGCTACTTCCTATTCGCTTTGGCAAGTTAGCCTCCGTAGAAGCCAAGAGATTTTAAACTGCCAAGCACCATTTATAGCTCCTGTTCTCTGACGACAGGCAATTTCAATCGGGGCGCTAGTTAATAGGAACATCTGGCTCTGTTTCACGCAAATCAAGTACCTAAACCACAGACAGGAGTCTGCAGAAAGAATGCTTTAAAAGGTGAATTTAAAGAGAGGGATGATACTCACTTTTCCAACATTTCTGCAATGACTGTGGCAAAAAAGGCTGCACCAGGGACGTCTCTATCATTCCCTCTAGGATTTAGCAACTCCATACAGTTATGGGTCAAACACCACAGCTTCAACGCAAGGCAGACCTCGAAGGTCACGTTTCTGTCTGCGTATCGAGTTCCGCTGGAAAGCCCCCAGCCGCTCAATTCCCAAGCAACTTTGCCACGGCCAGCGCTTACCTGGAGTTTTGCTTTCTCTCGCTGCTCAGTACGGGCCCAAGGCCTCTTTTGTTGCACACAGTTCAAGCAAAACTCTCAGGACATAACCAACAGACAGACAGACAGGCAGAAATTACCTCTCACGTCTGTCTTGACCGACCACAACCAGCGTTCTGGAAAGCCCCGCAAGCACCGGTTTATTTCTAGGACAACTCTGAAAGCTGAGGCGGGACAAAGGTTAGCCTCTCGTACCACAGACTGAGCAACAAAGAGACAGAGGTCGACAGGCCAATTCGTTCTAGGTCTAAGAAGCTACTACAGCTTGGCAGGCACCATGCGGCTTTCCTTTGCGCTTCCCCGCGCCGAGTGGTTCGTGCTTCTGCAAATTCGATTCAGCCTTTGAGCCTGGGCTGCAGGAAGTTTACGAGCACACCTCGGTTTCACCCGGAGGTCGCTGCGACTTACCCGGACAGCTGGGACAGACGGGCTGCTCTTTCTCCTGGGAAACCTGCGACTGCAGCACGCCAGCTGCAGCTTTCCTCCCTTCAGCTGCCGCGCCACCTTCGCTCGGCGACAAACCCCGCGGGGGTCCCAGCGGCGGGGAGCTGCTTCTGCCCTGGTGAGCCGCAGGGAAAGGAGAGAGCCGGCCGTCAGCACGCGGGGGGAGGAAAACCTCCGAGGCGCAGCCCGACGATCGAGCGCAGCGAGGACCCGCGCCCGGCCGCCGCAGCCCCCACCCCTCCCGGCCCGACGCTCCGGGGAAGCGCCCCCGAAGGCTCTCGCTCGCCTCACCGCCGGCAGCCGCGCTCGCAGCCAGCGGCAACCTGCGCCTCCCGGCGCGCACGGCCCGGCCCCGGCTCGGGGAAAGACCGGCCGCGCACCACAGAACTACAGCTCCCAGCATGCCGCGGGACGGAGCAGTCCATGCGCCCCAGAGGGGAGTCGGCCAAGCGCACGCAACCGCCCCCCCCCGCGCCGCTTCGCCCCCCTCTCCCCCAGCCCTCCGAAGCCCCGCGCAGTGCAGACCCCGCCGCACGCCCGGCCCGGTCCGCTCCGCTCCGGCGCGGCGCCGCCCCCGACCCGCACAAGGGCCGTTTCCGCAGAAGCCGCCGACCGCGTGGCGCCCCAACCGCCCGCCGCCTGGCCCCCTCCCGGCCCGGCCCGGGGCGGCACCGACCACCAACTTCGTTGCGGCACCGCGCCTCGGCGGCCCGGCCCGGCCCGACAGCTTCCGCCCATAGTGCCGGCAAGCCCTGCACGGCACCTCCGCCCTGCGTTCCTCCGAGCCAATCACGGAGCGTTTCCGCCCTGAGTTAAGGCTAGCCGTGACGCCGCTTCCGCCCTGGGTTCCCAGCCAATCATGAAGCGTATCCGCCCTCAATGACGGCTCGCCAGGACACCACATCCGCCCTCACGGTCCAGCCAATCACGGAGCCGTTTTGGCCCTCAGGGAAGGCACGCCCTGACGTCACTTCCGCCCTCGGTTCCCTCCCACGTAACGGGTCTCAAACCAGTTTGTTCCCTTTCAACAATAACGGAGCGCGGCTGTGCTTCAGAACGATTGCATTTCTTGAAATCTCTAGGAAGCAGTCCGTGAAATGTGATCTCGGACCCTCGCCTTTTAAGCATCAGAGGCAAACGTGCTATCTGTAGATGCTCCTTAGAAGCTAAACGGTCAGTCTGCAATTGTTTTACCTTTACTGCAACTCAGGACCGCACTCGGAGCGCTGACTCAATGCCGTGTGTGCTGTCTCCAGCTAGCTGTCAGGCACACACTGCTCCACGGAGAAGTCAAATTTCCTCTGTAATTGCTTATCCAAACCAGTATGAGACGCAATAGGAAACTAGGGAGGAAGCAACCTCTCCTCTGCACTCAGAGTCCGTCCTGCCATCAGCTACAGCATGGGACAGAAACCGTATTATTCAGATGCAGAGGTATCAAAGATGATCCTCTGAAGTCGCATCGGAGAACTTGAGGCTGGGGGCTGGCAGGAAAAAAAGTAGCTAACAAGACAAGCCATCCTAAGTCTGTAAAAAAAATAGAAAAAAAAGGAAAAAATAGAAAAAGGTTGGAGGGTGGGGGTGGGAAGGCAGTAAGAATCAGCCTGATAAAAGGTTTACAAATGAGATGAAGAAGAAGAGGAGAAGGGGAGAGATTGTCTATGCAAGGCAAGAGACCCACGAGGCAAAGGCTGAAGTCTAGGCAGGCAGACTAGAATGTGACGAGGAAACATACTGGCTTTCTATGAAGAACAGAGCTAGCAGCAAGGAAGTAATAATGGCAGACGAGGGAGACTAGGGCCTTTTCCTTTCACGTGAACATACTCCCTTCACTAGAGCATACTCCCCTTCAGTATGAAACGAGGACCAATGCTCACAAAATTCAGTTATAAAATAGGAAGCTGCCCTTTGGCAGTCTCTTTCTAAGTGCCCATACCCATCACTTGCTCCTCAAACACTTGCTCATATGTTAGAGAAATGCTCAATCAGTCTTGCTAAAAATACTAGCAGTGAGAGCCTAGACTCATCGCTCCACAAGCGAGTGAAAGCAATCATTCTGCCTCGGTGCAAACATGCAGTATCAGTATGGGACAGACCACTCACAGCCTAGAGCTTCTACTTTCTGTGCTAATTTTTTTTAGCATATATTCTTAACAGTTGCCATTTGTTATTAACAATCTATATCAAACATTTGATGTTTAATGGTAGCCTGCAACTCAGCTGTGTTCGGCATGGACAGGAAAGTGCTCATTGGTAGGAACCTCATAAATTGCAAGTTAGGCAGGGAACCTACATTATAAGACACGTGCAGAAACCGCAGCACCTGAATGTAAGCTAACTCCTTCTCTACGCTGGGTATCAAAAACCAACCCTGCATAACTCTCGACATTGCAGAAGCAAGTGCCAAGGATGTGCCTGTAGAAAAAAGAAATTGGGATGATAACAGAATTCATTTCAGAAGAGTCTTTTGAGGCAAGACTTCTTGCAGCCTTCCAGTAACTCACCAACAGAAATACACTTTTGTTATCAAAGATCTCTCTGCATTACAGTTTGTGACGTGCCAGTTTCACACATTTTCTAACCCAAGACCAGCTTCTCGATGCACCCCTCGAACGCAAAAGAACGGATTTAGTCTATGCTGCCTGAACTGTACTTTCCTCGGTCAGAAGGTAACATGGTTCGTTCCGGAAAGCATCATTTTTCAGTAACAACCTTCCCCACAGGGGCCAAACATTACGTTAACCAGCCCAGGAGATACTCATGCTATTTCATACATGACGATAACAGGGCAGATACTTGCTATATTCAATTTCTAAAGCGAGCCTCCTTTGGCAAAATAAAACGCTATTTATTTATTTAGATTTTTATTTTTTTAAACAACGCTGTGGGTTGCTGTTTTCAAAGGCCTCTCTGTCTTCTCTGATGAAGACATCTCTCATATAATTATGGAAGCTGCAGCTGTTTCCACTGACAAGCTCTCAAAGTCCTGGGCTCACTAACCTGTGACAGCCGTAATATCCAATTGCAGGTGACGGAATATTCTAGTTCTGCTCATTTCCTTTGAGGCCCAGAAAAGCTCATGACAACAGGAGTACCATGAAAGGACCCATAATATTACCTTTATTTTCAGATTCTTCTAAGTCCTCGTTTGCCAAGAGAATTTCTTCTCTGTGATCAGGTAACAAGTCAGCAAGACGATAATCAATCTCCGCTCTCTGAAAGAGAAAAGTTTCTGAACTGCATCCTTATATGAAGTCCGTGGTGTTTGACATCTGGCTCACTTCAGCTCATTTCTACTGACACATCTTCTCACCGTCTTGACTCCCTGAATGCTTGGAGCCAGCTGATTTTTTCCAGGACCCATTTGTGTTATAAACCTGTATTTTAAGGCTTGCCACGTGTTCCCAACCTTAAAGAGTGAGCACATACTGTTCTCTCACCTGCTCAGGCTGCAGAGCTGCCAGGGTCCTGCCACCAGCTCGAGCCCTTTCACCCTGCTGCTCTGCTGGAGGGCCTGCCAAAACAAACAAACAAACAAACAAAACACAACCACAAGACATGCAGACAAAGGTTACAGCCCATGTGGGAGGAAAGGAACGCTAACCTTTCATCTTCCAACTCCTTACTCAAAGCAGGAAAACAGGTACGGTCCTAATAGACATATCAAAGAAATTCACTGTATGCCAGAACAGGAAAATCTGTATCAGATACCAAAATGCTGCCACGGTCCCCGAGCACAGCCCTTTCCAAGGCATCACGGAGATTCAGCAAGATCATCCAGGTCACAGGGGACAAACAAGCTTGTATCAAAGCTGCACACAGCTTGTATCAAAAAGACTTGACAAAGAGCAAAAGAATACAAGGACGGCTAAATCTCAGGAGAGATTTAGGAGAAAACTGAAAACAGGGAGGCATCCTTTGAAAAAGTTTAATTAGACAACTAACGAAAAGAGAAAAGATTGCAAAACAACACGGGAATGTACAAACGGCGCTGGAAGCCAAAAGCGGCCTGAGTAACAGCTTGCAGAATAGCTGCTCTCTCCACGCCTCTCCCTGTGCACACTGAAGGGTTCCTACGGAAGAAAGGTTTTCTTCTTGGCGTGGATATCAAAGAACCTGTCTCAAACTGAAACGATACAGAACAAGTTTTGAAACAGAAGCAGAAGTAACAAGTCAAAAGGCTCACGCAGCATTTCACTAAGGAGTTCTCAAGTAGCTCATGGATAAGCTACGTTTTCATTTTTAACTCTCTTGAAATTGTCTGTAGGACAGATGACTTGAAATGTGACTAATAGGCCCGGACTTCTATTTCAGAAGCGTCCTACAGAAATTGCCAGAGCAGGAATTCCCACGTTAAGGAAAATAACAGGAGGTAAGAAAAGAACTAGCGGACACTTGATTAAGAAGACTTAATTAAGGAGCGTTAAAACAGCTTTTTAAAGCGAGGTCATACTTTATAAAGTAGAGCGTATTTTCGTGTTCTTTGAAAAAAAGTGACACACGCGAGGAGATAAGAGTTCATTTTAAAAAGGTACCTGAATATTTAAAGCGTGTTTTGGAAGACAGAAGACAAAAGAAAGAATGGGAGTAACCACGTTCCATGGTAGAGGAAGGGTCGCAGTAAGATTTCACCTTTACTTTTGCTGTTCACCATATTTGTAATCGTCTGAGACGTGGGGTTACAAGATGAAAAGCTTTATAGCTGATACAAATTTATTGCAGTAGGACAAAGTGAAAAGCGCTGATATCGCACTTTTTCCCAGAAAGGAACTTCTCGGAAAAGGAGCTAAGTTTCCTGGTGGACGCCAACTTGAACACGAAACAGCAATGTGCCTTTGCTGCAAAAGCAGCTGAGGGTATCCTGGGTGGCATTAGGCAAAGTATTGCCAGCAGGTCAAGAAAGGCGATCCTCCGCCTCTGCTCAGGAACGGTGAGGCCGCACCTGGAGTGCTGGGCCTGGGCCTCCCAGTACAGGAGAGACCTGGACACACTGCAAAGAGTCCAACGGAGGGCCACGAGGACGGTAAGGGACTGAAGCACCTTTCCTATGAGGACAGGCTGGGAGAGCTGGGACCGTTCGGCCTGGAGAAGAGGAGGCTTGGAGGGGACCTCATCGACGTCTGTAAATACACGAAGGGAGGGTGGAAGGAAGACAAAGCCAGACTTTTCTAACTGGTACCCAAGGAACAAAAAAGGAGGCAACAGACACAGGCCGAAACATAGGATGTTCCCCTCCTGTGGTTTCCTGAACATCAGTAAATACTTTTTCGCTGTGAGGGTGACTGAGCACTAGCGCAGGCTGCCCAGGGAGGTCGTGGAGTCACAGTCTTTGTGAGGTTTCAAAACCTGTCTGGACGTGGTCCTGGAAAACCAGATCTGGGTGGCTCTGCTTGAGCAGGGGTGTTGGACCAGGTGACCTCTGGAGGTCCTTCCGACCTCAACCAGCCTGTGATTCCTTTGCAGCCGCTATGCAACCAAATAGCAAGTACAATTCAAAGCAGATAAACGTGAAGAAATGCAGAGGCAAAAGGGGAAATCAGGCCTCGGTACTGCACATAATCCTATGAAAACATCACCCCAATGCTCATCAGCGTCGAAGAGCAACTTACACGTTTAAGCTTTTGGAAAAGGCCTAGGAAAGGCAACAAGAAACATCACCAGTCTGATCAAAACTCAAAGTTAGCCTTGCTATCTCATAAACTGAAGGTTCATTTGCATCTTGGATGCTACACAGAATTTTATTTTTGCCTATCTTAAAAAGGTCACAGTAGAATAAAAACAGTTTCAGCCAAGAGAAACAGGGATCGCCAAACTTTTGGAACAGTTTCTATCATTTTTGTTGTTTTTTTTCCTGAGGCAGTCATTTCAACTAGAATCAACCATGAAATCCATCTGAAACAGCTGGAAGAAACTGTGGTTATGAAAAGCCAACCTCCTCCTTCCTTCTCGGGGCCTACAATATGGACCAAAGTCCAGAAGCCACCGAAGGAAACACGTCTGGAGATGATAAAAAGAGTACGTGATTTTGTTGATGTCCTGGTGTGAAACTGTACCTACCACCTTCCTCTTTCTAGAAAAGTACCTTCAGCATCAACAGGTGACAGACTTCACGGCAGCACAGCTCAGAAGACTAGACCACTACCAGCCACACGTCTGGGAGACAGAAAAGCTAGCAAGCTCCAGGTATCTGGAAAGCAATATCCAGGACATGTAAAGTACCCACAAATCACTGAAAGACAGAATCCACTGCCGGAAGAAGCAAACGATTGTAGAATAGCGTTCGGCTTATATGCAGGGAAAGACTATGTATTTAGAATCAGGAGCGTTACTCATGACTATATACAATTCCGAGGAGCTAGCAGAAGTACCGTAGCGTCCACACAGGGCGTGCCTTCCAATCCTTTTACCGGCTTTGTTGCCCTCCTCTGTACGCTTTCAGGGATCTTAACGTTCTTTTTATATCGTAGAGCCCAGAATCGCACACAATATTGAAGGAGAGGCTTCGCCAACGCTAAATACAGTGGGAGAATCACCTCTTTTGACCAGCTGGCTACGCTGTGTTTAATATATCCCAAAATGCTAGACGATAACCCGTGCTTCTGAATCCTTTAGCTATCTTCCCAGGGCCCTGAAATTTATTTTGATTGAACACAGACTTCTTGCTGCAACTTTGTTGGTACCCACGTGAAAGAGCAGGAGTAGGGAATGATCTGAAGTTTGAACTAAGCTCGTAAGCTCGCTAGCAATGTCCCTGATCCAAGCCCCAGGCAGGTAGAAAAGCTCTCGGTAAAGATGGTCTGGTCTGCAGATGGGAGCCTCTGTTCCCTTCAGAAGGCAGTCACCTGTGACTATAACCTGGCACTATTTCTTCACAACGCTGGCCTTGATCTCTCGATCACTCTACAATTCCACGAAAGGAATTGCCTCCCAAGTCGTTCTTGACTGACCGCAACTAGCGTTCCGGAAAGCCCTGCAAGCACTTGTTCATTGTTTCTAGGATAATTCTTAAAGCTGAAGCGGGACAAAATTTTGTCCACAGAGGCCTTCGGGGAGACTTCTGAAAGGAAAACCAGGCCAAACCAAAAAACTAGGAACAGCAAGCGGCGTGTACGTCGGTTTTGCTAACAGAGTAACACTAACGTACTAGGAATTTCCACGTTCTTTGCCCTCTACCTTGAAAGTGTCACCCAATTCTGTCAGTGTTCACCATCAGCTTCTTTTTTTTTTTTTTTTAAATTTTCACATGGACATCTGAAAAAAACATTTCGAGTCCCCGTCATCGAGGGAGAAGAGGAGAGGAAAAAAAAGAAAAAGAGAGGGGGGTGGGGAAGAAGCACAGCCATTCCTTTCCTCAGTAACGTGAGCAAAAAGCTCAGGTGCTCGGCAACAACATAATCGTAGAATATCCTGAGTTGGAAGGGACCACCGAGGATCATCGTTAAGGACCACCGAGTCAAACAACGCGCTTTGAAAGACAAAACGCAGAAGAACCTGCACGTTATTTAATCTCAGCTGTAGAGTCACGTGTATTTGTACCCGCTCATTTCTTCACCTGCCAGTTTATTGTGCTACAGACGCTACAGAACACACAAACTGCAAGGTTACTACTACCTTTTGTAACCGATGCGACCTTTGGTAGGGCTAGCCGTCTGAGAGAGCCACCAAAATCCCCTTCACGCCTGGATTTCACCCGGAGGTCGCTGCGACTTACCCGGACAGCTGGGACAGACGGGCTGCTCTTTCTCCTGGGAAACCTGCGACTGCAGCACGCCAGCTGCAGCTTTCCTCCCTTCAGCTGCCGCGCCACCTTCGCTCGGCGACAAACCCCGCGGGGGTCCCAGCGGCGGGGAGCTGCTTCTGCCCTGGTGAGCCGCAGGGAAAGGAGAGAGCCGGCCGTCAGCACGCGGGGGGAGGAAAACCTCCGAGGCGCAGCCCGACGATCGAGCGCAGCGAGGACCCGCGCCCGGCCGCCGCAGCCCCCACCCCTCCCGGCCCGACGCTCCGGGGAAGCGCCCCCGAAGGCTCTCGCTCGCCTCACCGCCGGCAGCCGCGCTCGCAGCCAGCGGCAACCTGCGCCTCCCGGCGCGCACGGCCCGGCCCCGGCTCGGGGAAAGACCGGCCGCGCACCACAGAACTACAGCTCCCAGCATGCCGCGGGACGGAGCAGTCCATCCGACCCAGAGGGGAGTCAGCCAAGCGCACGCAGCCGCCCCCCCCCGCGCCGCTTCGCCCCCCTCTCCCCCAGCCCTCCGAAGCCCCGCGCAGTGCAGACCCCGCCGCACGCCCGGCCCGGTCCGCTCCGCTCCGGCGCCGCCCCCGCCCCGCACAAGGGCCGTTTCCGCAGAAGCCGCCGACCGCGTGGCGCCCCGACCGCCCGCCGCCTCGCCCCCTCCCGGCCCGGCCCGGCCCGGGGCGGCACCGACCACCAACCTCGTTGCGGCACCGCGCCGCGGCGGCCCGGCCCGAGCTGAGCCCGGCGCGGCCCGGCCCGACAGCTTCCGCCCATACTGCCGGCAAGCCCTGCACGGCACCTCCGCCCTGGGTTCCTCCGAGCCAATCACGGAGCGTTTCCGCCCTGAGTTAAGGCTAGCCGTGACGCCACTTCCGCCCTCACGGTCCAGCCAATCACGGCGCTGCTTCCCTGCGGGAAGGCGACCCTGAGGCTGCCCCTGTGCTGCTTTTTTTTTATTATTATTTATTTATTTTTTTTAAAGAAGGCGCGGGTGTTCTTGGTCCTCTCTCGTCAAGTCTATCTGCGAGAAACATCTGAAATAATTTTCTTGACACGCGATCTTCTGTGAGGCTATTTTATTCGCGGTTGCAGTGGCGGGCGTCCTGCCGATCAGGAGCGCATTGCAGTAAGCACAGCATCAACTTTTATTCCCTGTTCCCCGACGCCTGATCCCCTCCCCTGTGTCCTCACTGGCCGAGTACTGCAGGTTCACAAGCTACTCGACGCTCCTCTATACCATGTATGTACAATTTTACTTCTTTTTCAACCCTTTAATTGCTCCCTTCTTATTTTCTTCTTTTTTTTTTTTTTCCCCTTTCTTATGTTTCAGGAACCTGTGATCTTTGTTTTACCGTTCCCATGCTGCTCAACCTGTTTTTCCTGAAGCTTCTGTCTTATTTCAAAACAGTGAGGCCGCCTACTGTCCGCTTACCCACGTGGCGTTTCTCCTTATTATGACTGCACAACTACCTTGGAATACAGCTCTTCACGTACCGCGCTCTTGAGTTTCTCCAACGTTAAGGCGCAATAGTCTTCTTCGGATGTCACGGGGGATGGGAGGCGTACAACGCCATTATTTTTACAATACCAACAAATAGTTGTTTGAGCCAATTCTGTTCAGGTAACCACGAAGTTAGTTTCTCCCAAACGTTTCTAAATGCCCAGGAACTGTCATCTTGAGCTACTCTATGTAGGATCTTTCCCCCCCACGCCCCCCCAGTATAATTTTTTTTCCTCCCAAATATCAGTCAAATTCGTCCCATTTGATCTACATATATACAGCAACTAGCATTAATTACAGTGCACGCTCCTCCTTATGAGGTTATTAATGAATCTAATACTATTCGATTCTATAGTCCTATTTTTGCAAACTTATCAAACTTATTTTCTAGTTCTTCAGTTATAGCGGAGATATTTACAATAGCTTTTTCTAATTCACCCACCCCTCACCAAGGTAAAAAACACCTTGCAAAGCTGTGAAATACTAGAGAATTTTACTAGAGAATTGTCTGGAGTCCGCTTAATCCTGCGTGTGGTCTCAAGGGGGCTTTGGCTTTGTGGGTCTTCAATAATAGTTACGTTTGGAATTATTGCCTCCAGGGTGCAAGCTCCCTTCCATCCCAGGGGCAACACCTTCCTGGCTTTATTGCCACGTAGCCAGTACCACCTCTCGCCATTTGGGACAGGCCATCCAGTTGCAGGATTCTCACGTTGCATCTGGCGTGCGCTATGTATATTAGCGCTCCTGTAGCTACCATATTTGGTGCAGCGTGGATTATTCCCTGCGTGGATAGTTCCACACCCAGGGTCAGTACTATCGCCCCGAGTTTCTATCAATGTTGTTTAAAAGGCACCTTCGATAACACGGTATATTGTAGCCAGGATTACGTGTAGGGAGCTCAACTTCAAAATTTATTCTTTCCCAGGACTGAGTATGATCTGTCATTTTTAGAAATCTAGAGTATCCAGACACAGTTGCTGCTGGAAACAGCAATCAGGGACAAGGCCTTTTCAGTCTTTCTAGGCATCTGGGTGCAAATCCAACAATTATTTCAAGATAGAACTCGAGAGATGTTCTGGATTCATTGGAAATGCTGATTTTTCCCTCTATCCTACCAGTAATCCATTCAGAATAGGTATTACTAAGATCAACTTAAAATACAATATTTCTCTCTCTATATATATACACACCCCTATAATAATTAAGAAATACTAATTAAGCAAAACAATAAAAATCACAAACTAATAAGGATTCTTCTCGTAGGGATTAAATACCCCTGCCCCCCTTCTCCCACTTCCAGGGGGTGTTCCCTGTAAACACTCCAATTCTGTGTAATTCAATCCCTTTTACTCATTAATTCAGTAAGAATTCTTCTGAGGAGAAGTTAAACGTTTACAATGGATAGTTTTAACAGTTTGAACCTTAAAAGTCTTTGTTAATGCAGTCTCTCAGGTATCAAGTTAACTGATGCTTTTACCCAGGTATGAGTCCACCCTTTCTCAGCTGTTCTTCCTGCCATCTCAGTAGTCAGGAGCACTTGGAACAGTCCTTCCCACTCAGGTTGCAGCTTCGAATCTCTGCATGTTCGCGTCACAACACAATCTCCTGCTCGGAATGGATGGATCAGGACTTCCAAGGCCTCCAACCTTACATGCTATCGCACTAGGGGAACTCGGTGTGCTGACTCGGAGGAACGGGACGGAGCGTAAAGCGGAGTGGAGACACCATGGATAGGCTCTGCGACCAGATGGGGACCCGATGCTCTTGTGTGCACCGAGACCGATAAGCTGCACGTTTACTACCCTGAGCCAACGACCTGTCTTTTTTTTGACAAAACGTTGTACTCTAGTGAACTTTTGCTCGTTATATCATCACTATAATACCAAAACACACCTCCATCCCAAAAGCTCTGTGCCTCCAAGGGGCGACCACCCCTCACTGAGGGCGTGCTCTGAGTTTCTCAGACCCCTTACCTTTAAACGAAAGCGAGAAAACTTTTCACCAATCATAACCAAGGTATGCCTGACTAGAGTCACTCAAGCTCCACCTAAAAGAGAGAAAATAAATGTAAACTGTCTGAAGTGAAAGGGGATGTTAGGGAAGATACCATCACCAAGGATACCTTTCTGACTTCTGGGATCAGTCGACGGGCTGAGCCTCTCTTCCCCCTGCCACCCTCCGCACTGGGACTCTGTGGGGTAACATTTGAACACTGCCCTTCATTGCATTGTTCCCAGCCGTGACAGTTCTCATTGAACGTGACTAGACCAAGGGCGTGCTACATTATTTAGGTGAATCCGTGACCATGATAGGTCAGTACCCTGAATCCGACCACAACTGTAACAGTTACTCAGCTATGCCCCTTAATGCGACAGTATTTCATAGGGAAAAACATTAAGCCTAAGATTTCCCATGCCTAAGGCCTTGGGGGGCAGGCAGAGGAGGAACCCGAGACTCTAGAAACGCTGTACTCTAGGGAACTTTTGCTCATTCTAGCTTAGAAATAGCTAAGCTGTTTGGGATGACGTTTTCTGGCAGGGAAAGGTAGTGGTAAGCTTGAAGCAGAAATGGACTGTGAAAACACTTCAGCCAACCGATACAAGTTTTGCAACTGAAGATGACACTCTGTAATGAGAGGAACTAGGAAACCCTGAAACTCCCCACCCTCTCAGGCTTCCCTATATAAGTACCCTGGTACCTCGCACTAAGCTTGGGTTTCTTTTTTGTTTGTTTGTTTGGTAGGGTGGAATTCTCCATCCACACCAGATTTCACCTATGCCTGTCAAAAGCAAGTTTGTCTGTGTGCCTGACCTGAGCTCTTGCACAAAAATTCAGCTACATATGTTTGGAAATCAAACTCTCTTTCGTTTTCTGGACTTTGCTATAGCTAGTTAAATATATTACCTTCTTGTTTGGCTAGTGTACTATAAAGTATTCATTTTCTAAGCAAACCATGTGCCATAGGGCTCCTGGCAAACGTCAAATAACTGATAATCACTAGTATCTCCAGTACAATCGGTTAATTTAGTCATGGGAAAATCTGACTGACTGCCACATCAGCTGACATAAGCCAGCACGTGGAAGCACCCACAAGTAACATGCAAGAAGCCTGCCTGCTGGTCCCTTACACACAAACTTCCACCTCCCTTTCCACCAGACACCAAAAAGCGCCTTCCCTGCCCTCCTTCTGAATGCTGTTTTTTCAAGCTGTTGCTGCGACCAGAACCACTCCGGGGGCTCCGCAGATCCTTTGAAAATGCCCGGCTTTGTGTGGCAGCGGGCTGGGGAGCAGCCTGAATCCCAGGTTTCGGATTCTGGTTCATCTCTGGTGAGATGATGGTTACTACGCATGCTCGCTGGCAGTATGGATGTCACGCGAGGTGTTGAGGGGGGGCATTCGCACCAGCCCTGTCATTCAGTTACAGAAGGCACAATTCCCCTCAGATTTCAGCCTGGCCTTTCACTGCCTAAAGTCAAAGAGCAGCACCACCGAGAACGACAGAGCCACACCAACAGTTATTGCATTGTGGTGGTTTTACAGTGCTGGGCAGCTAAACTTCACTACAACCTCCTTCTCACTCCTCCTCTTCAAAAGAGAAAGGGGAGGGAGAAAAAAGTATGCTGAAAAGAAAAAAAAAAAAAGAAAAGCTCATGGGTTAAGGATAATTTAATTAAAGGGGGGGAAATATTAAAAAACAAACAAAACCAACAAAAACCAAAACCAAACCAAACAAACAAAAGGCAAAGGCTGCGCAGAAGCACAGAGGGAAGAAAGAAATTACTCTCTACTTCCCATCAGCAAGTGGTGTTCGGCCAAATCCCGGGAAGCAGGGCCTCTACACACAGCAGTTGTTTGGGACCACAGCTATCTTCAAAACGAGAGCCACCACCCTCCTCCTCCTTTCCCACCTTTTATTGCCGAGTGTGACACCATATGGTACGGAATATCCCTTTGGTTGGTTTAGGTCTAGGCTGGTTGGTTTGGTTGGTTTAGGCTGCCCTGGTAATGTCCCCTCCCCACTTCTTACCCACCGCAAGTTTGCTGGATTTGGGGGGTTTGGAGAGAGTCTTGGTGCTATGCCAGCTACATCAATCGACAAAACACTGGTGCGATACCAGTGCTGTTCTAGCTACAAGCGCAGAGCACAGCACTGTATGGGCTGCTGCAGGGAAAGTTAACTCCATCCCAGCCAGACGCAGTACATGCAGGGAAAGATTTTCAGGAAAGAATTTCCCTTCACAACACAGTTCCCTCTGCTTTTCTTTGCATGTTGAGGGTGTTTTGGAAAAGTGTTTCTCCCCACGGCACCAGGGGAATTCCCAGAGTTTCCCTCCTGTTCCATAGCAGAGCCCTGCATGTAAATGCTGGGCAACCTATGGAGAGTGCCTGAGAAAAGCGGACGGGGGCATCACTTCGCTCCACCCTTCCTTCTCGTCATTTACATATTTTTCCTGTGGTCACCTCCTAAAGACTGACTAGTTTTTGGGAGAATGGACTGTGTAAGTTTACACATGTGGACAATATCTGTAAAATAAAATACACGGTAGGTAAGAAACGGGCTGTTACAAAGGTTGTTTTTAGAGAAAGCACCACACGAAACAAGGATGCGGTGGGTATCTTTGAATGACTTTCACAAGTCCTGGCACCACCTCACAGGAGCGAGAAGGAAAAAAAAACAGTGACGGCGGCCGGGCGGGGGCTGAAGAGGAGCACGAGCAGCAGGCGGAGGCAGGGCACGGGGAGCCCTGGGGGCCGCGGGGCACAGCAGCGAGGGCCCGGCGCTCACCGCCGCTGCCGCCCTGCCGCCGGCAGGGTCCCGCGGGTCGGGCGCTTCTCGCTCGGTCTCCGCCGCCCGCTTTCCCCCTCTGCACCCAGCCGCTCGGCTGCCACCCGCCTGCGGGCGGAGCCCGGCGCCTCGCGCACCCGCTCTCACCGCGCGAGGCTCCGCCGACGCCCGGCGGCTCCAGCGCTCCGGGCGGCACCTCCGCCGCCGCCCTCGGGCCCCGCAGCGCCGAGCGCCGCCCGGGGCCCCTCCTCCGCACCGAGCCGCGCAGGGCGCAGAGCGCACAGCCCGCCCCGCGGCCCCCGAGGACACCGAGGGCCGCGACGAGGCCTCCCCGCGGCGCTCCCTGCCCCGGGCGGAGCGGGCCCGGCGCCCTCGGCCTGCCTCCGCAGGGCAGCCGCCGGCCGCAGCGACCGCCCGGCGTCCCCAGGCCGGCAGAGCGCCCCCTCCCGCCGCGGCCCCGGCCCGGCCCGGCCCCGCCCGCAGCGGGCGGATCGCGGCGCGGACGCTGCCCCGGGCCGGGCGGGGGCGGGGCGCCAGGGGCGGCTCCTCGCCGCCCCCGCCCGGCCCCGGGGCCCGCCCGACGGCACCGCGCATGCGCCGGCGGGGCGGGTGGGCGGAACCCTCCTCGGCGTCGGCGGCGTGACGTCACCGCGCGGCCCCGCCCGGCCCGCGCCGCCGCCGCCCAGGGCCCTGTCGCGCGCTCCCGTACCCGCGGGCCCGGAGCTGCCGGGGGACGAGCAGCCGCTCCCCGAGCCGCCGGGGCCCGGAGCTCACCCGCACCCGAGGGAGCCGGTGGCGCTGCGCAGCTCCGGGCGTGCCGCGCCCTTCCCGAGCGCCGCGCGCGGCTCTGCTCGGCTGCGCGGCCGGGTCCGGTCCCGCTGCGCCCGGCGCCCAGGCGCTGCAGGCGGCGGCACCGCTGCGCCCCCGAGCGGTGAGCCCGGGCGACGCCTTCCGCGCGCAGCCTTTTGCTGCCCGTTTCCTGTGTCGGCGTTGCTGCGGTTCCCCGATGCGGGTCTTCAAAACCGACGTGCATCGAGCGGCTGCCCCGTGGCTCGCGGGTTTTCTGTGACGTGCCCGCCGGTGCCGTCAGGAGAAGGGTGGCTTCCGCTCGCTGCCTCCGGTAGCTCTCGCTATTTCACACACAGACACGTAAACTAGGCCCGAGGGAAGGCAAGCGCTCCCCGGCAAAGTACTGCATCGATCTCCTGCGGTCGCTCAGCCTAGTGGTTCTGGGCCGTTGCGTTGTTCACCAGTAGGAGACGGGAATTTTCAACCTGCTGTTGCCACGACCACCTTATTGTTAGCGATGCAGGGGCCAGGCAGAACACCCGCGTATGCATGTTGCTGGCTCTGTGCAGAACGCAGCTGACCTGCCTACAAGAAGCAGGTCTTTGTACCCTAGCTTAGCCCCACGAAGAATCTTTTCCCGTTCTTTCATCTACCTTTAGTTCCCACAGGCCTTCATTATGAAGATTTCAATTGATTGCTGCTAACATACACTTGAATCCAAATGTTTGTGCTATTCATAGTGAAACGCTCATTCAGCTAAATGCTTGTCTGTGTCAGGGCTCTTTTGATCAAACTGAATGAAAGACTTGACCAGATGTTCTGCATAGCCCCAGGTCACATGAAGGAATTCACCAGTGCAGGGACGCCGTGCAGTAATAAAATCTCTCTGAATTATGCAGCATAGGTGATGTCTGGGGTTCCAGCAGACAAAAGGAAAGTTTTTGCCAGGGCAGGACTTTATCTGTCTTTAGAAACCGTTCAAGAGCATCCTTCCAGGTGGAAGGCAGACAGAGGTAGCTACGTGTACCTAAGACGATTCTTGAGATCCAGAGAGCAAAGTGCAGGCTGTGCACTGACACATTACTCACTCATTCTGAACATCTGAGTTTGTTCTCTTTCCTAAGAAGGACGTTTGGCAGTGCATTTAGCTCCCATTACCCACCTCGGTGACGGGATATCTCAGTGATAGGAGCCCCAGTACCCTGACAGCTTTGCTGTCCCTGCAGCTCCTTGCTCCCTCCCTACAGGGTGCAGCCAGCCCCCTCCACTCCCTGCCACCTCTATCCAGAGGCTGGGGAGGACAGGGAACACAGGGAACAGAGCTGTAGAGAGCAGCTGGGCCTGTGTGCGCCCACAGGCAGAACTGCCTGTTGTCCCCTCAGAATGCCTGGCTTTGTCAGACCAGGTGGCGTTTTCTGTGCTCTTATGCTATGGGACAGAGATCTTCCACCTCAGACTCTTTGCTATGCCTGAGCAATGCATGATCCTAGAGCCTGCTGATATTACACTTTTTTTTTTTTCCAGTATAATGCAGAAAGAGGTTCTGCTTGCTCACGTTTCTGCCCTGTGGTTGCAGATTTCTCTTGATTTTCCTTGTACTGTTCTTCCAGTACCAGGGCTTTGTCAGCCACCTTCCTGGCTTTGTCAGCCTCCCCTGTTACAGGCCACTTTTCCAGCTAGCTGTAAAAGTCACCTTTCAGTGCTGTGACACCTTTCTTGCGATTCCCTTACAGCTCTCGAAGTCTCATTAGAACAAAAGGGGGCACTCACACACCGCAGTCTCGTCTGCATGGGCCATGTTGGTTTAACGCTCTCGCTGCCTGGAGTGCAAGAGCTCTGACCAGCAATCATTCATCACTGTGTAGTTAATTCTCCAGTTTGAAACTGACTGCCTCTGTTAAGAATCCTTCTTCATAAATGGATGGTAAAGACATGCTCTTCAGGTGCATGTGCTTACTTAAAGTTGCTCTGCACTGTCTCCTACTCAAGGAGAGGCTAGAATTTCCATCAGTGGCAAAGATCCTTTCGTCTTAGCCACTCAATGGCTTTAAACTAAAAGAGGGTAGGCTTAGATTAGATATAAGGAGGAAACTGAGGCACTGGGACAGGTTGCCCAGAGAAGCTGTGGATGCCCCATCCCTGGAAGTGTTCAAGGCCAGGCTGGATGGAGCTTTGAGCAACCTGATTTAGTGTGAGGTATCCCTGCCCATGGCGGAGGGTTTGGAATTAGATCTTTAAAGTCCCTTCCAACCCAAACCGTTGTATGATTCAGTGGTCATGCGATCTCATCGCATCCTTCTCTGCTTCCTCCTGCTCAACAGTGCTAGTACATGGACAGGTTGCACAGTGCAATGAATTGCATCAGGGAACTTCAAATTAACCTGTCAAAGAAGGGGGAAACAGCTATTTTTAACCTCAGTTCCTTCACCTAACTCATTACGTGGCCTCACAAGCAGTTTACCAGCGCAAAGGTGTTAAGGTCTTTAACAGCGCGCAGCAGCTGTCAGGGAGTACATGGCTGCTGCCTAACACAGCATGTCTGTGCCATGAAGCACAGCCTCAAGGTGCCTGCTGTGGACCAGCAAGATCAGAGCCAGGCCAGCCCAGCTCTTTGTGCAGCACAAGCTTCCCTGGAGACCTCCGTGCCTGGCCCATTGCCTCAGAGCTCTGCTGGCCTTTTACTCCATGTACACCCTCCCCTCGCCAATCTCCTTGTGCCTGCCCTGTATACCCAGATTCTATTGTTGCTTTTTGTTCCATACTTGCTGAGGCATGAAAATGTATGTCAACTGCCACTTCAGTCAATCCTCATAGTGTTTTTTGGTTGTGATTCTTGCTGCTCATACATCCACTTAAGCCTTCTGCCTGAGCATAGGCACGTGTCAGATTCCATCTGTGTGTCCTACAGTGTCTTCAGGCTGTGGCTTGGGATCAGCACTCAGACTGAGCCTGGTTTTTCACTGAGCCACATGCAGATTTACTGGGTTCACCACATACGACTTGCTCATTCGTTGAAAGGGCTCCTTAGCCGCTCTCCATGTCTGATAGTCCCTGGACCAGATGGAGCAGAGGCTGAGCTCTGTAGGTGACTCCTACAATCGCGGTATCCGGCAGCAAGGACACCTGCCCTGGAGAGAAGACTCCTGGCTCCTGGTCTCTGTTCCTAGTACCTTTTTTTTTTTTTTTTTTTTTTCATGCAAGCATGAAATACAAAGACAGCAGAGACCAAATGCACCTCCAGCTCCCAGCACAAGGGTCCTGTCTGCCTTCTCTGGCTCTTTTTCTGCAAAATGCCCTGCTTCAAAAGGAAAGAAGTGGATGGCAAGAACCATTCCTTACCCTTTCTCCTAAAAGGGCATGGTGTGATAATTTGAAATGTGCATGCTTCCTGTAGATGAGGAGATAATTGGACTGGTTATCTTGCTTCTTGAGCACGTACTTCAGACTAACATGGACCTGGGGGAGAAAGCTGTTGGATGGCAGGAGAAGCCTAAATTTGGCAGTGTACGTTACACTGAGAAAAATCCCTGGACTGAAGCCTTCACATGGCTTAGAGAAATACTTATTATCCAACCTGTGCTAAATGGCCTCGTGGCAGAAAGCAGTTCCTGGTGCTGTTTTGTCTGGAGCACAGACGTAGCCGACACAACTTCTGAACCAGAAGGCCAAACAAGCTGGTCCCAAAGTGCTGCAAAGGGTGGGAGACAGCAGAAGGGATCTTTTGCATGGCACTGCAAGGGTCACACCTGTCAGTCCCCTTCTCTTTCCTCAGCCACCTCAACAGCCTTCTCGGCCACATCTTCACACAAGGTGGTAACTGAACATACGCACTCTGTGGGGAAAGGTAACCTGATTACTCCTACAATAATTTTATGTAATTATATTGAATTATTTAAATAATACAAAACCAACAATATAATAATCGTACAGTATTTTGTACAAATATAATGTATAATATGGAATAAATATATCAAATATTTATAATATGTAGAACACAAACTATGATAGGTTTATAACTGATGGCACTATAAAACCTTCTCATAACAAATCACCATATAATATTTAATGCTCAAATTGAAAATACAGTAATTTTCCTTGTTAAGGAAATTACTTCATATGGAAAACCTTTCACTATGCAGGTGGGTGCAGGTGGAACAGGGGACAAGGGAGAGCTCCCCTACATTTCGCAGTATTCAAAACTTGAAGGCCTTGGACAAGTAGACAAGGCTGTGAGCAAGCTGATGCACCTGCACCTGCTCTGAGCCCTCCAGAGGCTCTGTCCCCATGGATGTGACTCTCTGATTTTTGACCTCTGGGAGCACTGCAGCCACACAATAAATTACAACACACACATGCCAGGCAGACTAGAGGTTGCTCAAGTCTTCTGACATGCCCATTTTTTTGAGTGCATCTCTGTTATTTTGTGACATGAGTTGGAAAAATGAAAGGAGAAAGAAGAGAGAGAATTAAAGATCAAGGATCAGATGTTAAATCCTGCTCGTTCACTTGCTGGTATGAAAACAGTTTGTAAGTGTGCATTCACGATTAACAGCAGACATACTTTATATCACTGTACTCTGCATGCAGTCTTTTAACAGATTCTGATCGTGCCTGTAAGTGAATCAAAAAACTGCAGTGGGAATTACTCATATCTATAAAAATATGAATGAAATTACTGTCATAATTTAGGCCTTAAAGCCGAGGAGCAGTTAAAACCAGACTGAAATTTTATACCAAATCATAACTCTAAAATATCTCACCCTAAAGATGCTTCTCTTGCATGCTTCCTGGTATGGCTTCAAAGGGCAAGCCCAGTATTGTGGAAACATCAGTACTCCCAAAGACCAAAAACCGGAAGACTTCTGTTTGCTTAAGGATTCCGCTACATTCCTCCCTGAGGCAAAACAAACCAGTAATCCTCATTGTTACAGAAACATAGCACTTCACATCTGTTTATCAGTATATAAACATTAAATGATTAATAAAAAATTAACGCCAAAATGCTTTATTTGAAATCTACTGAAGTTAATGGTAGTCCTCAGTACCCTGGGATCCAGCTTCTCGTAACCCAGAACAGCAGAGTTTTCTATTAGCGTTATCACACTTGTGCCTGTAGAAATGACCCCTTCGGCACAAGGTGGAAAGGCATGGGGAAGGCAAGCTTCTTTGCAACAACATGGGGTACGGATGCCCATGAAGATCCAGGACAGCCCCTGCCCGGCCACCACCTTCATGGAGAGTTTCCGTACAAACCCACAGCCTCAAATGTCAGTACAGAAAATCATTGCTGTGAAAATACATTCATTTTTTTTCCACACACCACAGAAGAGAAGTGTTCAATATCCCTCTTCTTTTTTTTTTTTTTTGCATTCAGTTCTGTTTTAGGTGAAATTGTACCCACCTCTGAAAAATGCTATGAGACTGGTGCCTGGAAAGTATTACACAAGTATGGAGGAAAGAAAAAGTGTGGTCATGTGTGGCTGGGGTGATTTCTTCTTGACAATATTAAGAACTGAGGAGCTCTTGCAAACGAAAGGTTCTATCCTGCCGCCCATACATAAACAGGTCTCCAGCTAGGCTTTGCATGACTGTGACATATGGGATGAGACCCTGCGTTAGCAGGAGGAACCAAGTGATGAGGTCAGTACAGGATAATGGGAAAAACCGAACTCTGCTACAACTAAATGTCACGTTGATAAACGCAACTTCACTGTTTTTTATAAACAAAATTAAACTTAATTTGCTTCACAGTAGCTAAGGTGCCGTTAATTCAAAACCCACAGAATAACTCATTGGACACAGTTAATAGTCAGCAGACCACATAGGCCAGGCTTTGAAAGCGTTTAATATTCACTGAAGTGCTGCTTGTATCCAATTATAACTCACTACTTGCCATCTTAATAATTTAAATCTGTCCACTCTTTAGAGAGGAAAAAAAAAAAAGCACTAATCAAAGACATGAATGCACCTTTTGCTTTTGACAGCATTAAATTAAAACTAAATGGTAGATCTTGAATGAGTTACTCTGCAAGAATAAAGGCATTAATGAGGTAATTTCATTATAGAGGCTCATCCAAGCCTATGTGAAAACAAGGGAAGTAAATGGAGAGGAAAGCCACGGAGGAAATTAGGGTTCCTTCCACACTAATTAATGTTTTGGGGCATTTAGTACAGGCACCAAATTAACTGCTCCAAAGAACTCAATTGAAAAAAAAATACATTGTTGCCCTGCCATGTAATTAGAAGACAGTACAAGTAGAACACTTAATGAGTATAAAGCCAGCCTTTAACTTATTCTGCCCAGCTTCTGAAAACATGTCATTGTGGAGGCCTAAGTTTAAGGAAGCACCAGGCATACAATATAGGATTGTTTAGGTCCTTCTGTTCGGTGAGCTGTAAACAGGTAGCCCTGAATGAGAGACTCTGGGACTCCTGGGAGGCCCGGCTTCCCAGAAAAAAAAAAAAAAAAAAAAAAGTCTTAAATGCATCCAGAGGAGAGAAAAAAAAAAAGGTGAATAGGCCCGGCACAGCTCGCCCAGTGAATGCTCACTGCTGTCTTAAGAGATTACATGATGTTGTGCCACCCCCTCTCATTGAGTTATCTTTACACTGCTTTTGTCTCCTCTAATTGGAGCTGATGAGGTGCTAATTGGTTGCTTTTCTAAAAAGCAGCGCTTAAGCACTGGCAAACAGAGTAAGACAGCGTGAGTGGAGTTAATGAGGGCTTAGCACCCCCCACCCAAAACCCAAGCAACCCCTCCGCCTCGTATGAGCACACGAACGCACAGGCAGGCGTGCCTTCCCGCTGCCACCCCCGCACCCTGAGGGGACGTGACTGAGTCTGGGGGCAGCTCCGCGCTGGCCTGGGCCTCGGCAGGCAGGGGCGGTGCCGGGCACGCAGCCGCGCACCGCTCACCCCGGCCCTGCGGCGCCCTGCCCGGGCACACCGGCGGCTGGCTGCGGGCTCGGCCCCTCGCCGCGCAGCGCAGCGCCGCCGCCCGCTGCCACGGGGCACGGCCGGGCTGCGGCGGGTGCCGGGTGCCCGGCGGGGCCGGGCCGAGCCGCGGGGACCGCGCAGAGATGGTTCTTACCCGCCGACAGAGGCTGCGTAGGGGCGGCTTACACCTCACGCAGACAAACGCAGGCGAGGCGGGTGCGTTCGTCCCCCGCCGCTTTGCCGGCCACGTGCGAGCCGCGGCCGCCGCCAAGGGAGAGGCCGGCATCGCCTGGGCTCGGCGGCGGGGCCGGGCGCGGCACAGGCGAGGCCGAGGTGGCAGCACCGCGTGCCGGCGGTGCCCCGGTGGGCCGGGCCCCGAAACCGCGGGAGGTTGCTGCTTCGAAGTACCCCGCTGTCCTCGTAAAGCGAGGCGCGAGCAGCTGTGGCACGCTCGACTGCAAGCGCCCCTTTAGAAGGACGGGTGCCCTTGCTTGGGGGCGAGCGTGCTGCCGTTCTCCTTGCTTCGGCTTTTGGCGTTTTGCAAACTTAAACTTTGGCCTTTTGCTACTTAAAATAGGGTATGCAATTAACAACTCGGACGTCATTTTCAGTAACAACTCAAACATGGAAATACCCTAAATATTTTGAACCCCATGAAAGAAAGAAAAAGACCCTTTTTTCAAAATGCTTTGCATGTTTTTATTTTTTTTACTTTTTTTTGGCCAGTTTTATGCAAAGTATTTTGATTAGCGTACATAGTGTTAAACCTCTTGCAAGTGGCTGCATGGTTAACTACAACTGCATCTGGAGCTCCTAGATCCCATTTTTGCCATATCCATACACATTTCCTAAAAAAGGCTTTGAGTGATGCTGAGTAGCCTGCATCTTACACCTATTTTGTAGGTGGGCTGATATTGCCTCCGGCATTTCTACACCAATTCTGGAATTCCCTGTTACTGAAAGTATTCCGAGTCCTAGCGAGAATGTACAAAAAGCAGCTGGTCTATTGCTGATGTTGCCTGGCAACAGGCAAAAATAATCCTGCAAGTTATTTGAACGGGACGCTGCAAACATCACTGCTGAAAACAATCTGCCATTTCTGAATCTGTTTATATATAGTCTACACAGACATGTTGCATGATCTTTCAGTAGCTGCAAGGTTGTATTTTTCACATGTACGTCATATGTATGGGCTCCGGAGAGAAGTTGGCCAATGATGACAAGTTTGTCCCCTCTGTCACAGGCTCATTACCACCATCCAGTTCTCCAAATCATTCAAAACTTCTTGGCTGAACAGTTTCATATTGGGAAAAAAAAAAAAAAAAAAGAGGACGAAGCAGATAAAACTATAAAACATACAAGAAGATGATGCATCTTTTGTTAAGACAACTCAGATGGTCTATTCATGCTGAGGAGAAATTAACAGTCAAGGCTCCCTCTTTCATCACTTTTATCCTTTTTTTTTTCTTCCCCCAGCAGTTGGAAAAACCAATTAGTTTGCAAACAGCCAGTTACATGGGGAGGTGTTTATGCCTGGTAATTTGTCCCCCTATTCACATTCTAAATAGGATTCTGTTCAATCTTATGCACGGGCACTTGCTTTTCTTTTGGTTGTCATGAAAACGAGGGATTTCTTGCTGGCTGGTAGAAAGAAACTTTCTAGTGGACGAAGTTACAATTAAGTCCTCTAAACGTGTTCCTAGAGCCATCCACCTATTAAAGCTCAGCGGAGTTCTTTGCTCTCAAAAGCCCCAAACGATGCAGAACTAAAAAAAAACCACCTTGGTTCCCTTTAAGGCTAATTGAGCAAATATATTTTCTTCCCCCTGCCCCTAATTTATGCACTTAAAAATCTTCATGTGTTTTCCACAGCAGGTATGATTGTGCCTGCAGAGATCTACACTCTCACCACTGCTGCCTGCTGTGTTCTCTCAGAATGCTTGCAGGAGGTAGTCCCTTGGGTTTCCTGTGTTTCCCATGGGATTAATAGTTTCTGGTTTACCCCAAACCAGTATGACATGAGTTGTAAAATCACATGCTGTGCATGCCAAGATGTAATCCTTAAACATATCTTACCCTCTTTCCATTTCCTCCTCCAGTTTACTTTTTGCCTGGCTGCAAGGTGCTTCCCAGGCCCCCTCCCTTCCTAATGAGCACGTGCACCATTTAAATAGGAATGACCTTAATTCTCTGAAGGTGAAGATGATCCTGGTCCTAAGGAACAAAGAGGCAAGAGAGCCGAGGTCTCTACCCAGCTCCTCGTGTTCCCAGTCCTGCTGGATGGTGGCGTTATTGCTCTGGCTGTGCCTCATCAGCTGCAGCTTGGGGGCACATGCAGCACTACTACACCTAATGAGGGAGATGAAGGTGTCTTAAACCACCTCCCCTTGTTGGTAGGTTTGGGTCTGGAAGCCTTATCTTTTCCTGCAGAAGTGGTAAACAGTTTAATGGTTGCAAAGTGCATGGAGCAGATGTCACACGGCAAAGGCGGTATCACACCAGTAATTAGTGTCACACCTGTTGTTTCTGCTGGGGCTGGTTCCTTGGTGTACCTTCAGGCCAGCTCGCAGGCGAACCTGAGCCAGTGGCTCCTACCACCAGTGGACAACAAATCTGTCATCTCTGACCTGAGAGGGGATTTGTCAGCTGTCCCTCTGTATCCTCGGTACGGTGGCACAGCATCTCACGTGGAAAAGCCACTTGCCTGCCGCTGCTGCTGTTGGTAATGTCCCTAGGGAAAGCAAGTAGCACAGGAGAGGCAGGTGAGTGAAACTTCCCTGCCTTTCCTCATCCTTCTTTCTGCTGCTCTGTACAATAAAGTCTGAAAATGTCTCTTCCTGAATATTGGTCGCTTTGGAAATGTCAGTTCAGCACAAACGCTCCTAGGCTAATGTTTATTAATTTATGACTAAGCATTATTTCTAAGGTTTAGTTTTGATCTGGGAATAATAATTAGCAAATGGTGTCTCCTGCCATTTTTTAAATCTGTGATGGCATCCCTAAACTGGTGGCTGAGGAGGATGTGCCTTGCCTTTACCTCATACTCATGATTTTGCTAACTAGCCTGCTATTTATTGTGGGAACTGGAGCAAATATGAACACAAAGCCTTCTGCGCAGTGAAAATCATTTGCTTCCTTTACTATGGAATACCAGCATTAACAGTATTTCCTTAACAAAAGTGCTAAAAAGAAAAGGGCTGGAATGGAACCATTGTGGAAGTCGACAGCTTGCTGAAGAGTATCTGAGAGCCATGTGGGAGCTACAAAGCCTCGCCATAACCTTGTTTGCGCATTTCTCACTACTTAAGCTGTGGAATGTCCGACTTGATCCTAGGGCTCACTTGTTACCCTTGGTAAAATTTTGGCTGGTACATCTGCTAGATCAGATGCTGAATTGAGACCTGCCAGGAATCAGGTTAAGCTAAAAGCTTTCCTTGGACCTCAGTGGCGCTGGGATTCTGATCCTGCCTAAATACACTAATATGACTAATACGAAGATAGGTACAAGAATTACTTTGCAGCCTGAACTTTGTTAAGTCAGGCAGGATATTTTTATTTGTTCCACATCAAGATAAATTCATGCCAGTGAACTTCCAAGCAATTTTTGGCACAGCTGAAGCTTTGCCTGAGCTCACTCAGAAGTCACCTGCAACACCATACCATGCACCACAACAAGGTGTGGAAGACAACTTGCAGCCAAGAGAAGAGCCACAGAACATTTTCTGCAACAAAATGGCATCATAATAATGTTTGAACAAGGATACTTTATTTTAGAAACTCTGATGTTAGTCCAGGCCAGGGGAACCAAAGATGTAGCACGATAAATAAAATAATAAAATAACCAATGTTCTCTGTACCTATCTCAGTCTGTACAGCGTTTTTACGTGCAAACAAATTATTACTAACAACACTGCTGAAGTCCTTTAACTGTCCTGGTAATACCACTTGAGGAATTAGATACTATTGTGACTTTTTTTTTAGCCTGGAACCGTGAAATACGAAGAATAAAGCAGAGCAAGGATTATCACAGGAAGCAGATAGAAAGGAAGGAATTCTCAGAGATGATCTGTCCTGCATAGTGCCAAGCAGACACTGCAGCACAGACACTTTTCGCAATAAAGCTTGTGCAGAGATGCTATGCCTTGTCAGCACTCTCTCCAGGGACTCTGCAGTTGTAACAAATACAAAATTTCCGGTTTAAAACCAACACTCATTTAAAGCCACTATTCTTTTTAACAGTTACTTGTCGACACAGAAGGTAATTTTTTTTTTTTTTTTAAAAAAAGAACCACTTTAATGTTTGCTGGGCTGTGGTGTGCTCCCCTTCATCTAATCTTTACTGATGTAAGAAATGTGCCTTTACTGACAGCTGTGTTTTCCAGATCTCTCCTCCTTGCAGTGCTCTCCTTTGGTCAGTTTTCTGTGAGCAGCAGTATACATAACGCTCACTGGAGACTTGCTGGGGCCAGTGGCTGCCACAAACATGACAGGTTCTCAGCTCACCTTCATCACAGTCTTCTTTTTATGGCAAGTTCTAATGTATATGTTTGAGAGAGTGGAGTGTCTCAATTCCCGCAGTGCCAGCAGCGGTGGTCTAATGCTAAACAAAGGCTGCACATGAAAATAGCAGAGAGAAGGTGAAATAAAAATTGTCCTCATTTATATATCCACAACGGAGACGCATTTACAAAAAGCATGGTATAAAGTTAGATGTACCTGCATTCCAGATCCAAGAATGGGCCCAACTGTTAAAATGGATAGTACGACAATGTCATCTGATTTTAGCAAAAAGTAGAGAATGCTTATTTGTTTTGAAGAGAGCTTTGAAAAAAACCTGCGTGGTTCTTTCCCTCACAGATCACAGGAGATAGCTAAGGTACAAATGAATTGAGAAAGCATTTCATATCCAATAGGTCATCAAATAGGTACTCTTTGTACCCTATAATATTTCAGTAATGCTGCTTTATAGCACAATAATTGGATTTCCTAATGTTTCTTACATTAAGCAATGTTAACAGAAAATGTTATCTTATTTGCTTGTTACAAAGCCTCTTCCACTGGAAAGCCTGTATATTTTCATAGAAATAAAAGCTAGTGAGAACAAGGAATTTCTGAAGTCAGGGGAGTTGATTTTAAATTGGATAGAAATCTGAAAGTTCCTCCAGAGCGAGAAAGAAAAACGTTGTTTTCCTGGTTTCAAAGCTAAAAATAAAAGGTATGTGTCCGAACGAGCTGCTTGGATGTTTTAGCCATGCCTGTGGAGTTAACCCACCGTGCTTGCCCCGACAGATCTAGGAGATTGTCTCCGAGAGCCTGCAGCCCTGGGACGGGGAGTCATGCCCCGAGCTGGGGTGCCCCGTGCCCTGCCGCCCGTGGGCACGGCCCGCAGCCAGCCAGAGGCTGACGTCGGGCTCGGAGGCCAAGCGTTAGCGGCGGCAGCTTGCGCAGACACCGGCCGCCTCACGTGGAGCGAAAGCTGTGGATGATGACCGAAGAAATTTCAGCTTACAAAGACACGGGGTCTGTCAAGCGTCACTGTCGTGGACTTCTCTCTACCTCACTCGGCAGAACGCTCCCACTGGCTGCAGCCTTTGTCCTGGAGTTTTTGGCGATGACCAGCTTTGTGGGCGTTTGTTTCCAGCACTGGCTCACCAGGTGGAAACGCAGCGCGGGCTTCAGTGACGGCCTGACCCCGGTGCCAGCAGCTCTCTGCCGGGGTTGCCGTGGAGACAAAGCTTCCTGTGCGTAATCCAAGCTTATCCAGCTCCTTATCCTACATGTGACCCTTAATTACTTGCTAAATTAGAATGGTTTTCTGAAAATCACAAGGGGAGGTTAATATGTTCTTCCAGAGCTGGTCAAGCTAAGATGACACCAAATTCACAGGGAATTCAAATTACATGATCCCTGAAGGCGTCTCTTTGAGAAGGAAGATGAACTTTCCCAATGGGAGGCAGTGTGCCATGATAATGCTTCTGTCACTCACTTTCCTTGCCCTGCTTGTCTAGCTACAGCTTAATCCGGTAGGAACAATGTAGTAAGTAAATATCAGGTTGATTAATTATGGTGCAAGATTCAGTAACCGCTTGTCTTCTATAATTAACATTGTAATTGAAATTAAGTAGTACGCTTCATACATGGATTCCTGGACTTGGAGGAGGAACAAGGGAGAATCCTCAAGGCTGCAACAGGGAAATTAAGGAATTAATAACAGGGGGTCAAAATACTAATTGTCTCTTTAAAGCTACGGTACACTTTAAGATACTCTTCATGCAAAAAGAAAAATGATTTTACTACTTCTAGATGTCTTAGTAGAGACGAAACAGAGTTATCAGTAAAAATATTGCTAAAGATTTCTGACAATACACTCTTGTTTCACCAATTTGATAAATTGAAATTATAAGAAGAGGTGCACAGTGGTTTTCCTTTCCTTGGTTTCCTGTGACATGCTACTTAACAAGGAGTGAGCCTTTCACTTGCATGAGAAGCTTTATAAAGCTGTGCTAAAAATGCTGTGGCATGGTTTCAAAAAAAAGCACAGTCTGTCTCAGCATATGCCTGTCTATTGTGAAAGGTACGGTAGTTCGGGTCTGTGTACATATGCTTGCTCGCATGGATACACATAAAAATCAGTGACTAATCATTAAGATGGGAAGAGCCTAGGCAGGTAAGTGCTGCCTATAGTCTGCAGTATTTCAGACTTCTCTTTGTTTAAGACATACTTGTATCTTACACTTCAGTTACGGATACGGTCACTTCCGTTCCTGCTCAGAATTCCCAAGTACAAGACAACATACCTCAGTAGTTTGTCACTAGCACGACAAGCAATGGTTCCCCCAGCACTTTTTAGAAAGGCTTCACTGTGGCCTAATTTTTTTTTCCATTTTCTTTCCCCTGTCTCCTAGGAATGTGGTCTCTTTGGCATATCCAAAGGCTCACAGCATTTCAGGCTGAAGGACACATTCATGTGCGCTGTATAGTCACAGGGTCTTAGACTTCCCTGCTGAGACCTCTGAAAAATGTGATGGCATTTTTCTGAGAATAATGACAGAGAAACCTATGCCATCTATTGCTTGGCAGGATCCGAGACAGTTTTTTGGTTCATTATGTTTATAAGGAATTTATGATCCTGTCGATGGATCTTTGTACAAAGAAGTGTCTTACGAAGATGCATTTCTAGATATGTGAGAGATTAGTGAGCACTATATAGTCACACTATCTTTGGCATCTCTGCTCATACTTCCAGCAATATGATCATGTTTTTCTGAGTGAGCATCAACCCACTGGTAACTGGACTGATGATGGCAAGTATTTTCTCAAATGAAAAGGCTGTCAGTCCCTGCTAATTCAAGAAGGTTTCAGTCCAGTGAACCATTTTCTGCTCTCTCTTTGCTGAACCATCACTTCCCTGTTACTGTATTTGAATTAAAATGTCATTTTCAGGACAGAAATGAAGAAATTTCTTACAATTAAGAAACATTTTCTGCTTCCTTAATAGGAAAAAAAAACCAAAAAACAGTGAGCTCAATAGTGAGCTCATGTAGTCAAAACAGCTCGAAGGGATAGTTCTCTTTCTCGACTGCTAATTTGTGTAATTTGGAAGTCTCTGGGTGTTTTGCTGTGTGTCAGGGTGGACTGCAGGGAAGCTTTCTGTGCCTGGAAAGATGACCTTTAAAGGAGTGAGTTTCCATTTTCAGATGAGGTGTGATGAGGAGTCCTCCATGCACAATTATTAAGACAGCCTAGTACCCACGATAAAATCTTTGAATGCCATCCAAATTACTGAAAGCCACCTAGTTATTTATGTGAGCGCACACACAAATATGCACGCACCCTTTCCACCTCCAGTAGAGTATTAGACTTCACACATTACATCTGCACTGAAAGACTCCTTAATAACAGGGTTTGGTGAGCCCTATGACATCTGAGGGTGGAAGGAAGCTTTCCAAGCACTTCTTCCAAAAGTTTCGATTTTCACAGAATTAGAAAGCATTTTAAGATGCTTTCTTAAGCATTTGGAAATACATAGATATATATATTTTACATACACACTGTAAAAAAGAAAGCATTTTAAGATATTTCTTAAGAAATCCACCCTTCTTTTAGTTTCTGCATTCAAAGTATAGGGAGTTACCAGGATGGAAAAAAGGATTACTGATATTCAGCAACCTGCCCCCTCCTCTCCTGTCCCCCTTAAAACACCAGGAATAAGGAAGGGAACTTCCTGGTTCTACTGCCCGTTTTGGAGAAGGATTTGTTCAGAAACATGGGCCAGATCTTCACATTCGTTACAGGAACCTCATGGCTACCATAAGAAAACAGACACACACACAAACCAGCAAATTAGAAGGGTTGAAGAGACAGAGAGAAATGGAGACCACAGGGTCTGGTGGCCAGAGGTGGGTGTGGTGCCCAGAGATAGGTCTGACACAGATTCCCCTGGGGACAAAGGAATTACCTTTCTCTGTCAGTCTAGTGGAAACACACAGGGGGACCTGCAAAATGTCGTGTCCTCTACTATCCCTTTGTGTAGGTTAAAGGAGTAGAAGAATAGAAAGGGCGAATATGCTGTCATCTAAAATAATCTTTTTAAGTGCTAGGCTACTAGGCTGCGACAAGCTGTGATTGGTTCCTCTCAGAGCAAAACCAACTGGGGAATGAACGTATCTGAATAAGAGATCACTTCTAAAAATGCTGATTCTGTTGTACCATTAGATTGACATCTCTGCTAGGAATGAAGATAATCAATATGAAAAAAAAAAACAAAACAACAACAAAAAAACCGGATATCCTAAACACTTGAGATTGTGTCCAGCTGCTCTTGAGCTATTTCATCTCCACCCCTGGTTTATTTCGTTGGTTTATATCCTTTTGATCTCTGTCTTGAAACTTGAAAAGAAAACAGTTGCACAATAACGCTTTATAGTCTATGGCATATTCCATTTCAGGTAAAAGATACATAAGTACAGTTCAGCCTGGGTTCAGTTCAGTCTGGAAAAGCTTTTCAATTCCCTGTGACAAAACAGCAGAATAGTTCAGAAAAGAAGAATAACAAAGCAAGCAGAGTGCTTGAGGGATCTAACGATGGAGGCAGCAAGATCCTTTACTTACCCCAGTCTGGCAATTAACTCACGTACAAACAGTTTTACGGGTTTCACGGTGACCAAGAGACTGCAGCAATGTGGTCTCCCGGAGTGCAGGGTATGGCAGGTAAGCTCTGGGGAATCTGGCTGTGGTGCTTCAACCCACAGGCTTGTCACAGCGATTCTCCAGCTCTTCCGGGATCACCACTGCCTCAGCAGGGAATGGCAAGGGCTGTGTACTGGCACATCAGCTGTTCCTGTTCTTAGCTCAGCATATAATTTCAAATGTGGCTTTATCAGCAGTTTCCACAAAGAAATTTATCTGAGGCTTGAGTACGCCCTGCTTGTGGTCACCTCCTCTAGCACCCTTTTAACATCTTCACCAGAGCGATCTTGCTCAGCAGGCTGGGGCATTTACTTTGTTTCAAGGGTGATGATGGAATATTTCTGTTGTCTAAAACATGCAGCTAGGATTCACTGTTGTTTTCAGTTCAAGTCAACAGCAAAAATTCCACTGATTTTAGTGGAAGCATCATCTGATCCATGGTAATTTTTTATGTTGTTGCTGAGTATTGGTGTTGGAAAGATGTTGGGAGCTATCCATCCAAAAGCAAGTAGGTTAATCCTGCAATTAATTTTAAGAACTACATTTTGCCAGCTTTTAGTCGGAACTCTTTTCCTCTGACCTTTAAGGAATCAGCTAGCGATCTAACATCCGTGAGGAAGGATGTGCAAGCCACAAACTGCAAGAGCACTATCCTGTTTAATCTAGGAATAGAATGTAAATTGTTATTATTTACATGGTAGAGAGGAAAAATCATCTCCCCTGAGCTGCTAGTGACACTCTTCCTAATGCAGCCCACGCTGCTGTTGGACTTTTTTGCTGTGAGGGTGCTATTGCTGTTCTATGTCAAACTTGTCCACCAGGACCCCGAAGTCCTCCTCTGCAGGGCTGCTTTCCACCAGGTCGCTCCCCAGCCTCTCCCGGTACATGGGACTGTTCCACCCCAGGTGAAGGACTTTGCATTTCAATTTGCTGAACTTTATGAGATTCCAGCAGGCCCATTTCAGCAGCCTGCTCAGGTCCCGTGGGAAACAGACCCACTGTCACAACTCAGGCCTAGGAAAGAGATAGGCTTGGTTTCTTCCTTCTTCTAGGTGGAATAGCACTAAGAACGTTAAAGCAAGTGTGTGTGTGCGTAAGTAGTGAAACAGTGGTTGTTCACGATACTCCATATTCTGAACACAGTCTTAGCTGTGCAAAGCTGTGTTGCCTCTTTGACTGTGTAATGCCTAGGGGTTTGTTTCTGTTCTTGGACTGGACAGATGAAAACTTCAAATCAGGAGAAAAGCCTGAAAAGGCCACGAGAATAATGTTTATAGAAAAACGCAGTCTGTGATGTTCCTTTTCCACAAAACTGCGAATCTTTGGAGGAATCATGTTCTGCCTTTGCACAGCCATGCATAAAAAGCTTGTTGAGATCCCTGGTCTATCATTTCCAGTCATTACCGTAGGCACTGACAGAGAATGAGTGAAATGTGCATGCTTTCCTTACAAAGTCTTCGAATATGTTCACCTCCAAATTAAAATTCCCTTTTGGAAAGGTGGTATGTGACTAAAGCATTGCTGTTGGAGTGTCCTTGGCTGCTCTGAAGTGAGCTGAGTGCTCATCTAATGGATAAAACAAATTCCTTTTCTGTTTCATCAAATGCAGATGATGTTGAAAAGTATACTCCTGACCACAGCTTGAGACTGAAACAAGCAGGAAACTCTGCAGAGGAAGAAATAGGTGATGCTGCTGAAGGATGGTGAGAAAAAGAGGGGGATCAGCTATCAAGCCATTCAATGTGAGATTCGACATGTAAATGAAGGCACGGGATAGAGATGTCTACTGCAGACCTAGCTTGCGCTATTACTGATAGGAAGAAAACAGGACTCCTAAGGTACACGTTGATGTCTTTTAGGCATCCACTTAAAATGAGATTACCCTTGCCCCGAAGTGCTCGCTTCTCTATGCCGGTTATACAAGGAGCCCAGAACGGCCATAACAGATGTAAATGCCTATCCTGTAGATGCAGATGTCTAAAAAGTGAGGTTGATCTGCTATGTAACCACAGACAAGCCAATAACTAGCTACTTTAGGCTACCTTATGACCACATTCCAAAATTTTTCCTACTTTAACGACAGGCTGCACTCCTGTGCTGGGCGGGTGCCGCAGCCCCGGCCCAGGCTGCCCAGAGAGGGGCTGGGGCCAGGGGCACCCAGGGCTCCCTGCCCACCCCGACCAGTCTGTGAGTCTGATAAATATGTTGGCATCACGTCCTCAACTAAGCTACACTGGCCAACCTTCCCATATGTGTGCAATTTTAATGTGCAAAAAAAACCCTCATGCAACATTTACTGATAATTTATGCTGCTGAAGATGACGACTTACATGCATTAATGAGGGAGTCCTTTGTCCTGGTGTAAATTGTGCACAGTACTGTGCATTCTATGGAAAAACTTGGAGGGCAACACCTTTGCAGACTTGGTACAATGATAAATACGTTCACGTAAACAAAACATTATACAAAGTGCAACGTATGCTTGCAGAACTAGGTATCTTTAACAGAGATTTTCTGAGATAGAAGTTATGAGTGAGGCTGCAGTGATCTTGACAGTAGTCATCACAACTAAAGTGGACTTGAAGGAAGATTTTTCTTGCAGTTTGCTCTGCTGGGGCCTTCCCAGAATAGCAACGATGTTACCCACATGTTCAGATGAAACGGTCAAACTTCCATGGCATTAATCAAATCTTTCTGGCACGGCAGGGCTGAGAGTTTCACAGTATAAATGCAAAGTACACAAAGGGAAGGTATGATGATAAATGGTTATTCACTATTCCTTTGAATAAAATATTTTGAAGTTTGATATCCCTACAGTTTGTCACTTAGACAATGTATATGTAAAATAAGTATTTATACATGTAATCTCTAAGCTCATTTGGTCTACACATGTTCATACAGTTTGATTACTTCATTTTCTTCTTCAACCGAGGGAGATGAGTGGCTGAAGTGAGAGTTATGTAGAGGAGTTTTCAGTACAGAGTGAATGTACAAGCTAAGTGGAGTTTTGACAGTATGGCAATCAAGAATTAAACATATGGTGACCTGGGAAATCCTGTTCCCTGACTACGGACTGCTGTGAAATAGTCTGGAGTTTCACATGCTGTGTGACAATTATGAAACAACTCTGAATTATCATATAAAACAAAGGGACACAATCGGTCAAATGACAGATGAATTGACAGCAAGAATGATGTATGCAAGAGTAACTGCATAACGTTCTATTTTACCTACTAATACACTGAAACAATTTTATATAATGTCATGAAGTTTTGCAGTACAGTGTCTGTTCTGCAAATCATATATTGGTCTGTGCTTGTGCCTCTAAGTGGTAGAATTTCAGACATGCTTATGTATGTGGGTAGGTAAGAGATTTGTTTCAAGGCTAGTGCTTTTGGTTTTTATTCTTTCAGCACGGTTCAATTATTTTTTGGCATGATAAATTCCAAGATTACTGCCAAATGTATGATGTAGACAGGACAGGGCTTCATGCTGTTCTATTCAGATCTCTGACGCATATGCCATTTTATCCTCCCAAAGTAATTGTAGCATATCGTATTGCCAGTGTGTTCCACATTTCTATTAGGAAAATCACTTTCTAGATCTTTACAGAAGAGAGAAACAGATAAGTTTCCAGTCTAGTTAGCTGCCAGGAAGAAACTCCCGATTCCCTGAATATCCCCCACATCTGTACTCCAAAACCCCCCACCCAAATATATTCTTATTTAGAGATATTTTAGAATATAGTTGGATACTACACAAAACCAAAAATCGAGTGCTTCTTCCTCTGTATTGACAATTAACTAATCAAGAATACAAAATATGCTTCTTTAAGTTCTTCTGAAGTTCATCTTAGAGATATTTTGCTGGCATACAACCTGATCAGTGTATTTGCTTTGTGTAATTGAGGAAGCTCACATACCTTTCCCAGTTAAGGTGTCAGGTTTTACTTTATCTATGCTGAAGTATATATGCTATTGAAAACCAGAAACAACAAACAAACAAAAAACAACAAAACAAACCGAACTTAACCTCTCCCGGACGACTCCAAGATCATCTCCTTTACGAGGCTCTGAACCCGCTTGCTTACTGTTAAGTTGCTCGTACTCCCAGGTGTGGACTAGTGGACTAGAAAGGAGCTCGGAAACGAGTGGATACGAAAAAGCCAGAACGAGACACGAGGGCGGAAAGGCCCTACACAACCGAACGAGCACATGAAAGCCCTCCCCCCGCTGCTTACTGTCTCCGGGAAAGAGGCGTGCGAGCGACGGTACCGGAGGCGGCTTCCGCGCGCAGCCGGGCCCTGCCGGCCGCCTGAGGCGGGGGCGCGGGGCCGCCCGGTGCCCAGCAGTCGCCGCATCCTCAGCTCGGCGGCTCCGCCCGGCCGGGCGGCCTGCGGCTCCCTCGCGGCGGGGGCTCCTGCCGTGAGAGAAACCCTGTCAATGTTGCGTTTGTTTTCCGCGGGGTTCGCGACCGGCCTAAAACGCGCTGACGGAGCCTACGTAAGCGGGGCCCCTGCTGAGGCGGCATCGGCGAGGGACGGAGCGCCTTTCTCCCCTCAGCCGCTTAACGGGACGCCGGGCAAGCGGCCGCGCCGCAACCGCGAGAATGGCTCGGCCCCGCCCGCGGCCAGGAGCACGCCGCCGGCCGGCCGGCCGGAACCTGGCGAGGTCCCCCGCGGCCCGGCCCCACAGGCGCCCTGAGGGGACGGCAAATGCCCGGTCAGCGCTCCCACGGGAGGGCCGCGCACCCGCCGGACTGGGCAGCGGCGGCGGCCCCGACGGCTGTACGGCGAGGCCCCGCCCCGCCCCGCCCCGCCCCGCCGGGCCCGGCCCCGCGCTCGGCCAATCGGGCGGCGCCCTGTTGGCTGTGCCCGGCGGCCGGCAGCACGGCCCAAGATGGCGGCGCGCGCGCGGAGGGGCGGCCTGGCGGCGGCTCTCATGGCCGGTGCCCTGCTCGCCCTCGGGCGGGCGGCGGCGGAGGGGGGCCCGGCGGCGCCGGCGCCTCCGCACCGCCGGTTCGAGTACAAGTACAGCTTCAAGGGGCCGCACCTGGTGCAGGCGGACGGCACGGTGCCGTTCTGGGCGCATACGGGCAGTAAGTGCTGGGCGGGGGGCAGCCGCGCAGGGGGCTGCGGCCGGCCGGCGACGGCGCCCGGGGAGCGGAGCGGGCGGGTGGGAGCCGCCGCGGGCCGGGGCCGGGAGCCGGGAGCCGTGGCGCAGGTGGCCGGAGCCGGCCGGCCGCGGCCGGGCAGGTTGCGGGCTCGTAACCGGGGTCGGCGGGTCCCACGGCGGCCGGTCCGGGGGCAGGAGCCCGGCTCGCGCGGCCCCGGCCAAGGCGCCGAGGAGCCTCGGCGGTAGTGGGGAAGCGCCGGCGGCCGCTCGGGAGCTGCCTGAGACCGGTCCGGAGGTGGCGACGCGTCCCTGCGGGCAGCCAGCCGCCAGCCCCCGGCCGGCCGCGGTGCGAGGGCCGCGCGGCTCGGCTCCGCCGGGCTCCGGAGCGGCGGGAGGCGAGGCGCCGGAGGGCAGCGGCCCCTGGTCGCCGGCGAGTTCTTCTCCCTCCCAACGCCCCCTCCCGCTGTGAAACGCACCGGTGCTTTGGGCCTTCCTGGCCGGTAGCTTCGGCCGTAGCGGTAACTTCTGCTGTTTGCTTTCTGCCAGATTTTAATTTAGCTCGTTTTGGTTAGCTCGAGGATATTACGTTTTAGCTCTGAAGGCTATTTGATGTTAATGTTAAGTTACAAGTGACAGGAAGGAACCTGTCTACACGTTACGTTCTTGCTTGCTTTTTAAAGCCAATTAGATGTTATTTCATAAGTATGAATGACTTCTCACTCCTCCCTTCTTTTTCCCTCAACTTGTGCCTTTTTTTCTTTTAAACCGCTAAGCAGAAAACTAGAATATCTGTTTGTAAAAAGCAGGAGGGAAAACAGTGATTTGTGGAAAAAATCCTACAGTGCTTAAGGCAGGAAACAAAACCTGACTTTTTTTTTAATTTAATTAGTACCTTAACGACCAGACCCATGTTCTGTTCAAGCTGTACATCGCACAACCAAATGGAAGGTGAACAAGTACTCTGTAAAAGGACAGTAACTAACTTCTTAGCAGTAAGGATGGTGGGTTTGTTTGTTTGTTTGTTTTGTTTTAATTCTCAAGTGATTGAGTACTCCATTAAAAAGCTGTTTTGAAAACTAAAGCTAAAGTGACTGGACAATTTTGTTAATTTAGAGGACTTGTTAAATGGCTGGTTACACATTCACAATACTTTTTGTTATATTTAATGTTGGTTCCTTTTTTTTCTAGATGCAATACCAAGTGCAGATCAGATTCGAATAACAACGTCTTTGAAAAGCCAAAGAGGATCAGTGTGGACAAAAAACAAGTCAATATTCGAATATTGGGAAGTGGAAGTGACCTTTCGAGTTACAGGAAGAGGCCGCATTGGAGCTGATGGACTGGTATTAAAAATTTGATCTAAGTTTAAAAAATAGACATACTTCATAAAGTGGCTCTTGGCTTACAGCTCTTAATTTCTTTCTGCAATAGGCAATCTGGTTTACGGAAGAACAAGGCATGGAAGGTCCTGTTTTTGGGGCAGCTGATAAGTGGAACGGTGTTGGAATTTTCTTTGATTCCTTTGACAATGACGGAAAGGTTAGTTGGAAGTAAACTCTTCTAGCAGAGAGAGAAAATTGATTTCCTGCCTGTTTGATACATATAGCTTTGTGGGGAAAAAATAGAATGCCATTTTCCTATTTCCCCCCACCTTTCGCTTAAAGGGCTGATTTAATATAGTCACGTTTTCCTTAATATAATTTCAGCTTGACCTTTTCCACGCACTTTTTCAAGTGTTTTTTTTTTTTTTTTGTGGGGGGGGGTGGGTAGGGAGTTCAAGCTTCAAAGTTGGAGTGAATGAATCTACTGAATATTAGCTCATCTGTTAGGTTCGGAGAGAAAATACATTGCACGTATGTATAAGCTGAAATTTGGAATGTCCATGCACAGTTCGCAGTGTTGATAAACCTGAAGAGTTATACTTTGGAAGAGCCATGTTGCGCAGAATATGCTACTGTGCAGATTTGTGTCTCTTCTCAGAGATGCTCTTTTTTGTGGGACAAATCTGCCTTGAGCAGCTTGGTAGCATCTGTGTCAATGATGATAGTTGCTGTTTGTTTTTTTTTTTTCCTACTTTCATCTAAAATTCAGTAACTTTGCTATAGGTACCTGCTTTTGAGTTTTTTGAGTTTTCAGTTTTCCAGTCCAGAATGCCTCGAAGGTCCTCGGAAACTCTAACAATATGCCGTTGGTCTGCTTTGCTTTTCTGGTACTGCTTTGGCTTTTTTCCACTGTTCTAGCTACTTATTTGTAGGTGTAAAGTTTTAGTGTTTGTTTTTTTTTTTTTTCCCCTGCAGATGGATATCAATATACAGCAAACTTAAAAGCTGACAGGCTGAAGGTGACATTTATAATTTAGATCTTGAAAGACAAGAATTAGTGTTGTTCAACTTGCTAAGAATTTTAAAATCTTTTTTCTTCCTCTTCTGACTCCTGGCCGGGTTATGGACTTTTGCATAGTTTAGCTGGCTGAAGAGGCCATCTGTCAAAATTTGCACGTGGATGGTTCTGTTTGCCAGGACTTTGATAGTATTGGGATTAAAATCGTGATAAGTTTAGTCACTGTGATGTGAAATCTTTTTTTAGAAAGTGATGATGTGTCACTTCTAGTCAAAACGAAAGTCTGTGTCATGCCTGCGTTGGTCTGACGTGTCTTAAATACTAGAGTCTGTAAGACTTTTTTAATGATAGCCTGTTACTTTCTTCAGTCCCAGTATGGAGAAAATCTTCCTGGTATTGTTTTTAGTATGTTTGCTGGAAGGTGCCTGGGATGTAGCTGAGCATCAGCCTAATATGTTAGCATCCAGAAGTAGACTTCACCTAGTACTTCAGACTCAAAGTGCCCTAGTTATGAAGTTGATTTTAAAAATTGCAAAGCCTATTTTTTTCACTTCTTTCTAAGGCTGTAGGCTCTCGTAGAGTTGAATTTTTATTTCTCTGTAGACATGGTGAAAAGAGCTTTTCAAAAAGGAAAAAAGCAGTTTCATAGCTCTGAACAGCTGAAATAGTAAGAACCACGCTAAATAGAATCATAGAATCATTTAGGTTGGAAAAGATACTACGTTAGTATCTGTCTACTATGCTCTAAAGGATACTAGGCTTGGGTTGCGTTCATTAATGCTATGAAATAGAACTGGTTTTACACACTTTCTGCAGAATATATGCAAATATGTTTGGAATAATACAGTAATACTGTTGTTACACTAAAAAAGACTGTTAAGAAGATGCTGTTTAAGTATTTCAGTGGTACTGAGCAGGTGTAATGCTGATACTGAAGCAATTCGTCTAATCAAAATCCATTGCTGAGAAGTAGAACCTATGGTGTATTTCTCTACACCATGCACAGTTCTGTTGTCCCAATATAAGTAATGAGGGAAAGCAATCACATGCTTTAGTTGTAGTGGTCTCTTAAAGTATTAAAGAAAAAGGATCACTTGCTTCCTGTCACTGTGAATAGAGAACGATGTCATTTCTTGGATTCTTGAAATCCACATTTTGTTTTCTTAACAGTTGGGAATCTGTCCAATTGGACAGTAAATTCCTGTGGGAAATGATGAATGGTAATGTTGAAGGGAAAGTAGAGATTATCTCTGAAAACTTGTGCTCCTATAAAAACTAGAGTTAACTTTCTAAACTCCTGTAGGCATCTAGAAGAGCACTGTAAATTTGTTCTGCTCTTACCGTTTCAGCTTGTTCTCATTTTCTAGCAGTTTAAATAACTGGGGGTATGTTTGACAGACTGTGTTTAGCCAGTGACGGATAGATCCTGAGTTGTTTTTTTTAGTGACTGATAGAGTCAGCAAGATGTCAACATACAGCCGTCAACATACAGCCTGTTTGAATGTTTTTCTGAGTTACGTAGACAAAGTCAGATGTCGTAAGTCATCTAGGAGTTCTAAGATCTGTATATCTGCTACATATAAAATCCATAGATAAATTTATATTACTGCATTTATCAAATGATGCTAATCAGTAGCATAGCCAAGAACTTATTTTTTTCCCCACCCCTAGCTATACAAAGAACATATCTGTCTCTTGTAAAGTATGCAGTATGACACGCTACTTCAGTCATCTCGCTTTCTGTACTTCAGGATGACATAAGAATAACAACACCTGTAGTGTTTTTGTAGCCTATGTGCTTTATCACAGGAAGGCCATCAGTGATGTCACACAGTTCTCTTTGAATTAAACTATCCCATTTGTTTGCTATTTGTTTTTCTAGAAAAACAATCCTGGAGTGATTATTGTAGGCAACAATGGAAAACTTCTGTATGACCATCAGAAGTAAGTTTATTTTCAATGTTGACTTAATGACAAATGTTTGTTTTTGAATGATGAAGTGTTGCATGAAACTCTCTGAGAAACTTTTAAAGGCTTATTTTATATGGAACTCTTCTTTTTATGTATTCCTTTACATCTACGTTTTTCTATTTGTTAAAACACTGTTTTAACAGCACAGGAATGGGCAACTGATGGATATTTAAGCGTTATGTGGCCTTAGGTGTGGGTGAACTCAGACAAGTGGAAGTACAGACTTTTTACCTCGTCATTGCTTATGGGTGTGTTCCATACACAGCTTATAGATGACAAGAGTGATTAGCTGAAAACTAATTGATTCTTAGTAAATTAATTGGTTTAATTTTGATTTCTGACGGTCTATTGTCAACAGCACAGTTACTTTTTTGGGGGGGGGAGGGGGAAGGGGGGAGGTAGTTCTGGGAAGAGAGGCATTTAGTTTACCTGGTGTGGTCCAGCCTATAGTTAGTTTATGTGTGTGGGAATATGTCTTAAAAGCAGACTTCCCCATTGCTGTTTCTATCTATAGTGTCCCATGTAAAGCATTTAGTACTGTTGAGCACAATACTCAAGCTCAATAAACTTGAAAAGCTCAATACTCAGTACAACTGAGAGACATCTTTTGCAACGGCTTTTACATTTTGAAAAAATAGTGTGATGCTTCTTAGTGATACAATGATGCTTTTTTGTCTTAGCTGATAAATCATAAGATATAGTTTTATGCAAGTTGTCTTCTTGCATAGTGATGGTTCCACTCAAGCATTGGCCTCATGTCAGAGGGATTTCCGTAATAAACCCTATCCTGTTCGAGCAAAAATTACATACTACCAAAAAACACTGACTGTAAGTACTCTGAAATGATCTAATTAACTCATGTTTCTCAGCTTTTCAAGTGTGAGATTGGGGGGTTTGAAATAGTTGCTACAAAGGCGTCGTATGCTATTTTCAATATTCTTGAAAATGTTGAGCTCAGTAGCTTGGAAGCTGGAATGAGGTGCAGTATGTGCAAATACTAGACAAGTTCTTTCAGCACATCTGTAGCTTTCTGAGCTGACTTAGCAGGTATTGCTGATTTTTCTGACGTTACATGGGGTTCAGTCATGCTGCTGTATTCATATGTGCTCCGACCCCTCTGTGTTGCTGTTGACCGGCCTGTAAATGTGTCCCAAAGCCAGCATATGTTCTTCAACTTTCATGCAGTTGAGCAGTCCCTGAACTTGAACACATTTCTCAAGCTGATCAGAGAGCTTCCAGTTGATTGTAGGGGATTCTTAAAATATGATTAAGAAAAGAGCTCTTTGACAGCACACTTAAATTTGTTGCTTGAGAATTCCCACCTCCAAGAAGCAGTAGGGCTTTGAATGTTAAAGAAGATAGAAAAACACTGGTGTAAGGGGGTGTTGAAGACTTCTTAAATACTATTTGGATGATTGTGAGTGCCTCCTAAATACGGGGAGAAAAATGGTAATGTGGTGCTGGGTTGGGACAGCTATGAAGTATTTCTTTCTTGGCTTCTGATTTCTACTGAAAAGATACTGTTCATAGGCATTAGCCAGTTACAACATGCAGCTATCATTTTTTAGTAAAAGTTTCTCTAAAAGTAAACATGAGGGCACCTAAGAGTGGACCTTGTACTCTGTTGTAATGCTAAAAGCTGTGTGTTAGACTTTAATGAAAATTAAATTGCAGACTCTGAGGATGCTCTCTTTTTGAATGTGCCTAATCCCTGATGCCTTATCTAGAAGCTCCTCACCCAAGTGGTGTGGCTAACCTTAGCAGTTCTCGGAGTGCTTTGGTGGAGGAAGAGAGAATCTCTAAGCTTAGGATCAATCGAAGAGCAGTAAGGATGACTGTACTAGACTGGACCAAAAATATGCGTTGCCCAGAGTCTTATTGGGATGTATACTTGATAGATTGGCCTTTAAGGATCACTGAGTCAGGGATATCTTCAACAGGAGTTAGTATTATTAGATCTTGATGAATTTTTCCATGTGTTAATTTGTTTTGCTGTTTCTTAAAACAGATAAGTAAGTTTTTATATCTCTTATGTCTGTATAGTATGTCCTCTTAAGCGATGAATAGAAAATATGGAATTCTGTTCATGTTGAACTTTGAATCAGGCCTTTCTTCTTTAAAAAAATAAAAGTAAGCTTATGCATTTCCCTAGTAGAACCTTCTTCAGAAATGAAATAGCTGCTTTCAGAAGCCAAAAAACTATGAAGTTGCCTGATAAGTTGTATTTGTGTCCATTAGTATGAATTAACAAAGCAATTAACCAGATCTTGCTGAGTAATTTCTCAAATAGATTTTTGTGGTTAAAACTATAGGTGTTTGTTTTTCTAGGTATTAATTAACAATGGATTTACTCCGGATAAGGAAGACTTTGAATTTTGTGCTAGAGTGGAAGATATGGTGTTGCCATCACAAGGATATTTTGGAATATCTGCAGCAACAGGGGGACTTGCAGGTAGAAAATGTTAAATTGTAGTAGACAGTGTGGAGGCTTGCAAGAGACTTTTTTTTTTTTCTTTTACGGCTGGTGTTGATCCATTATACTAATTTTTGATCTAATCTCTTCCTGTTTGAACTAATCTCCTCCTGTTCCCAGATCACTGAAATGCGTAGATCTTTTTCACGCCTAGAACAGAAATACCTTTAGTTTGTCCTGACTAAGATGTTGATCAGTCTCATTTGCTACTGCATAAACTTGGGAGGGCTTTGGGAGGATACTCTTAGCTGGAGACCCTTTACAAGTTGGAAGGTTGACCTGAAAAGTTGCAGGATATTTTATAATATTTAACAGCACTCTTTAATATTGTTGTTTTTTTGTTTGTTTGTTTAATCCAGATGACCACGATGTCCTGTCTTTTCTGACTTTCCAGTTGACTGAGCCTGGGAAGGAAGTAGTAAGCGTCTCTATGCATAACTAGTACAATATGCTAATACATGTTTTATGTATAGCACCAGATCTTGGCATTTTTTTCTGCAGTCATAATTAGCATCCCTGTTTCTGAATTTTGGCATGGAGCTGTACTGTCATCTGTTTTGGAAAAATAAGATTAATACTATAACGTTTCGGTAGTTTTTTAGTTACATTTAAGACCAAAACTCTTGAAGTAACACTGAATCAACGATAATCCTGATATTAAAACAAAACATGCAAAGAAAACAAACAAAAGTACACTTTGGAAAGTGGACAAATTTGTTTTCGCTTTGAACTTTCCATTCCTGTAGAACACTTCTGTACTGTTAATCCTCACCTATTCTTGTAAAACTTGACTTCTTTATAATTGCAGAAAGTACGCTTTTTGGGAAGAAGCCATGAGTTTCCATGTGAATGTCTGGTTTCTTGCTTCTATCTTAATATATTAATGCGTTTCACAAGTTGTCATGCCATCAAATCTGAAGTCTAGACAGCATTTGCTGGACAGTGTGTGATTACAGGAGTGAAAGAAAATCTTTTCTCTCGCCCATACCTTTGATAATGTTTTAAAGCCCACACCAGATGCAGAAATTCCTCAAAAAGATAAAGAAAAGTATCAAGAAGAGTTTGAACACTTTCAACAAGAATTGGATAAAAAGAAAGAAGAATTTCAAAAGGAGCATCCTGATGTTCAAGGACAGCCAGGCAAGTTATTTGAGCAGTTTTTGATTTCTCAAGGAAAATACTTGCTTTCCAGGATGTTCAAAACTAGGGCCTGATATTGTGGCATGCTGATCTTACAAAGCTCCTACTGATTTTTGTATCCCTGTACCATATTTAAGAATCTTTGGTCTTGTGTTTGTGAAGTGGTTTCTGTAATATGAGATCTCTTTACTCCTCTCTGTGATTTCCTGAGGAGAGGAAAAGGAGAGGGATGTGCTGGACTGTGTTGCCTGGGAGCTGATGGCAGGATGCATGGGAATGGCAGAAAGCTGTTCAGATTGAATATTCGGAAAAATTTCTTCACTGCAGGGGTTGTCAAACATTGGAACAGGCTTCCCAGTGAGGTGGCTGATGCCCCAAGCCTGTCAGTGTTCAAGAGTCCTCAGTAATATACTTTAACTTTTGGTTAGCCCTGAGGTGGTCAGGCAGTTGTTCTTTGTGATCTTTGAAGGTCCCTTCCAACTGAACTATTCTGATTCATGCCTGTATTGAGAAAAAAACAAATGAACAGAAACATATATAGAATTTAGAAATATATCCAATTACTGGAAGAAATATATTAAATTACTGGAAAAGTATGTTAGTGTGGAAACTTTAAGGGTGCAAGAAAAATGATGCAGTGCAACTTACGATGAATGCATGTGTGTTAACAATTACCTGTGCTTTTTTTTAAACCAGCGGATGATCCTTTTGAAACTGTAAATGATCGTGAACTGAGGCAAATCTTTGAAGGGCAGAATCGAATTCATCTTGAAATCAAGCAGCTGAATAGACAATTGGACATGATTCTGGATGAGCAGAGAAGATACGTCTCTGCAGTCACAGATGAGATTGCTAAAAGAGGAGCTGGCGTTCCAGGTCAACAAGTACAGGTAACTCAAAAAGTAAACTGCAATTGATATCTCAGCCTAATTTCGAAAGGGCAATCAATTACTTTTTCTAAGATATGTTGATTTGTTTTTCTCATCCTTTCCTGCCCCTGACACCAGGTTTCCCAGCAAGAGATTGATACCGTTGTGAAAACTCAAGAAGAGGTCATTCGACAAGTGAATGAAATGAGGTAAATGCTTTCCTTTCTTTTCTAAATATTAAGGCTGTGTTTTGAATTTTATTAGTTTCCACCTTTTAAGCCAAATTTATTATTTCAGTAGGAGAATATGGGTAAACTTGAAATTTCTATATGTGTTCCTTAGTGATGATTGTTCAATTTCTGTAATAAACATAAGTTTGTGTCCATACAGTGGTTAAGCCCCCTCATGTGCAGCACTTTATCATGAGGTTCTGCTGCAAAAGCAAGGTAAGGAGAGCGCCTTTGGAAACAGTCGGTATCTGTAGAATGGCTAGTTTGGTAACCTGCTACCTCATGAAAATTCCTTGCTCTGATTTTTAGAGCATTGGTAACAACATGAGCATGAATGCCTTCACATTATAGCTGGTGAATCTTAAAAAAAAAAAATAATAATGCTGTACTGGAGTATCTTGTCATTTTATCAGGAGTACGTGGACAATAGGAGTTACATAATATATAAGATATAATAGTTTTTTTTAGTGTAAGCAAAACCTGTTAAGGCGTGTAAGTCTTCTGAAGGGAAATTTTGTGCAAAGAAAATGTGCAGATTCCATTTCCACTGGGAATTGTTATTCATGGAGTATATGAAAAGGTGGTTCTGTTTCTAAGAGCTCAAGAACAAACAACAAAAAAAAAATCCACAGATACCACTTAAAATAAATAAATAAATTAAAAATTTAAAGTCTCTGAACTACCAGGGGCAAAGGGTTGTCATCAGTGATGCAAACTTCAGCTGGAAGGCAGTCACTAATGGTGCACCTCGGGTTGGTAGTGAGGCCATTATTCTTCAAGCATCTTTATTAATGATGTGGACAGTAAGACTGGGTGCATCTCCAGCAGTTTTACAGGCAATGCAAATCTGGGAGTAATGTTTGATACTCATGTGGTTGTGCAACCATTCAGTGAGACCTGGACAGGCTGGAGAAGTGTTCCAAGAATCTCATGAAGTTAAAGGCAAGTGCAAAGTCCTGCAGCTGTGTAACTCCATCCATCAGTACAGGCAGGGGACTGATCATCTGGAAGGCAGTTTTGTAGAAAAGAACTTGACTCCTGGTAGACAAGAAGTTGAATGTGGGACAGCAGTGCGCCCTTAAGTCAAAGACCACGAACGGCATCCTGGGCTGCATTAGGCAGTGTTGCCAGTGAGTCAAAGGTGATGACTCACCTTTTACTCAGCATTGGTGGCACCACATGTGGAGTCCTGGGTCCCCCAGTATGACAGAGGCATGGATGTACTAGAGGGAGTCCAGTAAACAACCGTGAAAATGATTAAGGGCACACAATGAAAGATGAGGGAGCTGGGACTGTACAGACTGGAGAAAAGGCTCAGCAAGGTCTTAACAATGTGTGTAAACATCTGATTTTGGAGGTGATGGGGGCTGGGGAAGATTTGGGGTGTGGGTGGTAGGGGAAGGAGGACAGAGCCAGACTCTTCTCACTGGGTACCCAGTGACGGAACGGGAGGCAGTGGGCACAAACCTGAAGTACAGGAAGTTCTGTTTGCTCTTCAGACGTAGAAAACAAAATTTTGCTTGTGATGGTAGTGAGACAACTTCTAGATTGGTTGCCCAGAGAGGTTTTGCAGTCTCCATCCTTGGAGGTGCTGGAAACCTGACTGTGACTGAAAATACCTTTTTTTATTTAGTGATAAGGGAAGTTGTCAAAAAAAAGTTTTTCTAATTTGCGAATATTTAATGGTCTAACGTTTATTTGCTGTGTGAAAACTGCCTATCAGCTGATACTGATGCATCTTTTTGTAGCAAAAGATAATCACAGTAAAGGAGACTGACAGACACAGAACTTGCCTGATTGAGTTCAGTTTTGTGTCAATCTTGTGGGACTTGTCGGAATCAAACGTTAAGGCTCCTGATTTTAGTTTTGTCTTGTTTTGTCTTTTGTCAGAGGACTTTTGCCAGGACTTTTAACTTTCTCAGGAAGCTTCTGTATCTGCAGGGACACTTGCAAGTTCCCAAATGATTAATAGTTCAGCTTTTAATGTTTTTTTTTTTTTTTAAATTGATAGAGAGGTATGCTGTACTTTTCTAATTAAGTTACCAAATGAAGCAAAGATCTCCATCTTTAAGGTTCTATACTGCTAAAGTGGGTTTGAGAAAATGCCTGTCTTTCAAGGGGGTGTTTGTATACTGCTTCCAAGATGTTTAACAATAGCTGTTAGCTGGAATGTCTTTAAGTTGGTTTACCACTTCATTTTCAGAAGTTAAAATATTTTACTATTTTTTGTCTTAAAAAAAAATCAATTCTACAACTTGATATTGTAGTGTATAAGCAATTGGTTTTTTGTTGTTTTCTTTTTTTTTGGGGGGGGGGGGGGGGGGGGGGGCGGTGTTTTTCCCCTCTGGTATTAGTTCAGGGGCAGATCTTGTCATTCATCTAAGTAGGTCAGGTTTTTTTGTACAATGAAGATTAGAGTGCTTCTGTTTTTTTTGCACTTGTTCTTCCACGAAAGCTTTAGCATTAATATTCTTGACAAATCTTTATACCTTACAAGCAAATTAGATTTTCTTGTTAACATTGGCGGTCTGCCCTTTCAGTGACTACTTACTAGGTATGAGCTTGTGTAACGTCTTAATATTTTTCTTAGATTAAAGAAATGTTTTATTTATAGATAGAAACGAACAGCCCGCTGTTGGTATTGCTGGTTATCCCAGAGGAAAAGGACTTACTGTCTTAAGTAATTTTCTTGTCAAGATTTGGGGATTTCTTAATCATCTGATTACAGAAGAATCTTGCATGTTCGTACAGTAGAAACGAACAGCATGATATTGTTTATGCAAAAGTAAAGTAAATTAAATTTGATACAGACCATGTCTATTTAGGGAAGTTATTTTGCTTTTAACAAAGTGGATTAATCTGGGGGAAGGTGGGTATGCCGATTTCTGTTCATTACGTAGGGATGCTGGTACAAGGAGAGGGATGTACCAAATGAGTCTCACTTGCATTCTAGCACTGAAAATAGTGGGCCAAGATAAACAATGTGACAGATGTGGATGAACAGAATTACAATCAGCATTTATTAGGCAGTGGTCATGCTGTTCACTGCATGGGTTTCCATGGGTTAGTTAGGAAAAATTTCCAGTGGAAAAACTTTCTTCTAAAATAAGTTATTACAACACTAATTCAAAGAACAGGTAAATATTAACCAATTGACTTTATACAATAATAACATAAAAATATAAAACTTCTGGATTATATGCTAATGCTATTTAGGATATGTTAATTTAATTCATGACAGATGGAGTTGTTGTGTTTTTTTTGCATTAATTTTGCCTGTATAAATACTATTGGTTCAAAGACAAAAATAGTAGAATGAGTGAGAGATGTCTTACCTATCTTTGTTTGCAGCGGCTTGTAGAAGCAAGCAGCTGTCTTTTTTTAAACCCTTTTGATAACTTTACTTCAGTAGCTTTGTTTTTAATATTGCAAATACTGAGAGTTTTGCAGAAATCCATGCATGCCTAGAGTGCAGCACAATATCTGTATTTAACAGAAATAAAACTGGAAAGTGGGTCGTCTTCCAGTGTGCTGAAGTGGGATTGACTTTTCACAGACATGGCAGGAAAAGGGGAATTCTTGGATCATTATTGGAAGTGAGGAGAAATCTTTTTTTAATGGATATATGCAGAATATCGATTGTCTCATGTGAAGTTGATTATCTGCGTGATATTTAAAAGGAAAAACTAGTAGTCTTCCGTTTGGAGAAGAGTATATCATTAATCCAACATTTAATAGGGGCTACAATTACTAAGTGCCTCTTTTTTTTCCTCTAAAGTGGTGTATCTGCAGCTTGATATAATTGACTAGATTAATTCAACGTGTAGCTCTGACTTAGCATGTAGTTACTTCAAGTAGTTGAGCATGCTGCATAATTTTTGCCATGATGAGACAGCAGCTGTGAAACTAATATAATACCGTATCTGTGTTTGCAGTTTTTACTTAGATTTGTGGTAGTGCCTTTGAATCTGTATGGTACTTTTTTAAATTCTGTGTTTTGAACTTTAATGGCATGAAGAGCAACTGATGCAAAGCTAAAAGATGAGCACCATCTTTATGAAGATTCTTTGTAAACACTTAAGTTTTGATGCTTAACTTGCAGTTTTCATAATGAATATAAACCATTTAAAATCAATAATAAAATTTTGTGTAGCGCTTATGTATTGTTTTTACCGGTTTTCCCAATGAATGATATTCTAGTGTTTTTTTCTTAAGGTGCAAGTTAAATTGCTGACCACTGTACAAAGAGTTAGGACTTTACCTTGAAGGCATCAAAGTAAGCTCTAATCTGAAGGAAAATGTAAAGTTTTAAGTAAATTAAACAGGAATCCAAAGACATACATTTTGATTGCTTATTCCGTTAATAACGAAGAGATTAACATTCACATGATAACTATTTTAGCTGAAAATAATCCTCTTTGCAACTGAAAAGAGACATCACAGTAAGGGAAAACTATATAAACATATTGACTAGGACTAAGTGTTTTTCTCTCACTGATTAGTTCACCTCAAACAAAACTGGGTATGGAACCTCAACTTTTCAGGGATTTAATGTGATTTGTTAGAGCAGCAAAATGAATTCACATGAAGACAATATTAAGTATTATGACAATGCATATGGGAAATGAGTTTCTCATATAAATGATAATCATGAAACAAGGATGTATCTAAATCTTTTCTTATCCCTAAAGCCTCTTCTTTATTTTTATTTCTTACATGACTGCTTTTATTTATTTATTTTTATAAAACAGCTTTGGCTTTCTTCAAAGATTGTATTATACTCTGTTTATCCTAAAGCTTTGGCAAGAGCCTTAGATAGACTTGTTTTAGACTTGATCAGTCAAGCAAAGCAGATGTCTAGCAATAGAATATTTGCCAGATCTTGTTTTCTGTGTGACTTAGGGAGGTAGCGCACTATACAAATTGAAACTGTCTGTAGAATCAAATATTAAAGGCAATAGTTTGGTTAAGGAATTACCTCTTGAGAAGTATTCTTGGAAGCCAGAAAAATATTTTCTGCCTTTTTGGGTACTTGTGTATTTCAGACTAATTTTAATGGACTGAAATGTGTGCAACATAAATGCTGTTTATATAAATAGTGTTTTGTATTGAATGATGTTTTGTTGTCCATCTTGCTTTAGGAATTCCATGGCTGATACTCTGAGGCTGATCAGTGGAGCTCAACATCCTGGTTCAGCTGCAGGAGTCTATGAAGCAAGTCAGCACTTTAATGACATCAAAGAACACCTTCATGTAGTAAAAAGGGACATAGAGCATTTAGTACAACGAAATATGGTAATTTATGTGCTGTTAGTGTAAAGCATGACTGTAATGCTTTTTTATTTGGCTGTTGGTAAAAAGCTGGGATGAGCCAGTATGCAATTTACAGAGCAATTAATCCTTCATTAAGCTGCTTCGCTGAAACTGCACTGCCCTGACCCAACTGCATGATCTGTGTCTTGATGAGAAGTTTTGCACAAAGAGCATGATTTTTAGTCTAGCTTCTTGTGGAAACAAGGTCAAGCAATTAAGTTTTGTAGGTGCTTTTGTGTTTGTACCGCTGCGTAACAGCTCTATACATAGGAGACTTTTTAAGCTTCTGCATAGAAGGGAGAGGTTTAAACAGGGGAAACTTAGGAAAGCTCTGCCTAAGATACGTAAATGTTAAAGATGACTCTGTTAACATTCAGGAACACCTTAGTCTTACCTAGATAGCAATTAAGCTGACTTAGCTTATGAACCCATACAAGGTTGTTCTTTCCCCTGTGGTCCATAGGTTATCGTTAGTCAGCTTATCTGAGAAACAAAGGGGAAAGGGGAAAGTGAAAAACAGGGAGTTAAATTAACTTTCTCAAAGTAGTTGTCGTTTTTGTCTGTTTTCTGATTATGTTTCAATTTTTAGATCATGGTGCAAAGATCTCGTTTTGTTTCTTGCGTAGCAATCTTTTGATGGCATGTTGTTTCTCTTCTCAGATAACACTTTTCTTATTTCTTAGCCATCCAGTGAGAAATCAAAGTGTCCAGACTTGCCACCATTTCCATCATGCTTATCTACAATGCACTTCTTCATATTCATAGCGGTGCAAACAGTGTTATTCATTGCTTATGTCATGTATAGGTAAGTATATCTTTCTTTAACGACAACAGGGCAAGTGATTTTAGAACTTCTGAGTAGAAATGCAATTGCGATGATATGATTATATTAATCTTCTTTAAAACAAGCAATCGTTCAGATTGGAAGAGACCTTTTGAGGTCTTCAGTTCAGCCTTGTGCTCAAAGCAGAGTTAACACTGAATTCAGAGCAGGTCATTTAGTCAGACTGGTCAGGTCTTTAAAACCTCGAAGGATGGAAAATTCACCTCTCTTCTGGACCCATTTTCCAATATTTAATTACTGTAATGAAGTTTATTTCCCTCCCCCTTCCCCTATATATCTAGTGGGAACCTGCTCTGTTTCTACTTGATTGTTATCTATCATCGTCATAACATGCATCTCTAAATAAACTGCTCCTGTCTCTTCAATGACATCTTCTGGGTATTGGAAATTGCCATGAGACCTCTCGAAACCTTCTTTTGTCTAGGATGAACAAGCCTAGTTCCCCATGCCTCTCCTCCTGAGGCATGCACTTCAGCCCCTGACCATCATTGTGGTCCCCTACTGGACTTACTGACGTTTATTAATATCTTAACAAAATCTGACGTGATCTGAGTTTTTGCTACATGTGGCTAACAGCTATTGTCCGATTTGACAGATTTGTCAGTGAACTTTTTTTATGATACATATCCTATGTAAGAGAGAGATGAGGAGATGCCGATGTTTTATAGAGTTCTTAATGTCGGAGGGGTGTGGTTTTTTTTTGGTTGGTGTAGTTCTGTTTTTACATTGGGATGTTTGCTCTGTTCTCTTCTTCTTTGTAACGTCATAATGTTCAAATTAAATGTCAGTGGAAAGGAAAACCTATTGAGAATATGGACTTACTTGTTTGGTGGTCCTGTCTCCTGTTTCTCTCATACATGGACTCTTTCTGGAATAAAAGGACCAAAATAGCTGCAGTGCTTTTCAAAGAGAAGATGCAGTTTGCTACCTCTGTGGAAGGATAACTAGTATTAATATAATGTAAATGCTGCTGTGATAGCATCAACTTTTATTGTATGTTTGCTGCTCCACAAAGTGGAGAGATTGTTTTGTTTTGTGTTTTTTAAATTTGTCGTGTTATGTCATCAACTGGGAAATGACTTCCAAGATAAATGAGGAGCTGGTCACGTTCAATTCTTTCAGATGCCATTGTACTTCTATTTTTTTGTGTGTGTGTCTGTATCTACTACGGTATCTGTATCCACTAAGGAAAATAATTATTTTCTGTGCCAGCGTGAAAAAGTCCTATTTCAAGCAAGTTCTTACGCTGCTTAATTGTACGTTTCCTCTTCTGTCGTGATCTTTAGGAAAATCAGATATAGAGAAGCTTTAGAGAAAATCAGTTAGAGAATTTTAATAAATTAATAAGCTGTTCCACAGTTTTTCTACCCAGAATGTTTCCATGTGATGCAAAATTGGAACTACAGTCATGCTTCCTTTATATTCGTGAATAGAGTAAATTATATACTGTTTTTGTGATACAACTTATGTTTGATTTCTTTAAGCTTCTGTTGAACGGGAATGGAATCTTTTAATCCCAAAATAAAAGAACTATCTATCTAAACCAGTTAGGTAATCTTCTACTGTACATACTTAATGAATTCTCTTCTGGTTTTTCTTTCAGGAGTCAACAAGAAGCAGCAGCCAAAAAATTCTTTTGATGACCTCTTCCTTTTGTGTGTACATAACAGCAGTATGTATGCACAGAAAATCATACAGTTCTGTAAATGAGGGAAAACATAGTGTTTGATATACTTCAATATTGTAAATTATTTAATTTTGGTAAACCACCTTCTCATTTCAACAGTTAATATTGAAGTTAAAAATGGACTGGGGAGCAGCAGAGCAAATGCTAGGTAGGGGAAGGCTGCGGACCCTATCTAGGGCTCTGTTCTCAATGAGGTTTCTGATAAATACTGGAAGGTGTTTACTGTACAGTGTTTACTGTATTCCTCTTCTTTTGTTAGAATTTCAGAGGAGGGATTTAAAATAAGCATGTTTGGTGGCTGTTGATAGTGGTAATTTGTGAATTGATGATTTGTGCAGAAAACTTGCCACTAAGTATCCATATCAGATTTAGAAAACAACAACAAAACACACACAGCTCTCCAAAACCCTCTAAAACCAAAAATTTAAAGCAAAACAAAACTACACCTCTCTATTGTGAGGGAGGAAAACTTGTTATAAACATTTCATTTCTTTACTATTTGGATCTAATGGCTTAAGAATGATTTTGGAAATTCTAACTCTTTGTGATATACAGATTTTAACTTTTCTTTAGTACATGGACACAAAGACAGGTCTGCTTACTGTTAGGTTAGACTGATACTTGTTATATAACAAACTATACAAGATAAGCAAACAAAAGCTTATCTCCTTATTTTGGGTTCTGTTTTTAGGCAGTGAGCAAAAACACATGATCAAGTAGTTTCTTCAGATTTCTTTTTTGTAGTTTCAAGTCTGTCTGTAATTTTGTTTGGAGATTTTTTGGAACTTTTTCAACAGAGATGCCATTGCTTTATACCACTTTCTATCTGATTTTAAGATATATTGAATTTGGAAATATGCCTTTACTGTTATAAAGCTGTCTTGTGTCTATCATGTATCAAGTACAGATGCTTTGATTTAAACATTGACATGGCAAGTATTCTAAACTACAAATATTGAATGTGAGTAACTTTCCTTGCAAGCTGTTGCCTCAGACATGTTTGTTAGTCCAACAGCTATTGTAGAACCAGTATTGTGTATCAATTCCTGGTTTAATACCAAACGTGTAAGATTGAACGTGTGTGTTTTTTTTGATGTTGCTAATTAGGTGAACATTTGTTTCAGAAATGAAACAAAGCAGAAAGCCCAAATTAGAAATGTGAAATTAATTTGTTTTGACTTGTTTACATATCTGTGGTAACTTTGTCTTTAAGTTGTTTACGTGTAGAGTTAGAATAGTTTTGTTTTTCTTCTAGTTCTGTAAAATCCACAAATGTCTCTGGATGTTTCACTTTTAATCCCAAATTTGTCTGAAAACCTGCAAAATTTTTCTGGAATCTAGTATACTACTCCTGCAGTTCTCCAGTCTGTTCCTTTAGGAGTGCAACGCATGCTGCCAAATTCACTGTTACGAAGAACACTTTTAGCATTGTGCCTGACAATTTGGAGAAATGATAAATCTATGCAATGCATTTTTTTACTGAAAAGGCAGTGCCCAAAAAGTGGGTGTCTGTGCTATACCAATAAAATTATACTACCTACACACCTATTTACATAGCTACGCTATGTAGTATACTGGTATAGTTTTATAGATTCATTTCTGAGGTTGAGATTTTGGTGTACTAATTGGAGAAACTACTGCCTCAAGCTCATCTTGCTGGATAAATAGGATAAGTCAATGAAAACCTTTTCAGAGAATACAGAGTAACGCACAGGAATTTATCTATTCAGTTCTAACACCAGCAAATATTTACAGGTGCCTTGACTCCAAGCTATTACAAGCCTGACTTTTTTCACTAAGCTTAATATATTTTCTTAAATTGTTCTGAAGATACATGTTGTTGTTCTTGTCAATTGCTAGCTTTCTTGCATCAGTGCAACACCTAAATGAACTCCCTCCCTCAAAGCAGGCTTTGCAAGACCCTTTGTACAGAAAGGCTAATGACTGTATTCTAATGAATTAGGTGCATATAGGTCTGGCGTAATGAGGAACAGCTCCAGTGTATGCATTGGAGGAAGCCTGTATTTCTTGTTACTGTGAATTTCTCCAATTATAACTCTTTCAAAACTGGACGCCCCATACTGTTGTGTGTTTTTTTGGGAAAAAGGGAAGGATGGGGCTGGGGGTTAGGGATAAACTTGAATCTACAGTCGTATCCCATATGGGGTTCAGCTTCTCTGTTTACCCTGCTAGTATATCTGACCTGTCTCCCGTGTGGGAACCATTTGCATTAGGGAGCAGAAGGTCTGATGTGTAACATCCTACAAGTGATAACTTTGCTTCATGCTTCATTTCACAGTCATTGCTCCTTGGAACATCAGTAATTGCTTCACAACTCACTGGATCAAAGGAAAACTCCCAATTACCCAGACCAAATTTTGTCCTGGCTGCTCTTGAAGTGCTAGCAACAAATCTGGATTTTAAGAATTTTTGTCAGTCAATGTAGCCTTTTGATATGGCTGCCTACAAGAAGCTTCTCTCAACACCGATAACGTGTTTCATTTTGCCAAGTAAGAGTTCAGGACTAAGAGAAGAAGACAACTTGCAATCCAATTTGACAATACGAAGGGAGAGTGAATCTAATAACAGTATTTGAAGTGTAAATGATAAGCGGCAAATACTTTGCTGTCACAAGGGAATCTCATTGTATTAGAGTATACTAAATAAATGGTCATACCTGAATCTTTCAAGCAAAATTCAGTAGTTCTAAATTACCTAACTTCCTGTTTGAAGAAAATCTGACATTTATCATTGATTGCATCAATTACTGTAACACAGAAGACTGTCTACTGTTTTTTTTTAAAAAAAAAAAACAGCTGACATTTCCATATGTTTGTTTCTAAATGATGTAAACTGGTGGTTGGAGTTTGGAGATAACCTTATTTGAATAAAGATGCATATTTTTAGTAAACTACTTTCTTTTAATCTGGTATGTGTTACTGAAGTCAAAGTCAGTGTATTGGAAGCATTCTTGACGCTGTTCTTCAGAACAAAAAAATACAACTCAAACATAACTCTAATCAGAACCGGATTCGCTCAAAAGCTTGTGTGAAGAGTATCAGATATGTAGGGTCAGGTGAAAAGTACTGTGTCAACTTCGAAGTCTCTTAACAGTAAATCAAGTTGTTTGCTGGCTGCTTTGATCATACAAAGTACCTAATTTTTTTGAGCTGACGATTGCTGGTATGTCTGTAGTTCATTCTCAGAGTTCCCCAAACTGCCCTCATCTGGGTGCTCTGCCCTGGTTTATTAAAAAACAACATGTCTACCAAAACAAGATAGTCTCAATGGGTTTTGTGTGCATTTTTTTTTTAATTTATACTGTTCTGTCCAGTAAACTGAGTCGTCTGTGGTAATCTCTCACAGGAAGATTAAGCATCCCTTCATTGACTATGATTTTTCCCCAACCAGGAACAAATTGCCTGATAGGTGGGTGGGTCTTGACTTGAACCTATTCAAGCTGAGAAAGACCTAAAATACCTATTTCTGTCTTTCTCTACAAATGGTCTAAAGTTCAGACTTACATAAAAGCATCATCCTGTTCTAGAGGGATGAAGAGGTGGAGAGTCTGGGCCCTTTCAAAGAATGCTTAGCTACTTCTGAATTACGTGGTTGGTGTTGTCTGCTGTGACCCTGTTCTGGGAACACGTTCTCAGGTCTGGATGCTTGCCTGTCAATAGCATTTTTGTGCTGTCTTCTTCTTTTGGACTTTGCCCTTTGTGTATTGCCTGTTTCAGGACTCCAAATTCTATTCTGAGGTTGCAGATGCCTCTGTTCTTTAGATACTGAACTCGGGCTTTTTTTCTTTTCATGTTGTCCTGTTCAGATAACACAGGAAATGAGCCTTTAATTATGTTTTCATTTAAGTTATAGGGAAATGTTATTGATTTAAAGCCGAGGAAGTAGCAACACCAGCACTTAATAAGCAGCCGACTGTATGTTTTCATTAAGCCTGTGATTCCTGTAATCAACAAAAAGCAGTAAGTGGTTTGTAACCAGTATAGGCAGTGGTTACAGTACCTCTCAAGAGCAGGAATTACCCTGGAGATGCCAGTCCTTGACACCCAGGGTAGGTAACTAGGTAGCACTGTGAGCAGTTTGTTCCTTATCGGACTGAGTGTTTATTATTTGCTGAATCCATTATGAAGTCAGCAGTTCACTAGCTAGTTTTATTTAGTCTTACAAAGTTTCACAGCTAGTCTGTGTTTCTTAGTGTTTTCCAGTGCTGGTAGTGTCAATAACTTTTAAAGCACTTTCTGTTGTCTTCCATTTCAAATCAGACATGAGAAACCCTTTTGCTCTTAGGTTCATGAGACCTATCTCAAGACCTGGAGGGCAAGATCTCAGGTTCACAGCAACCACTTCCCAAGACAGTTTTCAGCTTTCTTGCCTTCTCAGTTTCTCATTGTGCGAATGCATCTTATGCAGCCTTCCTCTCCTTTCTCTTTTAGGCAGAAAGGGGTGCCAGCAATATTTCTGTAGTGATCGAAGTCAGGGAAAGTTCTCATCAGTAAAGACCAGTAGCTCAAAGAATAACAGACACACCTATAGAAGTCTTTGAAGCCTTAGTAATTGAAATCAGTGCTGCATGTCATATTTGTGAGCGCACTGCGCAAATGCACTGCTCCTGTTGGAGTTTTTGATAAAGATGAGCCAAACACTGCAAGAGGACTTGAGAAGCAGTTGGCAGTAAGGGGTGATGTGGGCCAGCATTCTAACACTTAATCAAATGGCTGTCAAAGCTCAGAGAACATGCTAACAATCAAAAGGTACTTTTATCTGATCTTAAATTTCCCTTGTAGCATGATTGTCTGTGATGCCTACCATACTGTTACTGCTTACGTGCATTTTAGGATCTGTGCATAAACACTGCCTGCGTATGACTTTAGGCTGCCCATTCAAACGCTTCTGTAAGCCACTAAAAGCCTCTTTGTGATATGTACATGGTTTGTATGGTACCCTTTTGTCCTGTGAACTTGGGTGAGATATAGCTTGGAGATGAAGCAGATCAAGAAGACGATCCTCCAGCTTCTGATGTTCACATTTCTGTTAGCCTTGCTCAAGCAGTGTGTGTGAAGGTCAGCCTGACAAAAACTTTTATCCAGAGTTGTGATGTCCTCTTTCTCTAGCCACCTCTATTGCTAGAGATACCTGAATTGATGAAGCACCTTCTGCTCTCTCTGTGTTCTGAGGAACATGGGGCAAGACACCTTTGTGAATCAGGTATCACTTCAGGAAAAAATTATAAATATTTTTTCTTTTCAGAGGCTTCCTCTTAGACTTGTCAACTTCAAGTCAAATGATCTATAAATAGCCCTTTCTTGTTGCTTCTTCACCTCAAAGCTGTCTGCATAAGGGAAGGGGGATCCTGTGGTCTTGTTCTCCGTATTGGGTTGCTGTACTGCTCACAGTCAGAGTGGTCACCCAAAGGCTGGCTTCTTCCTGGCAGACTCTAGATTAGGCCAGTTTGCTGGGCTTTCCAAGTACCGCCAAAATGAGTGAGGTCTTGGCTTTAGCAGAAGGCAGAAGAGTTGCAGGTTAGAGCCATCCCTGCTTGTATGTATCACGTCAAGTCCAGTAAGTGGAGAAAAAAAGTAGAAAAGCACCACTTAAAGCACACGTACAGAATGATGAGGCAATAACATGTCATGTTCCGGTGGAACTAGCATGCCTGCACAGCTACAGGGAACCTGCAGTAGGCCCACAGTGCTGGCTAGTTGTCAGCTCACTTGAACAGAGGCTTCTCTAAAATGCAGAAGGATGGGAAATGCAGGATACCATCAGCCACTCTGCCCTTGGATGCCTCAGAGGGGCAGCAAGCTGAAACAGGGAAGTCTTTGGGTGCAAAAGAAAATCAGACTAACTATTGCCAGGTCCATTTTGAAGTAACTCTCTGTGAAGTAGAAGCAATGACATCTTATGTATAAACTAAATGCTGGATTTTTAGTTTTCAAATTTTGCCGGGTCATAAATTTTATTTAGTTTTACACATTCAACTTCAGAGTAAGGTATACTCAGGTTTAGCATTCTCTACTTAAACTGGGATGAGCTATCTGACTTGCATGATCTCAGTTCTGTTAAGCATTTGGACAAGTACAATAAGGTTTGGAAATCAAGGTCAAAGTTGATCAGATGCAAAAAGGTGATTCTTCCCACAAATTCTTGCAACATATGCATAGCTCTGAAAGTGCACAGTGATTATCAAAATCAATTTTTATTTAGAAAAAACACAACTGTTTCCTAGGTATAGTTAATCTATCAAAGAAATTTTGTTGTGATTTGGAGTTCTTGCTGCTGAGTGATACTCTGTTTCAAAAATAAATTCAAAGGTTCTTGTTTAATCACTAATAATCCAGGATTACAGAAAGTCCTGGTATTTTTTTTTGTTTGCTTTTTTTTGTGTGTGTGTGTGGTGTTTTTTTTGTTTGTTTGTTTGTTTTTCCATTTTAAAATAGTAACAGGTCTGCTTTAATTAGAAAAGCTCTAATACAGATTAAGGCATTAGCCAAACTAGAAATCCTCCCATCTCTCAGTGAAATTATGAGAGTGCTAGGAGAACCATTTAGATAATCAAGACTACAGGATACTTCATTATGCCATGTGCAGCTAGTCGTAGTACAATAAATATTCAAAACTCCAAATCATGAACTTTTCAGACTTAGTAGGTAGTCAAATAGCCTATGATCTAGGTAGTAGATCCTGCAAATCTTCACCCAAATAAACCTGATAAGGCTAATGATGTGAACAAAAGTTTGAAAGATTAGAAACCTAGCACCAGCAGTCCACATCGAGGCTATATAATAGCTCAGTAAGATTTATTTCTCCTTTATTCTATGCAGCACCAGTCAAGGTGGTGATCTAATTGGATAGAGCCTAGGGAAGAGTGAAATAAGCCACAAGGAATGAAGACTAAGAAAACACAATGTGATTTCCTTCAAAAGAAAAAAGTAATGATGACAGTAATGCCCCATTCATCTGTGAGACAAACAAACCGTATGAAAAGGGAATTAAAATTCCATGTACTTTCTGTCCAATGTGATAACATACTAATGGATAAAAATGATTAGTTTTGTTTGGTTTTTTTTTTGCTTAATGAAGAATTCCAGTTTTCAAATCTCATTGGACTGTGTAAACCTCAAAGGATTTTCTGCTCAGCAGCCCAAAATTTGCAGTTTTATTATGGCCATTTAGTCAACCAGGCTTTTATTTCACTTTGATTGTTTCCTTGGAAATTTTTTGGTCTTTCTCTTTGTGAAAGTGAGACTTTTGAGATGGAAGATGTCAAAGGGATGTTGCACACAGTAATTTTTATATATATACACATATATATAATTAGCTTACAGTATTAATATATAAAGTAGGTAGCTGCATCAAATGATTTTTTTTTTTGAGTAATCTGAACCATCTGCCTCTAGATATTAAGGAGTTCACTCTTTAATCCAGATTATGGCTGACAAACTGGTTTTGGCATTCACGTTTCACTAGCGCTGTGCCCTTGAAGAGCTGCTGTGGCTGTAGAAACTCTCTTATGACTGTCAGTTTTGAAAACATTTTTTTTGTTTGGCTTGGCTTTCTTGTAGTTGTTTTCTTGTAGCTTTTTTTTTTTTTTTCTTGAGAAGAGGATGGCCTTCCTAATGAAAAGTATGTTGAGCAACCAGGTAAAGAATTTGGGACTTGGAGGTGGAGGGGAAGAAAACAAAGAAGAAAGCACTCCTTCCGACCCAGCAGCCGCTGCAGGAATGACCAGAGAGGAGTATGAGGAATATCAAAAGCAAGTGGTTGAGGAGAAGTGAGTACCTGATCCTTATTACCAGTATGGGGCTGATTCTTTGTAACTTTGTGCAGGTAAAAATAACCCAAGGAAAAGACAGACATTCCTAGGGTTAGGGTTAGCACTCCAAGCATTTATTTATTTATTTACGTTTAAGCAGAAAAGTCTTTTTTGAAGCAGATTTCCAAAATAAAACTTCACCAACTGTAAATGATAAACTATTGTGTTCCCCCTTCTCCACCTCATCCTACAACTCTTTCCTACACGGTCCTGCTCTCACCACAGCTTGATGTGTTGGATTAATTCTTAATTGGAGTTGCCTTATATATAACATTTTTTTCACATGTACAAAGGTGGTTATATTGTAGCAGTTGATTTTAAAATGCATATGATTTGCTCTCCTAGAACTCCATGTGTAGTACACTTTACATATATAATTCTTTCTTGGTCCATGTTTATCATGGCAGACACAGAAAAAGTAATGAGTGCTATGTAAAACAGCTAATATCTATCTAGAGAAAAGTTTTAAGATGGTTATTTCTTATAGTTGCATTTTCGGTTACTTTTCCTAAAATCTACTTGAATAAAGCAGAACTTTTCAGATGATTAAATGTCATGAATGTAATTTTTTTTTCTGTAATTATAATCTTTACCACTTGTTATGTTCCAATATCAAAACAGAAGTAAAATAAAGGACTTTTAGTGTAAGTCAAATCATGCATAATTACAAAGAAAACAATTGACTTTTAAATCTCAGGTGCATCTGTTCTTCTAATGATCAATTACATAATGGTTGTGTAAATCCTTCACATAAGATGATTATAGGTGAAAGGTTAATGACTGATGGAATTTGAGGTATCCAGGTCTGTATTTAGCAGCAGCCGTTTCTATCATAAAACCTTAGGTGGGTAACATTCACTTTTGAATAAAATGCAGAATGTTTTGCTATGTCTTTTTGTCACAGGATATTTGAAAGAGAGAGAATCAAGCCAGGATTCCTGGAATGGGAAAAATGCAGGAAAAACTATTATTTGTATGAAGTTTTCAAGTGTGGCACGTCTGTTACATACAGAAGTGTATTGAGGAGTCACTGCAGGAGCACTTCTGAAAGTACAATTTGGAACTACAGTAGGAACATCTGCAGTACTTTCAGAGAGAAGATGTGGCCGAGGACAGCACATGCTGTGTGGTTATGTAAATGTGTGTCAGAAATCTTTGGCACAGGCAGAACATCTGCTTTAGGGCTGTCTGGATTTTAACCCGCTTTCAGCTGTACAGAGTGGAGGTCAGGGAGGTGAAGTGCCTTGCTGGAGTCATATTCAGGCAGCGTTTGGCCCTTGATACATGACTGTCCTGTCTTTTTGTTTGTTTGTTTTGTTGTTTTTCTTTAGTTATTTTTTGTTTTGTTTTGTGACTAACCCGCAAAAATGCAAGGACGGCTGTTTCTCAGCAAAATGCGTGATATGCAGAGACAAACAGCTGGCTTGTGCCAGCAGTCTCCAGCATGGTTCTAGAGTTTGTCTCCAGCATCACAGGAGTGTAAAAGCAAGAGGGGGGCACCAGTTTATGCTGTACACCAGCTCCTGGCTGTCATGCAACGACCCCTATATCCGTTTCCTGTAGCCACAAATCTTCACGTTTCTGGGAATAGCTAAATCCTCCAGAACAACAGGGTGTAAGATCAGGGCCCAGGCAATGGTGGAAGATTGCCAAGTCTTCCTGTGATGCCAGGACAAGTGAAAAGCTCAAATCTACCTGAATAGAAAATCTCCTCCTGCCCCCAAGCCTCACAGAGCACCCAAAGGGATCTGTAACATCGTGGGGAGCACTACCCTGTGGGAACATATCCCGACACCAGCCTGGGCCAGTAAGGGCTCCTGTGGAGAAGGAGTGGGCAGGAGAAGAGGAAGGTTGAGAAAGAAGGCAAAAATGTGCTGGAAGTGCAAAAAAATCCCTTTTCCCAATCATCCCATCTATTACTGGCTGAAAGAAGTTTAAGATGGCTTCCAGCTGATGTGAACTAGTTCTTTTAAAAAATGAGAGAGAGAGAGAGAGAGAGAGAGTGATGCAAAAACTCTTATGTGGAAGCAGAGGAAAGGTAATATTTCATTTCAACACGACAAATTTTCAACATGACAAAATATTTATACTGGAACAAAAACAATTTTGCCTGAGAATTTCTATGAGGCTTCTTCTGGGAAAAAAAAAAAAAAAGTGGGAAGGTGAATGATATCAAATGTTACCAGAAATCTTTGACAACGCACAGTTTGAAATAAATATCTAAGTAATCTAACAAAGAATTTTTAAATCGAATTTTTAAATCGAATTAAAGCATTTTATAAAATCACAGGCAGAAGAAGCACTTTTCCACAGAGAGAAGCTGTGGAATTAGTTGTGATAGGATGTTTTGGAGCAATAAATGATTCAGAAAAGACTGGGAAAATTTACAGATGACAAAAGCCATCTAAGGCTATTGAAGATGATGTAGGGCCAATTTCCAGCTCCAGCAGTCCCTAAACTACTGGATTTTGGAAGCTGGACAGTTATGATACAGGATGCCTATCCTGCTCTTAAATTCTTTCTTTGTCTGCTACTGTCCACTGTTGTAGACAGGACTCTAGGATAGGTGAACTTTTTGGTCTGACCTAGAAAAAATGTTCCATCACCATGGGTTTCCAAGCTAGAAGAATGTCCTGTTAGCAGAAGAGGAATATTGCCATCACTGTAAGTGCACCTGGTGGGATAAGCAAGGAACAAGCATAAATTTTCTGCTCTGTGTATTGGAATTGCTACAGTGAGCAATAACAGCCTGCCTGTACTGACACAAACTCCAGACAAGCAGTATTTCATTCTCCATAGTACTTAAGGGAGGTGCACCGAGAGCAAGCTCAGGATTCAGGAATTTGAGCCCCTGAGCATCACTTTGTTGTTATCGCTCCTTTTGTGCCTCTGAGCAAGTTACATGACTTCAGGAATATCTTCGGCCATTGTAAAAGACAGTATTTTATCAGTATCTTGAAGAAACTTTTTTTTTTTTTTCTTTTCCTTTCTGATATCCAGGATGGAAAGAGATGCAGCCTTTGCACAGAAAAAGGCAGAGAGAGCCTGTCTGAGGGTTCATCTGAGAGAAAAGTACAGACTCCCTAAGGTAAGCCTGTAGTTTGTGACTTCACCTACCTCAGTGGCTGTTTTTAGAGCAGACAGCGCCCGTGCAGAACTCTGAAAGCAGCCAACTGCCTTCGTTAGCAAGATCCCTGCTGCAGCTCAGTACAGAACCCAAGGATGCCACAGCTATGGATTTTCCTAGTGACTGCTGGTTTTAGACCCCTTTTTTCCTGCTCAGCAGATGAATTAAATGGAAAGATTCTTGTAGTAATCTCTGTAATGTCAGGTCTGAAATAAGAGACCGGGCAAGCTGGACATTTGGTCTGTCTGAGCCTTACAGCTAGTACATATGTTCTTAAATCAGCAACATACACCAGTTAAATAAAATATATATATATAATAATAATAATAAACCAGAAAGTTAATAAGCAAAACTACTGAAAACTCTTCTACAAGCTGGACACTTGAACTCTCCAAACTTCTGAATGCTCATTTGTACTATCGTCTTTCAAGTAGGGCAAACAAACTGTCCATTCTTTTTTTCTTTAGTGCTGCTTTTCCTTGTTGCTGCCTTACTTTGTAAAGTATTCCCAGAAAAAAAACAAAATACAGATATCAGAAGCTGCAAACAACAGAAATCTGGAGGTTTGTTAAAAGCACGAAGCAGCCGTGATAGCTTCTGGATCGTGGCAGAAAGCCTAGGTGGCACTTATTTTGCGAACAGTCAGTCAGTCTCTTCTGTGGGAGTGAATCAGAGGAATTTTCTCCACTCAAGGTTGACAGAGGAGGTTGTTACACCATGCACAGTACTCCAGGGCCAAGGGGTATTTACCCAAGAGTTGTAAAGGACTTTCAGATTATGAATGGCCATGCTTACTGAGGTACGCTGTCTGCCATTGAACCTCAGAAGGTGGCAAATGTGAACATGTTTTCAAAAAAAAAGCTCCACAAAATATAGAGGGGAAAATAAATCAGTAACTGACTTATTTAAAGGAAATGTGGGGAAAACTACCAAAGATAGCTAGCAGATATATGGGCAAAAAGCACGTGATGGGAAGAAGAGAAAAAAGACCTTTGTGTCAGACAGCCCAACCTTTCAAATCGATCAGCATGCTCTGATGAGATGACTAATTATACGGGTGAAAATGATTAGTTTTAGTTAAAAAAAAAAAAAGGGAAGGAAGGTCCATGAAGTACTAAATATTTAAAAGCTAGGAGAAAAAGGACAGTAATGATCAGTCCTCACAATGGAGAGGGTAAGCAACAAGATTTTGAGAAAAATATGAGCTGTTTAACATATTTAGTAATTCGCTGGGGGAGTTCAATGTACAGAAGTGTTAAGGGTGTTGAAATGAAATCTTGCTTAAGCAGTTACAGGAAACGATAATGACAGTGAGTGAATGAGCAGTGAAACGCTGAATGAGGTGCACTGCAAGAGTAGTGAAAGGGGAAGAAAACCCTCCCTGTCTCTGCGTGTTATGGATGGGTGGTTTCAAATGAACTGCTACCAGTCAAGAAAGAGATCTCAAAGTCATTGCAAATGAGTCACAGAAAACATCAGAGGAGTCCTCACTGGTGTCTAAGGGGAAATAGAAAGTTCAAGAATCATTAGGAAAGGGATAGACACCAAAATCAGAAAACATTATTAGGTTACATTAGCAGTCTTTAACAACTTGAAACTGGAATGCAGTTTTAATCACTCTGTCTCAAGATGACAGGAGAACAACAAAAGCAATCTGAAGTATCGAATGGCCTTGGCACACGCATTGGTTAAACATGCCTGTGAGGGGATGCAATGGAGATGTGTCAATTCATGACCATTGTAAAGGAAGTAAATAGAGAACAATAATACACTATTTCTAAACATCAGATGAAATCACAAGTATTCCACAGAAAGTTTCAATCACTAGCGGAAGCCTGAGTGCTGATGTTACGTTAGATACCTGTTTTCTTATAGTTGTTAGATTAGATGAATCCCATCCCTGTGCCCTACGCTCTGACTTTTGTTATCTAAATTCCTCTGAATATACAGTGAAAATATGAAATAACCCCCCCCCCCTTTTTTTCCCCCAAAGGACAAGGAATATTGTTTTCCACTTCATGCAATATCTCCCTGTCATCCGGAAGCATTTAGTGGTGCTCTACTCAAACATCTGTAAAGTTGAAGTTATATTTGGTTCCCATTCATTTTGAAGAAGTAACTGAAGACTCATCTGTGCAAATTACTACTGTGCACTTATGGACTCCCTAAAATTTGAGAGTGTTCTCTGGGCCACAGAATTGAAAGCCTATGAGTTAGTTCAACCAAGTGTTTTTTGGCATGCGGGTGTTGTCCATTTGTTATGCTTTTCCATTTTATCCAGAGTACGCTGCACTGTTTGCTCCAACACAGAGAAAATAACTCGGGATTCTGTGCTTGGAAAAATTGTTTTTATGTTATTTTGTAAGCTTCTTCAACAGGCAGGAAAGCAGTAGTATGGAACAGTGTTTGCTCAGAACTGCTACTGCCAGGAAATGTTAGAGTTTTTGAAAATTTAATTTATATCCCTCAAGGAAGCATTTTCTTCTTAGCAGTTTTGGAGTTTGCTTATATTACTGCTACTTGCCTGCCAGCTCTGAGTCATTACCATTTATTTTCTGATCAGTATTTCTCATTGTTTTGCTGGTTAATTAAAATGGAGGAAGGTGAAGAATCCATCATATCTACACTTAGCTGCCAAAAAAAAATAGTACGTAATGCAATACAGCCACTTAGGGACTCTGTCATCAATGGAAAGAAATGAGCACTTCTGGCCTCATCTAGCCAAACCTCCAGATAGATGTTTAAGGTGGAGTTGGCTCACCTCCCAGTGATGCACGCCTCCCACAGAAGGGGTCACATCGCTACGTTAGACTAGCTGAAGTTAGGCGAGAAGCATTCCACCCCTAATCCATAAGACACTGGTTCTTATACTCTGCTTTAGCTGGAATTAGCAAAACAATCCCATCTTTCACTCTATGCTCACAAACTTGAGCTTGAATCTGAACTTAGTGAGATGCTGGGGTGTCCTGAATTTCTGGGTTGGGTCCCTAAGCATTGCCAGCTTGGTTTTAAGAGGAGAGATCAGGCTGTGATCTCAAGTCTTACTGACAGGACAGTGAATAGCAGAAGATTTGGATGGCCTTGCAACTTTTGGCCTTGTTTGTCAGGCACTGTAGAGCACTACAGTGAGGAAATCAATGCACCAAAAGGCTTCGACATCTCCTGGAGAACAAGGAAGTTTATCTTTGCTTGAATCAATGCTGTCTTAAGCAGCGTTATAAATAGTTCCCAGAGACTGTGTAGTTTGGACTCTTACAAGGAGGGAGAAGAATATTTGTGTCTTGAGCTTACTGAATTTCTCTACTATGCACATGCATAACATTTATTCATTCTATGCTCTGGTTTCTCATCTATGGTTCAGCCTAGCAAGCACTGCGGCTCTGCACGAGGTGCCCGTGACACAGCTTCTCCAGCTGCTGTTGTTGGCCCGGCAAATTCACTGGGTAAAGGGGGGAAGCTCAGGAAGCACTCCCTTCCCTGAGCGCGTCCTGATACAGACGGCAGTGACTGCACTCCCGCAGCCTCCTGCCCTGCAGGGAGCCTTCCCTCTGCTGAGCCCAGGCTGCGTCTGTCCCTGGGCTCGGGTCTGTGCACAGGCACTGAGAAAAGGTCACTTCTGGAAAGGCTTTGCGGACTCAAGTTTGTGTAGCCTCCTTATTCCTGTATTGTTAAAAAGTCATGTGAGTTCTCCCAGTAATTACTGAGCCTGAGCACTAGTGGTTTATATGCTGTTAAACTGCTCTTAGCCTGGTTACTCTTTCAATGCTTGCAAAGGATTTCTTAAGAGATTTATTTTTCCAGCTTCCTTAAGATGCACTTCAGGTACGTTATGTGAAATACAACTTCAGTGACTTGCTGAAATTTTGTCATTTGAGCAAATGCCTCCTGAAAATGCCTTCTGGCCATTGCCTGGATTTCCCTGTTTGCTTTTCCCTTCACAAATATTGTTACGACCTTGTGATCTGTGTGGTCTCTGTGTTTTTTTCCCTCTCCTGCAGTCAGCAGATTTTGGGGCTTGCTGGTCCATCAGTCACATGAAGATATGGATTTCTCTGTGTTTTGGTGGCTCTTGTCATGTCACTCAGCTTCCAAATGGGATGAACTGAGTTGTGTTTAAAGTCCTATGTTCTTGCTCTGTGATGCATAACTACAAAGGTATTCAGGTGATAAACTCCAAGGAATTTCAAGAAAATTAAGAAACCATCTTCCTCATTGATTTTGAGCCCAGGTAGATAGATTTTTTCTTATTATATCAGTGTAATTACAATATTCTAGCAGTAAGTAGCCCACATTTTCCAGCCCTTTCTGTTCTGGGATGAGACATTTAATTGGGATGATGGCCCTAGTCAAGGTTGAGAACTATCCATGAAACTTCTCCATTTCTATATTAATTAAGCAGCAGTGATGGAATTAATTATCAACAGGAAGTCCAACATACTCAAAATATTCTCCACTAACAAACTATTAATACTCCACGGTATTTCATTTGTGATTGCTCAGGGTTGCCATCACAGAGGTCACGTAACAGCAGGGAACACTGAGTCACCCCGAGGCTTGTTGTGACCCAACTTAAAGAAAAGCTGAAGGAAAAACCTTCCCAGGAGCTGCCGAGTCCTGCAATTTTAACTTTGTCAAAGCACAAGCATTGCAAAGTGGTTGTGCAAAGCTGAAGCTTCAATAATATCTTCTGATGTCTACCAGAGAAAAGTGTTTTACTGAAGTGAGGAAGAAAAATGCAAGGTTGCACAGCTGCAGACCTAGAGCACTGTGTTCAGCACTGGGGTCCCCAGCACATGGATGTATTAGAGTGAGTGCAGAGGAGGCCACAAAGATGATCAAGGACTGGAGCCCCTCTCCTATGCAGACAGGCCGAGAGAGTTGGGGTTGTTCAGCCTGGAGAAGAGAAGCCTCCGGGGAGACCTTACAGCGGCCTGCCAGTACTTAAAGGGGGCTGCAGGGAAGTCGGGGAGGGACTCCTTGTCAGGGGGTGTAGGGATAGGACAAGGGGGAATGGCTTTAAACTGAAAGAGGGGAGATTTAGATTAGATATAAGCAGCCCTTACTGCAGTTTTGGCCTCCGCTTGCTAGCCCCTCAGACACATTACCTGGCCTGATCCATGTACTGGGATCAAAGTCAAATGTAACTGAGTAATTTTAAAACCTATCCTAGAGCGCGTAGGGAATAAAATTGAATATGTATGCTTTTTCTGTGGAAAGCACAACTAAATACTAAAAAGTTGGCAACCATCTCTGATGCACTGTTTAAAGAATTACCTACTAAAACATCAGAAATGCCAGAAGTAAAGGATTTAGCAGTGAAGCAATTACAAATTAGGAAACAAATCAGGAAACCTAAGCTCAGAAAGTGATTATATAATGTGAACACCAGTTATAAATAATGTATTTCTTCTATGAGGTAGCAGACGCTGTGTCTAACCCTGAGCTGTCAAAGGCCCTCTAGTGCCATTTTCATAAAACTGCACCACTCTTATGTGAAATCACAATTATTTGCTTGAACCTAAAGGCAAACTTTGCAATTTGGTTGAAAAGTGAATGAATCTTGTGACTTAGATAAAATCACACCATTTGTATTTAACCAGTCTGGCAAGCCTCATTCATAATCTGTGGTGAAAAATGTTTTTTTTCTCTAGCTTTTAAAAACTTGTCTTTTTGCAACCAAAAGCAAGCAAGCAAGCAACCAACCAAAAACAAACAAACAAACAAAAAAAAAAGGGAAAATATTCTGTGGAGAAAGCCTCGCCTAAGCTACTTCCACTCACCCTTCCCTCCAAATGTATCAAAGTTGAACAAAACTTTCATAAGCAAATTTGAAGTGAATACAGTTTTATATAAAAACTCATTTCAGATCAACAAACTCTGTAAGGGCATTTGGCTTTTAAAATTATCTGAAGACATACAGTTTGTCATTTTCAAAAATGGAGGACTTCTGCTACGCCTATTGCTTCTCATATAAGTGACTCCTTTAAATCAAAGTATGATTGGCCTTCTGCAGGTTGCTCCCAAGGCCACACACTTACTTGTACTTAGACTCGTACTTACACTTTACTCTTTTTCACTGCCCAGAGGTCTTGGTATTATGGCTGAGTGTCCCTTTAAATAGACACACACGTCTGCACTGTGTAGTCTGATGTTTCCAGCAGGTACTGGACCTGCGTACCGCCTACGGACTGCACAGACCGTCTGCAAGACATTGGACCTGCCTGGGCTGAGCCGAAGCCGCTGAGTGCCTCAGCTCAGCCGTGCAGTCCTGATGAGGCAGTCAGACAGACAGACAGACAGACTGTGCATGCTGCCTGCACACAGCACAGGGCCCGAGGAACGTGCGGGATCCATGCTGTGTGAATAAAGCTGATTTTTTTGTTTCTGCAGGGGATGTGTTAGGGAGCAGTAGGCAGCTGCTCACAGCTATAGCCTGGCGTTGGAAAGTCTAGCCAAACACAACTCATCTTCAGATTCCCTCTGAACAGAATGTCTAACCAGAAGAGAAAGAGATATGCCTGGAGAAATGTGGATATATGTTAGCTCTGTGCATGACCCGTGTCATACATGGGATATAAGGAGCATCCACCATGCTCTTCTGTATTCATCAGCTGCAATATACCATTTGTTCTGGGCTGCAGGTACTCAACAGAATGACAAGAACAGAAAGAGGAAAAAAATATCCTGGGGGCGAGTTTAGTTACAGAAAGATTAATTATGCAAAACAGGGAAGTACAAGATTTTAAGTGGTTGATTGGATTGTTGGCCTAAATCTCTAGACATCAGCATTTTCATTAGTGGACATGTAGTAAAATAACATTAGATTATTTGTTAGGCTTTGTTTTCCTTTTTGGAAGCATGTGCTGAGACAGCTACTGAACAGCTTTTCCCCACATCCTCTTCACACTCCGTAAGGCCCTAAAAAGTGCTACTTCCAAAGGCTTAAGCATACCCACGTACCCAGCTCTCGCATAAAAGCCAGCGGAGCAAGGTGTCTCTGTGGTTTTGGAAGTCTCCCATCTGCAGTGCTCTCTCCAGTTCTGGGAGGGTGTTAAGGCCTCTGCAGCTGCCCCTGGCTGACCTCCTACCGGTGCACTGCTGCCTCATCGTGCCCAGGGCATGCAGCAGTGGCCTGCCCTGTCTCCAGCAGGATTTGGCTGTGGTACACACTAAGCACAGCTTCAGTAACAACTACAGAGGACCTGCCTCTCAGGTAGGACAGGAGCTCTAAGCCAGCAAAGAATTTATTAAGCATATACTTTGCTTCTCTGATTTGCAGTGGTTTCAAGTAATTTGGCAGGACATGCTTTTCTTTTCATTTTTTTCTTCTATTTATAGAAAATACTTCTACATTTATTGCATGAAGGTCTCCTTTCTTCTCACCAACATTTATAAAAACAGGAAAAAAAAAAGATATTATTACATACATAGCATATGTCCCTGAAAAAAAAAACAATTCTATGACACAAAATTATGCCAGCAAAATGCTCTCAGACTTGTGACAATGTAGACCAGCTACATTAGTTATTCTGAAAAATGCAAGTCATAGCAGGTAGCGCATTATGGGATAGAAACTCTGAATATTGCCAGTATCATTCACTAGCACACATTGCAAATGAAAGCATGAAACTCAGGACTAAGCAGGGCCCCCTTTTCAGTTCAAAATCTAAAGCTTCATGCTATCTGGGACAGATTTACAAGAGAAAGCAGTCCCTTAATGAACCTAATCCTATTAACAGAATTGTCAACTTAGGTTTGTCATCAGAAAGATGTTTTTAGTCGTGAGACATTTAGTCTGTGGACAACTTTTGCCTCTGCAGAGTACTCAGTGCATCACCTCCATACAAAACAAAGTGCATTTTTACCACTTGTTTGAACATTCATTTTGAACATTCATGCCAGCTGATTTCATTCCACTTGCTTTCTTGTAAGCTGCTTTCTACACACACAGCAGGGCAGGGCCACCTTAGCATAGATCTGGTATCTAAGATAGGGTGAAAAGAGATGTTCCACCATAAGCTATGTTTTGAAAGCTAGTGATTTGATCTCATCTAGTTTAGTTTTGTTTAAAGAAAGGCTTCATCTAATATACCAGTAGTGTGGGACCAGACTGAGCAACTCCACTAACTATGGAACTACCTTGAGAAACTTCATTTCCAGAATCAGGGAAGAGATATCAGTAATTACTAGTAAATACAATAGAGAAGATCAGGCAGGAAAAGAAGATGGTCCTGGTGAGTTTGTGTTTGTGGGAACACAAATTACTTTCAGCATCCTTTTATTTGAAATTTGGAAATCGCACTGTCCCCTCTGTGGTTTTCCTGAAGAGCTCTGTTTATGGTCAGAGGAGTGTCATCCAAAAATGTGTATGCTAAAACCTTGCTAATGCGTAGTGATGCGAGTAATAACGTGTGCTTAAAAAACAAAAAACAAACAAACAAAAAAAACAATGAAACAACCAACCAAAAAACCCTACCCAACAATAAACCCTTTTATTCACTTCTTGCCTTCTACTTCATCCTGCCCGGTGCCCTACCTGCAGTCCCAGCACAGCCATGGACATGGCGCAGGAGAGGCTCGCGGGGAGAGGCCAGGCCAGCACCGTGATGCTGCATCGCTCGCGGCAGCTCCTGCTCGCAGGTCAAGTCGTCGGTGAGCTCTGGTTCTGTACACAGCTGGTGCGCTGCAGGGGACAAGGGACAGGATCAGGTCTGGGTTCTCCTACCCGGGTCCTCCGGGTCTCTGCATATAGGCACAGGTAAATTTTATGGCAGGAAGCTAACCAAAAGGAAAATTATGTATCACTTAGTGATGCTGGAAAACAGTTTGGCTCCACTGGGGATTAGTCAGTAAGCTTTCATCACTTTTGCTTACAGACTTGATATAAATAGCCTGTTTTCTGCTTACAGCTGCCTGCCACGTTTGTACAGAGAACTTGGTGCTGGATCGTTCCCTTAACAAAATGGATCTGGCCAAGTCTGATCCATTGACCCCCATTACTGCACCAGGTGCGTAATCGGGGTCAAACAACATTCCCAGGCACTTGGACTCCAGCATCTGTGCTGTTGAATCGTCAGAATAGTGTCTGTCCCGGTTTTGGCCTGGGCACTCTCCCAAGCAGTTCCCAGGGCTGGTCTGGGAGCTGGGACAGGCATTCCCAACAGGGAGTTAGATGGGACCACCCTGTTTTGTAGGGCAAGAGAGCTCAATAGCATAGCTGTGGGTTGTTGCAGGCCAGCTGGCCTTGGGGCAAGAGACCAGTGCCAGGCATATGTAATTTGCTAGGAATAGATGTTGTTTCTGTGTTCTCAGAGACCCTAAAAGGGTGGCTGAGCACTTGCAGAGACCTGGAGACTATGGAGATAGGAGAGCTAATTCACGAGGAGACAGGCCATTCAGCCTGCTGTAGGTTTACTACGGGAAGGGGGGCTTTCTTTATGGCTTTGTCAGAGGCCACCCCAACCTGTCCTATCCACCAGCACTGCCTATCTGGGATGCTGTCTCTGGTCCAAGATGGGTGTATTCTGATGCAGGGTAGTGCCTCCATCACTACCGGAGCCGTACCTGGCTTTGAGCGAGTAACGGTCCCCGCCTGTGTGCATGTTGGGACAGCAGGGAGCTGCAGACCCTGCTTGCACTCTGATCCCAGGCTGCTGCCTGCAACTAACAGACATAATTGTGCATTTCCAGCACCGCATTCCTGCTCCGGGCTTCCGAAAGTGTGTGCTTGGAGCTGCATGCTCACTGTGTACACAGATACTTGCAGCAGCATTTACCTGACTTTAAGAACATTCTGTGGGAAAATTGTCCCATCTCTTCTTGTGAGAAAGCAAAGCTTGTTTCCACCAGGCTTAAAAACAAACAACAACAACAACAACACAACAACCTCCCCCCCCCCCCCCCCCCCAACACTGGGTAAAATCAGATGTTTAAGGTAATGTTTCCATTTAAACATCCAAGTAACAGAACCAGATCTGACAACTTTTAGAAGAAAAAAGAAGAGGTAATGTGCATCTTGCTGGCTTCTTTGCTTGCTGTTGAGCAACCCTCCTGTGTTGGAGCTCGTATTAGCTCTACTCAAGGCCAGGCTATATATCAAGAGGATAGAAGCAGGTGGAATTTCAGTGACTTTGGCAGAATTGTGCTGCTTTCCACCACATCTGTATATATTCATCTTTGGTCAGAGATCACTCTGAAACCCCAAACTGTGCCATGCATCATGTCTCAGACTTCAGCAGGACAGGGGACATTGCTGCAAAAACATGCCAAACAGTAATTCAACTTGCCAAAGTTGCCTTCATGTGCATTGTATGGCCATTTCTCCACATAATATACGCTAGCATGCAGTGATGATAAATTATAAGTAGTTCTAAAGGAAAGAAAATGTGTCATTGGCTGCTTAGGAGGACTTCTTCAGTAAGTAGCCCAGTATCTTTTTATCATCCTGTACTGTAATGTGGGACAGTTTCAAAAGGAAAACTCCTCTGATAGCTATTGCTTGTGGATTAAAAGCTTAATCCATTGCTCCTGCTACACAATCAATAAAGAACAATTCTGCTGATTGGGATATTGTTACTAGCTCCCACAGATTTGATGGCAGCAAACCATATTCAACAGGATTAAGAGATCTCCTTACTCATTTTAGCTACATGATTGAGTAGCATCAATCATGATAAACCTCTCTGTATTGTTCAGAAGAAATGGGGGAAATCAGATTGAAGGGAAGTATAATTATTACAAGCATAATACTGTGCAAGTAAATGTAACAATAAATAGTGGCTATGCAGTCAAGCATACCAGTCTGCTTGTTCTTGCAAAAGCCTGAAGCTACACAGCCATTGCTCATATACATCCTTCCATTCACTCTTGCATTCATTCATTCATGCAAACCCAAGACCCCTCTCACTCTCAAAAACACCTCCTGCTGACAGCATTGCTACTTATTCATATCAGGCCTTTGCTGCTGCCATGCTTCATTTTGGAGATGTAATGAAGCATTAATGCTTATCTTTGATGTGTGAACTGCGTCAAAATATCCTGTTCTTCTGAGCTCAGGATCCATCAGAATCCACAATAAAATGTGAACAAAATCGCCATTGTTTGAAAAATTGACATAGCCCCACTGATAGAGTGTTTCAACAGGCGGGCAGGAAGCAAGTGTGCCTAGTGCTTACTGTATCTCAGCCCTTTTAATTGCTTAACCAGTTCCTTCTCTTGTCTCTTTTTGCTTTCTCAGACGTGCACCAAACCTCCATCCTTTCTTTTGTTAAGTCCTCCTATTATCCCACTTACCAGCACTACAGCATTGCTCTGATTATGTGCCAGGCAGCCCCTGCTCTTCATCATAACTTGGAGTGCCAACCAAAGGCCTAGATAAGGTTTAGACATGGTCTGGTGAAGATGGAGACCTTTTCTCCAGTAATTCTAAGTTTTCTTACACTGTGTGACCTTCGTATTGTGAGAAGTTCTAAGTAGAAGATACTTCATATTAAACGCTCAAACTGGGCAGGCTCCTTTTACAGTTCACTGAAAACCTAGAAAGACCTCAGTTGTGTCAGAAATCCTATTTGCATTAATGCAGCTTTCTTGATGCCCCTCTTCCAATGCAAAGGGACTTAAAAGGGGAAGGTCATTTACTGTCCCTTCCCATTGCTAGAACAGCGAGCTGCTACAGGGGCTTGGCATTGGCATGGCCGAGACAGAAACTGCAGGGCCTGTGTCAAACCTTGCTGAAACCAGTTTTCGATAATTACCAAATCTCATCTCTCCCTTACTCTCTCTTGATTGCAACTGCTGCAGGCCATTTTCCAGTCTATTCTCCTGTGCATGTCTACCTATTAAAATGGCAGGTATCCAGATGAAATGCTCTCTGGTTTAATATAAAATCTTGTACAGTATGAGCATTATCTTTTTTTTTTTTTAACTATTATTATTTAATTGCTTCCTAACAGAAAGCATATGAAACACAAAAGTAGTAGCAACCTTCCAGGTTGAAACTCCAAAACAGGAGTAGAAAAGAAGTTTCACAACTAGTGTGACTTGAATGAAACTGAAGTATTGAACAAAGTGCTGCTGATATACTTGTGGGTACTTGTAGACCTTAGCATAGTGAGCTTTTTGCAGACCTCATTGCATACATGTGTGTACAGCACCTGATTTGGGAGGGGGGCTGCTATTCATTATGTAACTGTAGGCGATAGTTACGCATTGCATGATAGTGGTAGATAATTCAGTTCTGGGGCAGAAGATTCTATTCATGATTACAGCCCTGTTGCTACAATATATTTCAATGCAAATATCTATATGGTGAATTTACTTGCTGATCCATTCCCTAATACAAAAGGTGGAAAGCAGTAAAGCTGATCAAATAAAGCCCTGTGGCTATTAGGCTTGCATTATAAATAGGACCTATTTTTACTTTAAGCAAAATATACGTCATTTAGCAGCTCAGATTCACACTGTTTTTAACTGTCATTTATTTTACCTTCCCAACTGTAATGAAAACAAAAAAGTAGTCTATCAGGCAAATGCCATACTTATTTTCATATAATGAAATGAATGGAGGATTAACAGCAATCTGTCAATAACCTGAAAAGAAACGGCAGAAAAAGTGAGTTTACTTTCTATGTTAGGTAAGAAGAGCTAACGCCTACCATGATATTCCAGTGGCCAGTTTCTAGGAAGTTGACCTCCGTCACTCAGTACCTGCATCTGTCTGACTCCGGGGCAGCTTCCAGCAGGCCACTGGAATACCAGTGGTTTTCTTCCTGATCTTGGCTTGGGTTCTACAAACTGACACACCGCCTACTTTTACCTGAAAGCATTACAGATTCACAGCTACAGCCATCCTGGCATGCATGTGGAGCACAAAGTAGCCTTTTATTTAAAAGTGTAGTATCTTAATTTGCCTATATACATACATACATACATATATATATATGTATATAAGAAAAATTGCAAAACCCAAAGCGTCCAGTGCTGAAGGGAAGGGTAACCAAGATGCAGCCCAAAGCTTGTGCAAGACAGCAGCACAGCCTGGGCTGTTCACCTTCTCAAGGAGGTAACTACAGTGGGACAGCCGCAAGCCTCATGGAAAGACTAGCCTAGTGGTGAGCGCCCTAATGAGGTGTGCCAGGTACTGCTGCCCTGCGGGCAGGACCCACACCAACCAAACCAAACAACCAAACAAACGAACAAAAAAGAGGCTCATTAGGTCCTGGGGAAGCAGAAATACTCTCATGTACTGCTTTTATTTTCTGTTTTGTATCAGAGTGAATTGGATGAGAATCAAATACAGATGGCTGGAGATGATGTGGGTTTGCCAGAAGACCTTCAGAAGATGGTGGCAGAAGATCAGGTAGAAGAAGAGGACAAGGACTCTATCCTGGGACAGTTGCAGAATATTCAGAATATGGACATGGATGCGATCAAAGAAAAGGCACAAGCCACCTTCACTGAAATGAAACAGGCTGCTGAGCAGAAGTGTTCTCTGATGTAGAAGAGGCACCGCTATCCCAGGGCTGTGAATTCAACCTTGTCTCATGGGAGTGGGGGGTGAGGGCAGGCAGAGGAATGCACTTAGCTCTATAGAAGTAAATGTAAATATAAAAGAGAGAGAGAGAGACTTTAAAACCTCCAGGGGGTCAAAAATTAAGTGCTGTGACTTGCTTACTGCAAAGTTAGAAATGATCCTAATTTTTTAACATGACATTTTTCCCTGGGAAAAAGATGGCTTAAAAAAAAAAAGCAAATATTGGGGAAAAGATGTGCCTTTTTCCATTTTTTCAAACTGATCAAAATGCTACTAAATGTATATTTTTTATTAAAATTGTGCTTCTGTTGCATAACATATAGGTAATCACTCATTTAATACTGCTTTCAGAAGGAAATATATATATCTGTAATAAAATGTCTGTTCCAAACATTTTGAAAGAAAATCAATATTCAAATGTTGACATTTTTTGCAAGACCTTTTTTTTAAAAAAAATGTTTTTGGACACCTCTGTACTACATATAGCAAAAGGCAAAAAGCATAAAATGCTACAGCTTGGGACAATAATGTCATTGTACATAGGAACGAGTGGCCTTGTAGGAAACCAAGGCTTGGTAGCTATCAGTGAACCACAAACAACGAGCAATGCAGATTCTTCCAGGCTGCTCCAGTGTCGCATCCTGCCGGTCTTCAAATGCAGCTCAAATCTAAGCTGTTAGAACTGCCCCTCTTCTTGGCTTCTGTGTGAGCCACATTCTGGGGCTTGGAATACCAGCATGTAACTTGTATAGGCTGAAATGAGCTCACTGCATTTATTCTAGGAGGTAGCTCCGCACAGAGCTAAACATAAACCTGGCCTCCCTGGAAGACTATGCCCAGGCAGCGCACCCAAACCCTGAGAAAAAGTGTGTCTTTCGCTGGTGTTGAATGACTGAGTCCGCAGCACAAGCCAGACCCATTTCAACAGCCTTAGGTTCAGGACCAAGCAAAATTCTTTTTTTTTTTTTTCTTTTTTTTCTTTTTTCTTTTTTCTGTGGAGAAGCTAAGCGGGTGCTGGCCTGACAGCTCCCACTCCTCACCAAGGGGGGCTGATGCTGGGTAACAGCTAGAGCAGCCCAGCCCCATATGAGCACCCAGCTGGCTGCGTGTGCCACTGGCCCAGAGCCCCGAGCAACCTGGGCCAGCACAGGGCACCTCTCTGGCCCTGCGGGGCAGAGCCCTGGGCTTAAGGCAGATGTGAACATCGGTCTGTCTCTGCACTTGCACGGCAATGATAGCTATCACGCATGATAACCCATACAGGGGCCATACTGCTCTCACACATGGCTGATGCATACAATGCTGCTCATGAGGAGCCCAAATATTCTGTGAAATGAAGTACTTTGTAAGTTCTGCAAGAGCTAGTCCTTGAATGAAATATGCAGGTGATTGTGTGTAGCACCTTCCTACAGGTTTATAAGTCTCTCTCTTTCTCTGTCTCCACCCAAACAAGTAAAAATATTCATTCAATATGAATAAATCCACTAAATATGATTTGTCTCCTTTCTTTCTCTTTCCTTCCCTCCTAGCTTCCCTTCCTCCCTCTCTCCCTTCCTCCCTCCCTTTCTCCCTCCCTCTGCTCTGCTCTGCTCTGCTCTCCTCTCCTCTCCTTTCTCTTCTCCAAAGCACAAAAGATTGGTCTACAAAGCACAGAGTGCACTCCAGATGTGCAATTCACCCCGTTCTGAGTTCCCTTTGCCAGTGCTGGGTCATGTCCTTCACCACCTGTGGAATGGTGGTGGCTCTGCCAAGCCCTGGTGAGTTAGAGTTTTGTGGAGAAAAATGGGGTGGTCCTATGGATTGGCTTTGTGGAAGGCCCCACCACCAGCAGGGAGGATCTTCTGGGGGCTGCAGAAGACAGCTGGGTCTCCTCAGACTTAAGCACAGGAAGAACACCTGCCTCTGTACCTGGCAACTTAAGTCCCCTCACTGGGGCAGCACAGAGCAGCTTGCCACATGCACTGGGACGGCACCTCTCCCTGCAGAGCGGGACAACAGCCACCCACATGCACAGCGGCAGTGCCAAGGGGCAGACAGACACAGAATCTGCCACGTGCCTTGCGTGCAGTGCTTTACTGGTCACTTGGGAAGGAGGACAAATTCTCCTTTTCGGCAAAGCCAGCTCTGCAGGGGGGGGGGGGGGTGCGGTAAGGAGGGAGGTTTACCTCTCTCCTGCTCCAGCACTGTGCTTGGTGCCACGACTGCCACGGAGCACCGCCCTACCACCTTCTGCTGCAGCACTGGCATGGCACATACAGCCTGGCCACAGACCCTGTCAATCCTGACCCTGGCTTGCAAGCAGATGTACCAGTTTGACCTCAGACCTGCACAATGATCACTGGGCTGTGTGTGATGCTGGTTACACTCACCAGGCCTAGACCCTGACTTGTGGACAAACTTCCCAGTTTGGCCTTGGACCCACCTCCCCATCGCCATCCTGCTTGGCCATCTGGATTCTCTGGTGAATCCAGGGAGCACCTGCAGGCTGCCCTTGTGCCTCCACGAGCCAGAGCAGGGCTCAGCCCTGGCTGGAGAGTCCCTGTCCTGCCAGCTGTGCACGCTGCTTGGTCCGATCCCGCTGGGAGCTGCTGGTACTGGGAGCTGGCCATGATGCCAGAGCTGCCAGTGGAGAGGCAGACAGAGGTGGCAGATGCTGGCCCTGTCGTCCATGGGACACCTCTGTGCAGGAGGGTTCTTGGCTGCATGCGATCATCTTGGGAAAGCTTGGCAATGACTACTCAAATCTAAGTCGCAAAGTTGTTTTAAAGCCTGTTATTAAACATTTCCCCCACTGCAGTCCCCAAGAAAACATGCTTCCCTCTGTATTTATATAAAGCTGGTAGGTGTCTCCATACCATTTTGTTACTTTACAGGGTGAATTATTTTATCTCTAAAACACCACAGTAAACAAGTCTAAGACTTTTGACCTTTGAATTAAAATGTGCCTGGGACATCCTGAAAATCTTATTGAAAGCAGCTGGTGGTTTAAAGGAGCTAATTAAGTTCGTCAGCACATATAGGATCAGCATTTTCACGGTTTAAAGGGTCAGAGAAGAAAGTACAGTCAGAATCACCAAACAAGTGATTAACAAGATTCCAAAAAAATGTCAGGGTTAGCAGAGGCAGGCAGGGCTGGGAGGTGGCTGGGGGCTGGCGCGGGATGGGTCAGGGCCCGCCATCCATGGCAGGGGATGCTGCCTGGCCCTGTTCCTGGCCACAGCCAAGCTGATCTGCTGCTGGAGCAGCCTGGGCTGTCTTTGGCACCATTTTTAGAGTTGTACATGTAAAAACTCTCAGTCCTGCATGGCAGAGCCAGGCTGGGTCGCATGAGGTGCTGACCTCTGCTCCAGCTGGCATCTCCCTGGGCTGCCAGGGCTTGCGCCTGCTCCCGGGCTGGCACTGGGCGTGCCTGGGGCTGGTGGGGCCGGCGCCGCCGCACCAAATCGTCCCCGCAGCTCTGTGTGGGTCAGCGTGATGGCCAGGGCCTGGCCGCAAATCTGCCCTGCTGGCTGACCCCGGGCAGCAGCGCGGCTCATCCCTCTGGCACCAGCTGTCCCCATCCTCCTGCAGCAGCTGCGGAACTACGGGGTAAAAACTGCCCTGGCTCCCACAATTGTCTGGGGATTCAGGAAGTTGCCCCAGGCGCTGTCTGGAGGAGCCATGTGCTTATTTTAGAAGGCAGGAGTGGTGGTGCCAGGCAGCAGAGGTAGTGCTGAGGCCCCGCTGGGCTGCGGGCAGGATAGAGGGGCTGACAGTGCACAACCGTGACAGCCGGCACCCCAGGACCGCCACTGCCAGGTGGCACCTCTGCCACAGGAAGCTCCCAGTGACCCGTGGGCAAGGGCAGCAGGCTTGGGGCGAAACCAGCGGACCCCAGAGACGGCAGGGCCCGCAGCACTCCCAGCTGCCCGCATCCCCAAGCAGCCAGCATGGCCTCTGGAGTGCAGGGATCCCTCAGAGCTGGGCACAGCCATCAGCCTCAGGGGTGCAGCATTTCTCAGGGGTGAAGCATTCACAGGGGCTCAGCACTGAGGCCTCCCCACAGCTCATTAGGTACTTAGCCCTGGGGACAATTCATAGGGAGCCTGGAGCACAGCGGGCAGGCGAGCAGCATGCTGACCCCGATCTGACTCAATGGATATAAATAAATGTATATAAATACATCAGTGTGTATAACTACATCAATCTACATAAATACCTGAAGAGACGATGCAATGAAGAAAAAGCAGGCTCCTGTCAGCGGAGCCCCGGCGGCTCCCCCTGCCTGCCAGGCCGCACTTCCGGGCCGGGCGGGTGCCGCAGCCCCGGCCCAGGCTGCCCAGAGAGGGGCTGGGGGCTGCTCGGGGAGGTCTCCAGCAGCCGCCTGCACGTGGGGCTGGGCACCCTGCTCGGGGGGCTGCCGGGCCGGGGGGCCAGGGGCACCCGGGGCTGCCTGCCCACCCCGACCGGTCTGTGAGTCTGGGATTCTGATTATGTGAAGTCTTAAGGACAATAAAGTAAGGTCTTTCACTAAATAATCTTTCTCCTAAGGCTGCTGGAACCTAAAGAGTTAGTGCATGTGCATGCATGTTTGTGTGTGCATGTGTATGTGTGTTTTGTGCACGTGTATGCAAATCCATGTGTATATATGTGCATGCACCTGTGCGCGTGTGTGCATATGAGTACAGGGCTGTATGTGCACATGTGTGTGTGAGCTGCACGGAAGAGCAGCAGATTAAAAGCGTTAGGTCACATGGGAGCTACTGCTGGACCTGCCCTACCTGGGATTTGGGTTCTTACAGTTAATAGGATCGCTGGAGCTCAAGGCCGTCATCCCATCAAGATAAATGTCTCTGGTGCCCACTTTTAAGCAATCCGAATTCAATTAGGCTAATTGGAAAACAAGTAAAGAAGGATTTCATTAATATAGCCATACAGCGTGAACCTCCACTCCCCCGCCCTGGACGGATGTTCAAGCGTGGCAAACCCAATGCCCGAGCCCTCGCACCAGGCCCGTGCCACTCACCGTCCTGACGTGGCCACCCCCACTCCTGCTGCAGCCATGGCTGCTCCCGTGCCCGCCACCAGGGCAAGCACTGGCAGCAGCTCGCTCCAGCCAGTGCTCCCTGGGGTTTCTGTCCTGGTGGGGAAAAAAAAACAGCTCTCCTAGAGACGGAGGAGAAAAATCCCACCAGAAAGGAATCAGGAGGTGACTGTCAAGGTACAAGTGCTGAAGCGATGGGGAGGCAGCAGCTTTCTCATACATCATGCTTTCAAAGAGGTTCTTGAACTGCAAATTTCCAAACTTCTGCAGAGAGAAAAGCAAAGTCAGTTTTTATAGCTTTTAACAATCTGTGATGTGATTCAGAGCATGCAAACTGCAGCAGGGTACAGGTTCCTGCTGGATGAATATTCCCCCCACATTGTCAATTTGCTGTCTGACCTTGAAAGTCCTGTTCATCTCTCAGGGTGGCAGTCCCTGCTGAACATCACTGGTCTGGAGAATGATTTCCCACCTGCAGACTGACTTCAGCTTCAGATGTCTTCTCTACAAGGCAGTAAATTATTTCAGCTTGACATAAAGACAGGAGAAAAGGAAACAAGAATCTGGGGCATTTTATGGTGCCAATTTCACTGTGCAAAGCCCCATCCGGTACACCTGTCTTAACAGCATCAACAGGTTCAAAATTATTCCCATTTACTCTTCATTATGCATAAACCAGAAGTAGGCATCGGGGACAGCTGTACTTTAGAGATTCTCCATCTCAAGAATTCTTGTTAGCTTCCAAACATAATTTCAGCAATAACTGTCGTAACAATGCATTGAAAAAAAATAATAATAAATTAAAAAGGTGGTGGAACAGGGGCCACCTTTGGAAAGGCAAGTAATAAATCCCACCTACTTGGTTACCTAATGAATATTCTCAGATCTGATTGCCCTGTACATTTCCAAAGAGAAATGGTCTTTGTGAAGCTGTGATATACCACAGCATCAATTTTTTAGGCTTCATACCTATGAGACATATCCCAGGAGACTGTGACAGCACAGGATTTAGCTAGCAGCCAGTGCATTAGACCCAAAAGGAAATGTTCAGATGCTTACCTATCATTCGCCACCCTAAACTCTGTTAGTCTCTGACTATTAGAGAAACCATCAGAGTTTCTGTGCTGCAGTCAGAACCTCCCTCCTCAGCGCCATCTGATGCCTCCTGTGTGTGTCAAGGCACCGCACTCTGCGTGCATAAAGCAGGGCAAGAGAGAAAAGGCAGCTCCAGAGCTGGAAGAGACGGAGCTGGTCTCTGCTCTGCTACAGTTTTTTCCATATTTTTACATGTTTTGACCCGGGGAATTGCTGCTTCCTTCAGCAACTCCACTCCCCTGCAAAAAGGATGCTACAATGACACAAACAGCTCTAGACAGAAAATACACCTGTAATGATCTACTGCTGAGGAGGGAGGAGCCTGCTCTACTGGGGAGGAAGGTCTCTCATGTACGGTGTGCAATGTGTACCCTGCTTTGGGGTGGAAGTCTTCTGCTGTATGTCACGTTGCAAGCAATAGCAAAAATTTTGAGTCTTGTTCCTGTATTTGCCAGTTTTGACAGGAACCTGAAAAGCTGCATTTGTGCCAAGATCCAATACCCTTAGTGGCTCTTAACTGCCAGGCCAGGGTCTGACCGACAGGCTTATGCTGCCTCATCTCACCTTGCTTACCTTGCTTTTTTTGTGTGTGTGTGTGTGTGTGTGTGTGTGTTTGTGTGCTACAACAAGCAAAAAGGATTCCCAAGTGTGCCCAGGGTTTCTGGAGGAACAGGCATGTTTTGTTCTGGTTGTGACTGCCATAAAAACCCAGCTCCAAATTAGAAGAAATTAGGGACATTGCACAGTTCATTCATCTTCGCTAATGGAGTTCTTGGGAAATACACATGTAGATTAAAGGAACACAATGGCCCCTGGCTGATTGCTTTGAGTACCCTCCAATGCCCCTACAATGGTATTGACTTGCTTTTTATATCGTGCACAAAAGCCATACTAACCTTTTTTTGTCTCTTCTGTTGGCCTCTTCCTTCTTTGCCAATGGATGGCTGAGCTTCCTCCCACCCCCCCCCCTCCACCTCCCCCTGGAAGCAGTCAGTGAGGGCAGACCTCACCTGGAACTATTAGGAAAAGCTGCTGAGCTACAACAAATTAACTTTGCGACATCTGACCATAACCCTTAAAAAGGTGTGGTTAAGGGCTGAAGCAAACACTGCCAATCAGGAGGAAGACACAAAAATGCAGTGAAGATTTCCTGAGGGAAGCAGTCGTACCTTTCAGTAGCTAGTGTATCTGGAAGAAGCAGTACTGATGTTTTTCATTCACATACACCCTCCTCAGGCTCGAAATGGAAGCATCTTCGAAGCTAAATGCAGGCTGAAAACCACTCTGGACGCTATTGTGTTTTTTACTTTAGCTGGGACAAAAGATGGTTGGTACCTCAAAGAAATGGGCAGGTGCTAGCAGGAAAAAGTGATAAAGAGAAGGAAAGAGAAAGGCAGGGAAAATAATAATGCAGGAAGAAGTAAGTTGGAGGCAGGAGACACGATGCTGTTCCCCAGTTAGGACTGTGCGGAGCCCATGCCCTCCACCAAGCCCGGTTCAAAGCGAGGCGTGGGATTCAGCTCTCCACCTCACCTTCAAAAGCAAACTGTAGATGTCCCATGCACCCTGTCCTGCCCTCTAGCCTCCAGCCCCACTCCCTCAGCAGAGGACAGGGATGCCGAATTGGCTCCGCTCACATGGCCTGTCCTCTGTCCTCTTGGGAGTGATACCAACAACTTGAGCCCAGACACCATCCCCCCCGCGCCGACACCTCCGGAGCCCATCCTCCCGAAAAGCCCACGTGCGTTTTCACCTGGTCAGTAAACATGACTTGGAAGGCTGCCGGACCCAGGGCAAGTACCCCGTCGGGGGACCACAGCATCAGCTTTTAGCCCCGGTGCTTTTCACCCTCTGCATTTAGCCGCGGGACAGTGCCACGGCCCCCTCCCGCCTCTCATCTGAGATGAAAACCGCCTCCGCGGCCGAGGCGCCCTCCAAAGGCACGGGACGGGCGTGGGCTGGAGCTGCCGGGGAGAGAAGCGAGTGTGCGGGGGTGCTCCGGGAGCCCCTTCCCCGGGCCCGTCCTCCGCGCTGCCGGCAAGCGGCCCCCGCGGCCCCGGGCCCCGCCGTGCCGGGTCGGTGCCCCCGCCCGTCCCACGACGGCTTCCGACGGCGCTCGGCCGGCCGCGGGGCTGCAGCGGCGGGGCCCGGCGGGGCGCCCGGCCAGCGCCAGCCCCGGCGGCAGCGGGGGGGCCCCCAGCCCCGCCTCGGGTGGCGTCGCCCGGTGCCGTCCGGGGCCGGCGGGGCGGGGAGAGGCGGGGGCAGTGGCGGCGCTGGGGGGGACGGGGGGGGCGGGGGGTCAGCGGGCGGCGGCGGCGGGGCCCTGGGGGCGCCCTGCCTCCCCGCCAGGCCGGAGCGGCGCGGGGCCTCGCCTTCCCTCTGGCCCACCGCCCCCCGGCACTCCTCCCCCGCCCCGAGGAGGCCAGCCCGCCGGGCGGCGCCGTGCCAGAGCTGCCCGCGCCGCCCCGGGGCCGGGCGGGAGCGCCGCCGCGCCGGGACCCCAGGCCGGCCGCCCCATGCACCCGCCCGGCGCCCCGCTCGCCATGGCCGAGGGCGCCTTCTCGCTGTCGGCTCCGGCGGCGCGCAGCCCCGGGGGGAACCCGTCGAGGCTGCACAGCATCGAGGCCATCCTGGGCTTCACCAAGGAGGACGGCCTCCTCGGCCCCTTCCCGCCCGACGGCGGCGCCGGCAGCGCCAAGGAGGCGGACAGGCGGGGTCCCCGGCACGGCCTCCCCAAGATGCCCGGGGAGCCGCCGCCGGCCGAGCGGCAGGGCCGCCCCGAGCGCTTCCAAGGTGAGCGCGGCGGGCGAGGGGCGCCGGGTCCCGGGCGGGCGGGCGGCTTTCCCCGCGGCCCGGGGCGGGCCCGGCCGGGCGGTCGCGCTGCCGCTGACTCGCCTCTCTCCCCCCGCAGAGCCGTACTGCCCCGGCAGCGCCAGCCCCGAGCTGCCCGCCGGCGGCGGCGAGGGGAAGCCGTCGGACGAGGAGCAGCCCAAGAAGAAGCACCGGCGGAACCGCACCACCTTCACCACCTACCAGCTCCACGAGCTGGAGCGCGCCTTCGAGAAGTCCCACTACCCCGACGTGTACAGCCGCGAGGAGCTGGCCATGAAGGTCAACCTGCCCGAGGTCCGCGTGCAGGTAACGCCCGCGCCCGCACGGACGGCCCCGGCCCCGGCCCCGGCCCCGGGAGTGCTGGTGCAGCACGGCCCGGCCGGACCCGGCGCAGCCCCGCGTTCCCGGCGCCGGCAGCCCCCGGCCCGGCTCGGCCCGGCCCCTCACTCGTGGCAGCGGGAGGCGCTCAGCCCCGCCGCGCCGACGGCCCCGTTGCTCCGGTGCCGCTGCCGCCAGCCCCGGCCGGCGCCCGGCCGAGCGGCCCCGCGGGGCGCGGGCCTCCGCCGCAGCTCCGGGCGCGTCTCCGGCCGGCCCCACTCGCACGGCCCCGCCGCGGCGGGCGCAGCTTGGCCCCGCCGGCAGAGACCTGCGGAGGCCGGGGCCGTTTCTCATCCGGCCGCCGCCGGTTAAGCGGCGTGTCGCGCTCCAGGGGTCCGGAGCGGCAGAGCCGGGCGGTAGACCTGGGAGCGGCGCGGCCCCAAGGTGGCTCCGTGCAGCCCATGCCCGGCCAGCGGCAGGGTGTCTCCACGGGGCCCTCACCGCGCTTCTTCCCCGAGCCCACGGGAAGCACCTCCGAGTCCGCTCCTGCCCCGGTGCCTTCTCCTGCCCTGCCCTGCCCTGGTCCATTCCCTCTGCTCCATCTCGCGTGTCCCTCTGTGCCTGGGAAAACCTCTGCCTTCCACGGCAGTGGCAGCGCTGTCCGGGGGCAGCGGTGCCTGGCTAACACGGCTGTGCTTGCAGGTGTGGTTTCAGAACAGACGGGCCAAGTGGCGGCGGCAGGAGAAGCTGGAGGTGACCTCTATGAAGCTTCAGGACTCACCTATACTCTCCTTCAACCGCTCATCGCAGGCGACCCCCATGGGCCCCCTCAGCAGCAGCCTGCCCCTGGAGACGTGGCTCAGCCCGCCCGTGCCCAGCAGCACGGCCCTGCAGAGCCTGCCTGGCTTCGTGGCCTCTCCGCAGAGCCTGCCTGGCAGCTACACACCACCGCCCTTCCTGAACTCTCCGGCCGTGACCCACGCGCTGCAGCCCCTGGGGGCAATGGGGCCACCGCCGCCTTACCAGTGTGGGGCCACCTTTGTGGACAAGTTCCCCTTGGACGAGGCGGACCCACGCAACACCAGCATTGCTGCCTTGCGGATGAAGGCCAAGGAGCACATCCAGTCCATCGGCAAACCCTGGCAGACGATCTGAGCTCCCTCTTCCAGCACCTGGGACAAAAGCACTGGGAAGGCTGGTACCGGGATGCCCAAGGGATGCCCTTGACCCGCTCTGGCTCCTCTGGATGAGGATCTGACAACGGAGGGCTGTCCCTCACACCAGCTGTTTCCCCATGCCCTGGCTTGCTTTGTATTTTGTGGTCATTTTAATCTCCTTTTCCACATGCCCTGCGGAGTTAGGGGTCAGATCATAGCTTAGGAAAAAAATCTCTTTCGTTCTCCCTTCTTGGCTGGATGCTTTAGTTGCAATAAAAGCTGAAGTAGGGCGAAGAGTGGCGTAGGGTGGCTGGGAACCAAGGCCTGTGTGATCTGGGGAGGGTTTTCTGTTTGCACCATTAAATGGCACAACTGGTGTGAAGGCTGTGCGTTGTGTGTCTGCACAAGGGGGCTGCCCAGGCCAGGCCCTCCGCTGCCTCTGGCGTGTGGTGGGGAGCGGCAGGCCTGGCCGTGGCCCTCTCCCTCCTTGCAGCCCAGCCTTGCTGGGGGTCTCCTGCTGCCCCCTGCCCCTGGCTGTGGTGGCTCCCCTCAGCCACTGCTGGGGGCTCTGACGGGGCCAGAGATGTGGTCCCATGGTGGGCGCACACCCAGTCAGTGGCTCCATGCTCTGCAAAGAGCGGCCGGGGTCCACCAGGGCCCAGCTGCAGCGTTCCCGCACTCAGCAGGGCAGCCCGGGGGCCAATGGGATTTGCTGCCCCCACCCTGGGCTGCCGGCCCGCGACACCACCTCAGAGAAGGGTCTGGCAGGTCCTGCAGGCCCCTGGCTTCTCAGCCCAGCCGCTGCTTGGGGGCTGACTGAGGCAGCTGGCCTGGCAAGGCTGGGGTGCTGGCAAGGTGCTGGGCCACGCTCATCCCCCCACTGCACAGCACCCTTCCCGAGGTGCCTAAACTAAATCTGCGGCATCTTTATTTTCCATTATCTCCGTTACTGCCCGTAATGGGGCTGAGAAGCTGTAATGAAACACCCCTTCTCCTCCACTGGGCACGGGGCGCTCTGCACACTCTGGAGGTTGTGGCAATTAACGTTTCTCATTAGGGAAGGGAGAAGGATGCACAAGCGCCCTCATTGTGTCCTGGGGATGATTCAATGCAGGCTGGGAGACCTCTCCTTTCACCATTTCCCACTCGTTGTGGCCAGACAAAGGCTGGCTTCTAATTATATTTTCACAATCTGTGCGTATCTTTAAGAGTCCTGTCAGAAACAAGTATGTCAGCTTTGTTCAGCTTCACTTCAGGGAGCTTTTTAACCTCAGACAGCAGTTTCTAAACATCCCTTCACAGCCTCCTCCACAGCAGCCCCATCCGTTGTCTGGAGAGCTCCTTTTGCAGATAATAATGAGAATCCCTTTATTTTGAAAACGCCTTTCCCTCCCTCTTTGGCCTCTGTGTGCATCCAGCCTGCCTCTCTGTATCAGGCCCCGTGCTGTGTCTGGGCTTCCCTTCCCCAGCCGTGCTGGCCTGGGGGGCAGGTAGGTGCAGTGAGTGCCCTGCTGCCCCTTTTACAGGTGAGCTTTGTTTCTATCACCAAGGATGCCCAGAATACAGGGCTTGCAGTAAGACACATCTCCAGTGGCTGTGAGGGAAGGATGTCTCCTTGTGTTTGAGATGTGCCTGCACACCTGGGCTGTGTCAGAAGCAGACACATGCTAACAGATGTCTACACAGGCTGCACACACCCTGCTACCCCAGCGGCAGGAACAGTCCTACTTGGTGTTACTCGGCTTAAAACCCTCCTGCACATGAACGCATTTAACTGTCACCCAAAACCTATTTCCCGTGCTTGTTGCTCAAATTAGCAAGCAAGACCCCGAGATTTCAGTGGTGCTCTCCCACATTTTGCCGCTATTACCCTTCCTCCCTGTTGCCTCCCATTCTCCTATGGCCTGAAAAGTCACTTGAAAGACCCCCCCTGACTTTCTGTGCAGCACCGGAATCAGCATTGATGCTCAGTAACTTGAGAGAGTGAAGCACTAGTAAGAGACAGTGACAGGACAGCAAAGTGAAGACACCTATTCACTTTTATCAAGCACTTGATCCAAAATCTGCAAGCAAAAAATGATAATTACGTCAAGCTGCAGCGATTGTTCTTTTACTCGGATATTAAGCAGGTCTTTTTTTTGCATTTTGTAAATGTGAACCCTGCAATGGATTATCTACACACAAAGATAAGTTGTGTGCTTCAAGGAAAGTGACAAGTTTACTGCCAAAAAGAAACATTCTAATCTGCTAAACATGAGTGGTCACAGAGAGGTAAATATTTTTTAAAACCAATAAAGGGACAGAACTTGCATCTCTCTTTTACCTTGTCTGGTTTCCTGTATTCCTACACTTTCTTTCAAATTGTCCCATTCCATTTTAAAAGCTCATTTGTTCAGTTTGTTGTAAATATCTTCTCCTCCTTAATTGGGTGCTGAGTCTAATAATCCTGCCTCGGCTTGTTAACTGTACAATGGCAGTCAGAGTTAATGACCCATTAGTGATTAATTCCTTAACCAGCATCTAATTGCTCACTGTAAAACCTTTTCTTAAAAGTGGATTAAATCATCTAGATCCTTAACCACTTCTTTACTCTAACTTTGCTAAGGCTCTTAGCCTGGCTGTTTCTGAGTGATCTATTTCTTCTTTTGCTTAAATTGTATTAGCAAGCTAGTATTGTTAGTGTCTATATTTGACTTCTTTGCAACATATGAAGTTCTAAGAAAGAATTATACCAATAAAAGATTGCGAGTGAAAATATTAAGATTTCTACACCCTTGCAATTAAGACAATTTCAGACAGAAAACGTTGTTATGCTAACCATGGCATTTGAGAGAGGTGGACTTGTAGGGACAGGGTTTGTCAGCGGTATGGTGCCGCTCATGGCAGTGTGTAGGCTTTGGTGGGTGAAGCTGTAAACACTTAAGAGTTTTCAGAAGAGTGGCCTGGTCTTCGCTCAGTGTCCTGGTTACGGGGCATTTGGCAGGGGCTGCCCCAGGAGACTCCTGAGAGGGATTGGTACATGGGGACAAATCCTTGCCACCATTCCACACACAGATGTGCACAGGTGCTCGCCTGGGGGTACCGCACCTCCTTGCTCAGGGGATGTGATGAGCCGGGACAGGCAAACCTTGCTGGGACCGGGAAGCAAGACAGTGTATGTCTGCTACCGGTCAAAAGGCAATCGCTCATAGTTAAATTGGCCTTGGGGAAGGCAGCCAGTATCAGCAGCTGAGGAGCTCTTTCCCCTTTCCTTCCAAGTTGCATTTTAATTGAATGAACAGGCTGAGCTAGGACCCTAGCTATGTTTGGAAAGCATTCCAATACATTTCCAGGTAAATCCCACACGACCTGTCTGAGCTTCATGTTTTTTACCTGGGGAGAGGATGGATAGATATACATTTATTCATATTATACAGACCATGAGATCACCCACTTTGCATTGGGCTTCAGAATTTTGGAAAAGTAAAATCGAATCGCTATCTCTGCATCTGCTTCATCTGTAGCAATCTCTCCACTTGCAAATGAGGTTAATCCTGGGTGATTTCTCATTAAGATATGAAATGTGGAGAGGCGGATGGCTTTTCCTGAGAAGTCTTTCCACCAGGCTTGGCTGCTTTTACCCAGACAGAAATCCCGGGCTTAATATAGAGAAGTGCTCTGTAAAGTTTTGTACAGGTCAATAGCATGAGCTATGCAGGAGAAAAGACAATTATCATCAAGAGCTTCGAAGATCTCTGAATTAGTAGTTACAAATAAAATGTCATCATGAAACTTGGTCTCAATGCCACCATTTCTCAGCAAAAAGTATGTTCTAATCTCTCTTCTTTCACAACCCTGCTCAAAATCCTGTCAGTATTCAAGAAAACTCACAAAGAATCCTGACCTATTTAAGTTGAGTAGAGTTCTGACCTGCAGTTCAGCTCAGCTGCTTTCCAGTGAAGCAAGACTGGCTCTCTGTCCAGGCTGACTCTCAGTCCCTGCTGGATGGGGTCAGGAGATGTGGCCATGTAGGTTAGCACTCCTTAGTACCCCCAGCTGTCACCCCTCTGCAGCAGCGAGCTGGCCATTGTGTCTGCTCCACAGCCATGACAGGTCACAGCCCCAGAGATGAAAGCACACAGAGGTCAGTCACAGTTTAAATTTATTTTCTGAGCTGTGGGGTCTGGGGCAATTTTGTTCCCTTCCTCTGCTGAGGACTTGTTAATGTCTGCAGGTGAGATGGAGACCTGAAGTTTTTTCTTTCCAGCTGCCTCAGCTACATCTGACAGGGGTTGCAAGTAAGAACTTTTAGCTACCTACTATCCAATAACCTCGAGTACCTGTTCCCATCTCCTGCCCACATCTGTCTTCAGTTCAATCTGTTGGGACATACTGTGAATTCCAGCTCCAACAGGCATTAATTCAAGGGTTTTTCCTTCATCTACAGTGTTTTGGGGCCAGACATTCAAGTTCTGTCTTCCATGCAGTCAGCATTGTCCTGTGTCACTGATGCCATGGGATATAAACTTGAAACTTTATTGACTTCCTTCATTATAGTTTGTCAGCCACTGAGTACCCATTTATAAAATCCTGTCATGGGAGCAAATGCTGGAATAAATCATACAAAAGAGAGCAGAACAAAAAGCAAGGAAGGAGATACTGATTAGGACATTATCACCCTGACATTACCAACTTTTCTGGCACAATGAATATGGTGTCTCCTCTCTCCTAGCATCTCCATATCCTGCCAATGGATGATGTGAAAATTGGCTGATATGCGGCTGTCATCTCTTTGGCATATGAAATTTCTGCCCCACTAAGAACTGTGAAATAAGCTTTTCTCTGTATAGAAAAGAAGTTAAAGTCAGCTAGCCAAGACTTTCAAGAAAGAGTTTAACTGTAGGCAGTAGGAATTTGGATGGCAAGAACTGAAGCTTTGGCAACTGATACTCAAAGAAGGGAGTGTTGGGGTAAACAAAGAGGATGGTGTTCCAGTTGCTGACCATCTCAGGTAGGTCAGATGTCCCTCTATTGAATCCTCCTCAGCAAGGAGGCAGCTGCAAGGAGTAAGAACACTGGACAAACCCAGAATACCAAGGAGGGGATGCTAGTTTTAAGCAATGTTTTTAAATAGATGGCTCCTCAGAAAGTCTGGCCCACCAGCAGCCCTCTCCTGCTCAAATGCCACTGCTGGCTGCAGTATAGCTCAAACACAGCATGGCTTGTATGGTAGGCAAATCTGCAGATGGTTATGCAGATGCCATAAACCAGTGTTTATGGTGAACCCATCATAAACATGCTGCTCCCCTATCCCCTCCCTGCAAGATCCTGCCAAATACTTTCTAGTTTATTAGATGCTGCCTCTGTGGGACAGGAGAGCGCCATTTAACATGCAGAGAAACTGAGGCACAGAAACACATGACTTACCCAAGCTGAGACAGGGATGGTACAACTGAGTTACCTATGCATATGCTTTTAGTGACATTTAGGAACCCCTTCGGGCAGCCTGAGCCATCCACACAGGCCTGGCACATACCACACAGGCTTTGCAAGAGAGAGAACCCTGCTCCCTCAGACCCACAGCCAGAGGCCAAGGCTGCTGGCAGCAGTAGGTGCTGTGCTTAGGATCCCACCTGGAGTCTGTACGAAGACTGCCTGAGCCTTTGGATGGCACTTCGGCTTCTGGGCTAGGCTTCTTCTCCTTCCTGGGTGTGCAGCACACGCACACCTTCACTCCAGTGCCTTTGGCCACATGAAAATTCAAAGCCACCTTCCCAAGCGCCCTTCTGATTTGGCTCAACCCCTTGCTCCACTCTGCCTTCATCACTGACAGGGCAGGGTGGGGGACGACTGATTTAGATGTATAAGTAAAGCTTTCCAGGGATGGCACCATATCCCTGAGGGTGTGTGGTGCTGGCTGAGCTGCAACATGCTGAGCAAGGTCCTTCTGCCTCGTGTGGTGTGAGGGAGGGGAGGCAGGGCTGGAACATCGTGAGAGCAGAGGGATTTTGCTGAGGTGCTAATCCTACCTGCGGGCCAGATCTCTCGCTGTCTTAGGGCACGGCGGTGATCGGCCAGAAAAAGGAGAAATGGAAAGCGGTAAGCAAGCTTGAGTGCCAAAAGCCCTGGGCCAGCGGGTAAGTACCCCGGGTCTTCGCCGTGGCTGGCGGAATTTGGGATGCGCGCTGTGGTGACCGGAATTTGCCCTGGAGCCCAGGATATCTGCAGCGAAGCGCGCAGGTAACCACCAGCGGTCCAACTGACTGCTCGGCGCGGCGGAGAGCCTGCAGCGACGAGCCCGGCGCTGGGCGCCGCGGTGCGCCTGCACGGCGAAGGGCCGGGGGCGGCCGGGAGCGGCCGGGGGCGCCGAGGCCCGGGGCTGCGTCCGCTGCGAGGCATCCGCTGGCCGGGGGCGCCCCCTGCCGGGGCCGGGAGGAGCTGCTCCGCCGGGCGGCTGTGCAGGTCCGTGAGGCGGGCCCGTGCTGCGGCAGGGCAGGCGCCTCGCCGATGCGCCGCGTCGTCGGCTCACCGTTCCACGGCACGGCTGGGTTCGGAGGCTCCCCCGGGTGCCCCTGGCCCGGCAGCCCCCCGAGCAGGGTGCCCAGCCCCACGTGCAGGCGGCTGCTGGAGACCTCCCCGAGCAGCCCCCAGCCCCTCTCTGGGCAGCCTGGGCCGGGGCACAGCACAGGAGTGCGGCCTGGCGGGCAGGGGGAGCCGCCGGGGCTCCGCTACGGCCCGCAGAAGAGTCGGGAGATGCTATTTGCTATCACAGTCAATATCCCCATAGCTGTGCCGCTCAGATAGAAACTGGATGTTCACACTAGCCTTAAACTGGTCCTAAAGGTCCTAAAGCCAAATCTTCCATCCCCTTAAGCATGCACTTCAACCGTACAATTATGCCAAAGGAGGGCATAGCAGCGAACGAGCAGGATATTGTACATCCCATTGCCTGGACAGAGTGCCAAACTCAGAGCTGTGAATTGCCTTTTGTAGCCTGGCCGGCCTCAATGCTCAGCTCCCATCATGAGATCCCTCCAACCTGCACAGCTAGCTTGCGAGTGCCTGGAGTCCATTGTTTCCATCAGTCATGCATCTTAGATGCATAGTTTGTGTCTGGGCTTGCACACGACTGCCTGAACCTAGAGTGGGCAATGTGGAAGCCAGCTCATGCCTGAGTGTCTCAGTGATGCCTTTTCCAGATCCTTCCCCAGCAGTCAGTGCACACCGGTGTACCTAAGAAGTCCCTAAACAACTGCATCAGAGAGTCAGATGTATTCAGACCACTAGCTACAAGGCTTGATGCTCCAAAAGGGATGAAGATGTCTCAGCAGCGGTACTGAAAAATGGGACGCTCTGACAGCTGGCTCTGACCTGTACTTGCCTAACATCTTGGCAGCCTAGCAGTGCCCTGCTCTGCAAGAATGTTCCTTGCAAGGTCCCTCCAGTGCAAGTCCTGTTCTCTCTTGCCTACTTTCTCCTTAACCCTCCTAATCTTTTATCCCCAAGTGCACAGTGCCTCAGCCTGTGCTCTGGTGTTTAATGAACAGCAAAGGCTGGTGCCTCTGCTGTTGTGGTGAGTAAACAGCTCATGGGCTGTGGCACTGCTGTTTTAGGAGGCACCATTTTCTTTCTTATTCATTCTTCTTTGACCCAGGTCTGTTACTCCTGTCACGATGAGTCAGTCTGTTACCAAAACTTCCAGACCCTTCTTGTAGCTGCATCAGATAGGCACAGCTATGAGCCCATGACTTGGACAAACACTCCTGCTCCACAGCATGGGCCAAGGAAGGTAGAAACTACACTGAAGATTGACCTTTGTCCAGATCTGCTTCTCCTGCGTTGTGCTGGGCTTCCCCTCATCCTTACGGTCTGGTCTGTCAGTGCTCTCATTTGAGAGGTGGCAGCACATAATCTCCTTGTCTGGGTATTTGATGAAGGCACTCTCCAGTTGGGTAATGAAAACTACAAGTAAGCAAGGAGCATTGCTTAGCTATAATGTGTTGTAGCCCCACAAAAGGTGTCACTCACTTGTTCTCCTGGGAGGCAATGTTCTTCCTTTAGACTCCTGTGGAAACACGATGGTGCTGGACCTGCTAGTCACATCTGTAGGAGTGCGTGCGTGTGTGGGAGCGTGCTCAGCTGCCGCTTCGCCTCTGAGTCAAACGAGGCAGAGCATCGCTCAGCAGACCTGCCTGCTGCCTGCCGTGGCAGTGCGTCGCGTTTCCTGCACTTGGTGCAGAGCTACCTTGGGAAGGCAGTGTCAGCTCCCCTTTATTGAACAAAAGGACAGGCCAGGGAGCAATTCAAGAAGAGCTTCAGTGGAAAGTGAATCATTCTATTGTATCTTTGTTACTAGCTACGACACAGCCAATTTCCATTTTATTAAATAAAAGTATAAACTCGGCCTTTTTGTTCAAACTATTTATTGCAAATGTTGAAATGTCATGTAATTTTAAACTAAGAGATGAACTGATTAGATAGACGTTGTATAATTAGTTGGAAGACCCTTCCACGACAATTATGCATATCAAAGCCATTTAAGTGAGAAAATGCAACCTTTAAAATGAAGTAGAGCGTAGTCATTGCTGAAACATACAAGAATATTTGTATTTAGATATTTTACTCAAAGGAAATATTGTTTACAGAAAGGAAACCTTGTTGATTATCTGATACAATCAAGTGCTTGTGAAACATAGTCTCTTATGGAAAGTATTCCATTTCTTCAAGGTTTAGAGACCTTCTTTCAGCTTGGAGTGTTCTCTTTCATATTCACAACTTGAAGCAAATACTCCATCATCTAATAAAGAGAGAAAAATAGTATTTATAGATGAGTCCTGACAAAAGTCACTCACTAAGTTAATAAGTCTAATACACAGGCTGCTCTGTGTATTCACATAACAAACAAATTCCTAATAATCTTTCCAAAACAGACCTCATTTGTCTCAGCTTAATAACCAACTGCTGAAGTATGAGGAAAGTCGTTCTCCTGAATAATTCAGTCTGCCATCTCATTTATATAATGTCTCATTAGTGATAAAAAGCCAAGTCACAGAAACAATTTAAAGCTTATTTTCCAACTTACTTTTTACACTTAGACCAGCTTGCAGAAGAGATTTCCTTTCTGTCCTTTAACTACTTTAATTGTAGTTTATTCACTGAATAAAGAGCAGGCGAAGTCTTCATTTGCTAATTTCATTTGCATTAACTGAAAATAGGAGAAACTAACTCAGGCACACCACCCTAAGCCTAATTTCCTGCTATGCTCAATTCTTGGCCATTTTGACTGTCTGTGTGCAATGATACTTATCCTCCTTTGGTTCAGTCCACTAGAAAGGGTTTTTTTAATTATTATTATTATTATTTTATTGTTATTGAGAACTGTACAGCACAGTGTGAGCATCAGTGGTGAAGAACGCACTGAGTGAATTTGAGCTAAGAAACAAGACCCTGAATTGAATTACCTGAAGGAAATATCTGTATTTACTTCTGCAGCCTCTGACTTTGGGGGTAGTAACTTCTGACCTTAAATTTAAAGTTCAAAATTTAAACTACATCAGTTACTTTTGAAAAATTCCATGAAATAAAGCCTGTATCAATACACTGCTTCCCAACAGAGCCTGTCTTCACTTACGTTCAGCAGATGGGAGCATAGGGTTGCTCACACACGGTGAGAGACTCCTTGTGGTTAGCATCTCCATGAGTGCTTACCCAGTCTACGACAATTACAGCTGCCTTGATCATGATTTGGTCTTGGGAAGGCTATTTCATCAGCTGAAAGTAGAGTTCGTGATTCATCTTTTCTTGCTCACATTTCAGCACCGCAACTCAGTAGACGATTTCACAGTGAATACTAATCCACTGTAAAAATGGTGGCTGGTTCCTCCTAGAGCTGGTTTCTATTTCAACTCAAACACAATATGGCTGGAAAAGTATCCAATGCCGAGTACAAACTTCTCATATCCACTCCACCATCATCATCAGTTTACTCTACTTGGCCACCTTCCACCTAGGCAGGTAGCTAATTTCATCCTTCCTGTACACAGACACCTTCATTAGCTGTGGTACAGCAGCACTTTAAATGAAGGTGTTGCCTGCACCAAGTATATTCAACATGGAACTCCTCCCATCCAGAAAAATCTACAGAATCAAAATCCAACGGTCATTTACACTCTTCTGTCACTGCATATACGTATGTCCGAATTTTGTATGTACCAGAATTCCATCTTTTTAAATAAACATTGCCTCTTTTTAAAAAGATAACAATTACCATTATTTAAAGGTTTAGGAAATTATCACAGTCTTCTAAAATCAAAGCTTACATTTAATCTTCAGGTCTTCTGCATCAGGAAGGCAGATCTCAAACAGATATATATAGATATATAGTTTGATTTTTAGGTGCTGGGTTTTTGCTTTCTGAAGCCAATGGGAAAAATACCTTCCATCTTCTCTAGACTGCATATAATCAGCTGTTTGTGTCCAACAGACAGAAAGGACAGCTTTGGCATTCCTTTCATGATTATGCTTTACTTCAGAATAGAGACAAGCTAACTTTATGCATTGGAAACAAAAGGTTCTATGGCAAAATGAGGTTCTGCCAGTTGTTGTATGTCTTAGTTACAGGAAAGACATATTTATTTTACCCCTCATTTGAGAATTCTGGAGACTTAAGGCAATAATCTCATTATTCCATGTATATGTTCAATGTCTGACCCCAAAACTGTGGATATTAATTTAGGGTAAAAGTACACGTGAATAGAATTCAGTAAGGGCAATATCTGGCCTTTTTAAGTAAGATTTATTACCAAATAGTTATAGACGTCAAAATATTTCCCTCTTTACATAGCATAATGGAATTTGTTTGTCTAATTTGATTACAAAGCTGCACACAGCAGAGCTGAGGATGCGATAAATAGCTTACTTTTTAGATAGTATTAATCACAGTTATTATAAGCATCACTGTCATAAAGCCATAGCCAGAAAGAAACATATGGACAGCATTCATATCAGTGGTGTAAGAGACGTAAATCATGACTTAATTTAATGAGTAAATCTTTATCCTTATGCAAGTCAGCGACAAGGTATTCATTGACCACTGCACTAGGATTTCAAGAGGGAGACCAAGGTGAAGTTAGCTGAGGAATATTAACTATGTAATATCACTGTAGAATATGGGAAGAAAAAACTCTTCCCGCTAATGTCTTTAATGGTGTGTGTTATTCTTTCTATACTGTTTCAATGTCACCCAGAAGAATCCTGCAACTCTATCACCATTTCTGAATCTCATGCGTTATAAAGAAAGGAGTTTTCTAGTACATTTTGCAGTTTACTTGATAAATCTTTTAGACTCAGAGTACTTTCTGCAAAACCTCACTGATATCCTTCTGAGTGCATTTCACAGGATTTTCCAAAAGAACAGGGGTGAATCTGTACTTGTACCAAAGCCTTGTTACCTCGTGAACTAGGACTCATAAGTATACTAACTTCAGGGAGGAAGAGGCTGGTCCTAGGTGCACATTAAAGCTTGTCTGTAGCCACAGATTCTTTCTGCGTGACCAGAGATGACCACAGTAGTGGTCCGCATCATCAGCCAGAGAAACTGATGCTTGGGGGAAAAAGACTTTGGCGTGAGCCAAATGCAGAGCTAGGAGCTGAAGAAACCCTCCAGCTCAGCTGCTCCATCCCCTGGGGCTGCAGCGCCTTGAAGGCAAACATGATAATGGCACCTGGAACGGCAACAGAAGGGAACAGCTGGTGTGATGTGCTTTGCACACAATGCTCTTTGCCTTCTCTCTGCATGCACGCCTGTTTTTCACACTAGCTTGTTTTTGCTGAGTTGATACAGAACTTGCTGTTGATGTGGTCATCTCAGCATGAAGTGCTAGAAAATAAAAGAATATAACAACCGAGCAACTTGAAGGGAATCCAGACACTGCAATCTCTTGAACACCTGCCGAATTTATGCCCAGCAGCAAATCAGTTCATAAGCAATATAATCTGTGACTGACAATTTCTAATCAAGAGTAAAATCCTACTTGACTGAATGACTAGTGCATTAGGCACATTTCTAGTAATTTTCTGGACAACACACAAGTTAGAGGAAGCCAATACGTCACTGTAACACAGAAGTTGACTTTAAGGAATATTTTTACAGGTTTTGTCTTACTTACATCTTTCCAGCTGCTATTGTCATCTGTCTCCCAGGTATTCCTCGTATACCAGGGAAGCCCTCCTTTTAAGAAGTGAGCACTTTTATTTTCATTCCCTTCCAGCAGCCGTAGCAAATATTTGGACATTTCTTCCCACTGCAGAGAGTCATCCAGCTGCTTGATATTTTCAGGTAGTGCTGAAAATGGGATCTTGCTTTCTTCTTCATAACCATAAGGAAAATCTCCAGTGCTCTTTTTCCCCATTAAATGTCCTGTAAGAACAATGACTGTAGCATGAAATTCACCCAGACAGGCATGGATTTGATAGCTCAAACATCAGCTGGAAGTTCAAATTGACCGATAGTGTGAGGGAAGGAGAGGGAAGGGGAGAGAAGAGAAGGGAAGATGTTGAAACTGAAGCACAGCTGGGACTGGAGATGTTGTCGGTGTTGTGCACAACTGGTTTCCTACACTGGCAGAAGGAATGTTTCTCCAAACTGGGCAGAGATGACCACACATTTTGCCTAGAGCTAGGGAGAGGCACCTGGTTAGATTTGCTGGAATAAGGACTGGACGGAGAAGCTGAAAGTCTTAGACTTTCCTTGCCTTGATGTGAGATGTGGGAACTCTAATATTAAAGTCTACGCTCCAGTGCCTTTCCAGCAGCTGAACTGGACGCGTTTTTGCCATCCCATGCTTTGCTGCCATTAAAACGCAATCGTAATCGGCGCTGGGCTGCGAAGGAGACCACCGGGAGTGGCCGGCTCCGTGCTGAGCACCCGAGGGCAGCGGCTGCGCCTCGGCGCTGGGCAGCTCCAGCTCCTGCCCAGCTGCCCTCGGGCTGGCCTCTGGTTCCCGGTCTGAGCACGGAGGCAGCGGGAGGCGACACGGTCACCGCGTACCCCGCGCCCTCGTGCAGCGCAGCCCCGTACCGCGGAGCGCGGCGCGGCGGGGCCGGCAGCACCGGGGCGGGCGCGGCCGGCGTCGCCCCTCCTGTAGCGCCCGTGCGCTCGCCAAGTCCCGGCACCGGCACCCCGTGCCGACCGGAGCCCGGCGCTCCCGGCCGCGGGGGAGACGGGACGGCCCCTGGCGGGGACGCGGCGACCGAGGGGACGGCGGCGGCCGGCGCAGCAGGTGGCCCGGAGCCCGACGGGGCGGGTCGGGACGGGGCGGGTCGGGACGGGGCGGGTCGGGACGGGACGGGGCGGGACGGGACGGGACGGGACGGGAAGGGTCGGGACGGGACGGGACGGGACGGGACGGGACGGGACGGGACGGGACGGGACGGGACGGGACGGGAAGGGAAGGGTCGGGACGGGACGGGACGGGGGACGGGACGGGACGGGACGGGACGGGACGGGACGGGGGGGACGGGACGGGACGGGACGGATCGGGACGGGTCGGGTCGGGACGGGACGGGACGGGACGGGACGGGGCAGATCGGGGATCGGGACGGGGGACGGGTCGGGGGGACGGGACGGGACGGGACGGGGTCGGGGACGGGACGGGACGGGACGGGGCAGATCGGGACGGATCGGGACGGGACGGGACGGGACGGGGCGGGGCGGGACGGGACGGGGCAGATCGGGACGGATCGGGGGACGGGACGGGACGGGACGGGACGGGACGGAACGGAACGGAACGGAACGGGGAGACGGGTCGGGTCGGGTCGGGACGGGACGGGACGGATCGGGACGGGACGGATCGGGACGGGTCGGGACGGGGGGTCGGGGGGCGGGAGGGAACGGGACGGGACGGGACGGGACGGGGACGGGACGGGACGGGACGGGACGGGGATCGGGACGGGTCGGGTCGGGTCGGGTCGGGACGGGACGGGACGGGACGGATCGGGACGGGGCGGGACGGGGCGGGACGGGACGGGTCGGGACGGGGCGGGACGGGACGGGTCGGGACGGGACGGGGCGGGTCGGGACGGGTCGGGACGGGACGGAGACTTACCCACAGCCCAGTGGCTGCCGCGGGGATAGATCTTGGTGAGCGCGGGGGAGCCGCCGGGCTGCAGGGGCGCCGCGCCGCCCTGCGCCGCCAGCAGCGCCAGCGCCAGCAGCGGCAGCGCGCCGGGCCGCCGGGGGCCGCCGCCGCCCATCCTGCCGCTGCCGCTGCCGGTGTCCCTGCCCGTGTCGGTGCCGGTGCCGGTGCCCCTGCCCGTGCCCGTGCCGCCGTCGAGCCGCCCTCCGCTGCGGGCCGGCCCCCGCCCGGGCTCCGGCTCCGGCTCCGGCTCCTGCTTCGGCTGCGGCTGCGGCTGGGCCAAGCGCTGCCGCCGCCGCCCCCCTTTATACGGAGCCGGGACCGGGCGCGAGCGGAGCTCCCGCGCCTGACGCCTCCTCACGGGGCCGGGGCTGCGGCCGCCCCCGGCCCCCCGTGCCTCCGGCCTGCCTCCGGCGGGGGCGGGGGCGGCCTCACGCAGCCCGGACCCCCCCGCTCCGGCGGGGGGAGGCGAGGGGACGCCGCTCCCGGGGTTCTGCGGCCGCCCCGTCGGGTCGCTCTCCCCAGCCGCCCCCGCCGCAGCCCCGGCGCCCCTCCACCGGCTGCCCCGGGGCCGCTCGCCCTGTCCCGGCCGCTCACGGGGGCGCCGGGGGGTCCCGTGCTTGCGGAGAGCGCCGGCCATTTCGCTCGTAGCCGTTTTCTAATTGCGTTTGCAAGCCAGCAACTTCAGAGAAGTCTGTGCTCCCCTCGCCCCCTTCGCCTGGCGGCTGTGCTGCCCTGCGGCGGCCGCGGGCGGGCCGGGTTCCCTGCGCCGGGCAGCCCGGCGGGGCCGCGGCGGGAGCGGAGGAGCTGGGCGAGGGAGCGCGGGTGCAGGCGCCCGGCTCTGCCCAGGGGGAGGCTCTCACGCTGCCAGGCCAGGCTGCAGGACCCGGGAGCCAGGGTGTATCACAGTATCACAGTATCACAGATTTCTAGGTTGGAAGAGACCTCAAGATCATCGAGTCCAACCTCCGACCTAACACTAAGTACTCCACTAAACCATATCGCTAAGCTCTACATCTAAACGTCTTTTAAAGACCTCCAGGGATGGTGACTCCACCACCTCCCTGGGCAGCCCGTTCCAATGCTTAATAACCCTTTCGGTAAAGAAGTACTTCCTAACATCCATGTCTGCCTTCCCTCTCTGTTGCACAACTGCTTTTTGGAAGGACTCTAAGGTCCAAATAAATCTGCCCGCATACAGAAAGCATGACAATGTCCCCAGAACTGATTTGCTGCTCTAGCCTGAGATGACCGAACAGGTTGACAACTTTCGGAAGAGCTTATGGGAAAAAGTTGCTCCAGCATTTTTTTGAGGCAGAGAAACCATTGTAAAATGACAAAACGCAAAGGACAGCATCATTTTAAGTTCATTGAGAGAGAAGATCTTGGGCAAAGAGTTCCTTTTAATTTTCAGCATTGCATGAATTTACTGTCAGAGGTGTTTATGAATATGACTCTCAGGTTTGCAGGACTTTCTTCTTGCCTTGCAGAGAGACCCTGTAAACTTTCCAGCACTCTGAGGCACCCAGAACGGGCTGACTTCCTGATAGTTAACGGGTGAAAGGATTTCCATCCTGAAGAGATGCTGAAGAGGAAAGGGTGGGTGAGTCGCTGAAGGAGTCAACAGAGGACTGTGGAGGCCATGAAGAACTGGAACAGTTAAGTGCGTACTCAGCTTCAGGTACGTAGATTTGGTGGAGGGAAGGTGGATGAGTAGTAGAAGCATGTGGAGTCCTGATGTGCTGTTTGTCCCAGAAGAGAACAGACACAGGGATGTAGTCGTGTGGAACTGGCACAGTTTGTGTGCTGGTTTAGTGTCTAGAGAAATGTGTCATGATACAGTTTACGGGGCTGACTGCAAGGGACTTGCCAGGTCCTTCAGCTGACCCCACAAATCTGGAACCGAACTATACCCATAGTTCTTTCCTAATGGAAACTACCGTGGGTGTAAACTAACATAATTAGTGGGCAAATCATCTAGCACAATCACTTTTGAAGTCAATTGTGTGGCCTACTGTATGAGCTGAATTGTTCCCTTGTTTAGTCTTAGTTTATTGCATCTCCTTTTACTGCTTCATGCGATTCATTCCTTTATTTTGGTTATTAATTATGCATTCTTGTTTAATTTACAATAGTATTTCCATGCCTCAATCAGGAGTTTCAGTGCGCAGCCTGTGGCACAGCTACGGAAAACACGTGCTCTGTGCTGAGCAACAGATGATCAGCCACAGCATTGCCACCCGTGGGAAATTCTAATTGTTCATCGCAATTCGAGACAGGAAATGGAAAATTCAGAAAACTGTCTATTTTCAGAAGAAAGCAAAGCAAAACGTTTGGCTTCTCTAAGTCGCAGTGGCCGTACTGGAAGCCCTCCAGCCGTCCTCGCCTCCCCGCCTGCTGCTCTGGAGCCACTGTGCCGGGGCCCCAGCGGGCTCCCCGCTGCCCTGGCCTTCCCGCCCCATGGCCCCCGGGCCCATGAGCACAGCATGGTGCATCACAACCCCGCATGGCGTGGCCCCGTAGGGCCAGGGCCCGGTATCGGCAGGGCAATGGTCGGCTGCTGGCACTGCCACATCCACACGGGCTAACCTGGGAAACCACTTGCTTTCTGCCACTACCTTCTGCACAGTGCTTTTGTTACTTTTCAGCCATTTCTGGTGGTTTTGCCTCTGTTGCTTTCTGTCGGGTTTATTGCTGATGAACAGCATAAACCAAGGTTGAAACCCTCTGATCAAAAAGTCACATATGGCTGTGTACAAGACCTACACTGTTAGCAGGCTTTGGCTAGCAGTGCCAAAGCATGAATTCTTACTCAGTTGGTTGTTGTCAAGCACTCCTAAGTCTCACTTGCTACAAACACTATCCAAACAACTAAACCTTTCTCAGATTTTGTATACGTACTACGTCTTTGTACATTTCATGTGCTAAAGGATGTGCCTTCACATTAAATCTCATTTCACCCTGCGTTAGGTTACTTTAATTTGAGTTTTCTCCTTATGCACTTCCATTTTTATATCTTGCATTATGGTCTTAATTTGTTTGCTCTTTAGATCATTAAAATTACAGTGAAAAGTACAGATCTACTGAGTTGATTGAACTTGGGTTTGAATTTTCTTTTTAATTGGGATTGGCTTTTTGAATTGAGGGACATTTTTTGCTGAGAAAAAAAAAGAACAAAACCTTATCTTCAGGGTTTTGTCATAAGATGCATTTTAAAATCATGTTAACTACCCCAGACATTCAACTGGCTTACCTGAAGCAAGCCACCAAGAGGGTTTTTGGTCTTTCTGGAAAAGGAAAACAATAATTTTCCTAAACTAAAGCAACCCTAGAGGCCTGTTAATCTTTTTAGGTTCTACCTTTGCTTTTATACTGACAGCCATCTTGACAGCCTGCTCTCATCATTGTATTCAGTGGAAGCTTATCCTCGCTCTTTTCAGGAGAAAAAGACCTTAGTAAGATCTTCAGTCCCACAATTTGCACATGTATCTTGATTCATGCACACACTCAACTGAAACCCATGAAGACGGAACTTAAATATAGAGCCCTCAACATATCTACAGAGAGTATCAGAGACAGACTTGTGCTTTTCCAAAGGAGCCTAGGCTCTGTGGAGCCTAGGCTTACACATACCCCAGAACATATCGTATTGTTTGTAGTATGTGCTGGACACACCAGAAACTCTACTTCATTCGTCTGTAAGATATAGCTGCCTGGTGAAAAGCTGCCTTTCTTTGGGGATCAAAACATCCATCACGGCATTCTCAGGACCTTCCTCACCCTCTGTCAGAATGTCTGGCTGCCACTTTGGCAAATCTAATCCATGAGAGCCCAGCAGAGGTGAGCTGACCTGCTCTTCCATGCCTTGCAGTGGGCTGAAGAGAAGGTGATGCTTGAACAGTTGCACCTGGACCACTGAGGACAGCCCCACGACTGGCGGGCACAGAGCGTGCAGATGGCAGGGAGAGGCAGCGGCATCGGCCCTGACCAGACTAGGACTCTGCGACAGCCGGCGGTTGTTTATCACAGCCCCACTAGGTGCTGCTCGAAGGAGGCAGGCTATGGCCTGCTACGTGAGCAGCTGATCCTGCACACAGCACCTCGCTGGGTGAGCCGTGTCACTGGGTGCAGGACGTCTCAGTCCCAGGGGAGCACGTGCCTGAGTGATGCTGCTTGCCTGTGGCCTCAGAGGAATTAGGCAGACAGGTTAATTAAATGAACTGAATCTCTTCGATAAAAACTCATGCAGCTTGACAACCCCCTCCCCAGGTCCTTAGTGGCTTTCATGGAGTAGGAGAAAATGGCAGCATCTTCGGACTGATGGGGCATGAATTGGTGCACTGTGTACCCTGCCTCGTCTTTCACGGGGTTGTAGCTAGAACTGGGCTGCAAACACGTGAATGAGCAGCGCAGCACATGGAAAACACACCTGCAAAAAGAACCAAGTACTAGTTCTCAAGCAGAAAAACCCAATCTTTAGGACATAAAACCCAAACCTCCATTTAAAACTAAGCCAAAGCACAGCAAGGATGCTGAATAATTCCCATCTGCAAATGCATAAAGCGGGCAAGAGGGGCATCTGAGGCCCTGTGGCGGCTGGGAGCACCTCCACCACGACAGCAAGAAGCCAGGCAGTGGAGCGCGGGGCGGTGCATTGCCACCGGCAGCCCACACGCTGCCAGCCTGGCCCAGCTCCTGCGAAGTGCGGCCGGGAGCCGAGGTGCCAGGGCAGCAGGGGCGTGAGGCACAGCCGTGTGCCCTGCCTGCACCTCGCCGGCAGCAGAGCAGCAGCCAGGGGTGAGGTCTTGGCACTCAGGGAAGGATGTGCTCCAAGTCCAATCGCCATGGCAGGGCTTGTCCTTGGGTCACAACTTGGACCAGGCGCAGGCTGAGGACCGCTGGCCAGGGCTGCGGGGATGGGCCCAGGGATGAGCCCTCTTCCCTGGCCTCGCTGCCACCACTCAGCCCAGCAACAGGGCTGGCCCACTGCTTCGACATGTTTGTGCATTACAAGCATGTCTTTGTTTACTTCCTCATAAGGATAAAAAAGTAACATGGATTTATCCTAATTCTTATTTTTTCTATTAACCTCTTCAGGAAAAAAAAATAATTTAATAATATACAGAAATAATGTACTGGAACCCCCACAACAGGAAAGGATCCAGGTACAGTAAACATATGCAATCAGTTTAAGTGACTTGTTCATATGAGACAACCTTTCTTTCTTAAAGAAGAAATCCAATAACATAAATTCCCATAACGTAATAACATAATAACATAAATTGTGAATGCCCCATCCCTAGAGGTGTTCAAGGCCAGGCTGGATGAGGTTTTGGCCAACCTGATCTAGTGGGTGGCATCCCTGCCTACGGGGGGGTGGGGGTGGGGGGGGGGCGGTTGGATTTAGATGATCATTCCAACCCAAGCCATTCTACGATTCCATGACTCTATGAAATTCATGGTTGAACTTCAAGAAAAAGCTTTCTGTGTTTTCAGATACCTTTCTACTTGCCATGTATCTCTTTCCCTGTGGCAAAGTGAACTACTGTTGCACTTCATGGCAGAAAACAGTAATGGGCTTTAAATGCTGATATCACAATAGCACTGTTTATTTTGCTTCCTTCACATTTTAGACAAATATGATTGTTCTATCGGCAAGGCAGTTTTTATGGAAATAAAAAGGGATAAAAGAAAAATGGTGTACCTTTCATCGTTTTCTTTGTAGTGATTCTGACGTTACAGGTAGCTATGGCATATATACAGAGCAAACAATGGTTTAAGCATATCAGCAATGTAATAATAGGGCACGATCACTAAGGAATACTTTGTAAATGTTGAAGATGCTGAATGGACTAGTCTTCAGTGCTCCGAACCTGTACTGAGGGCAGGCGTTCTGCAAACAACCTGAGCACTGACTCTCAGCAGCAACAGTTCCCTGAAGAACTGCAGACATTTTTTCAGAAAGGAGCTCCACAACTTTGCAGAGGATGAACAACGTGAAATGATAAACATTTATTTAACAAGGCACAGTTTAAGATATTTGGCATCGTTTGTACCTCATTTTAGGAAGTCCTAGACCTTGACAGTTGAGGCTTAACTAAGGTGATGGCTTATTGCACATTTAGTGTGTGTCAGAGGGCTGCGTTAACCATCCCTTCTAGTGTTGTGATTTTATTTTATTTTTTTGTGGTGAAGGGGTTCAATATTTTGAGAACCCAAGTGGCAAGCATTTATGTTTCTGCATTCTTGAGAACTGCTGTTGGCCAGATGCAGGCAGTCCCAGCTGAGCCTTCCCAGAGAAGACCAAATGCTTCAAGCCACACAGCTGTGCTGGCAGTCTGGGGGAGCACAGAGCGATGGGACGCGAGCTGCGGGTACGCAGGGCTGGGACAGGTCGTTGGCAGCCTGAGCTGGCGCACAGAGGTGCTGGGGCTCTCCAGCCAGTGTGCCCGGGGCCTGGAGGTGAGGGGGGCAGACCCTGGTGGGCCACTGGGAAAGCTGGAGGATGTGGCACAGCTGTGAGCCCTGCGAACATGCAAGGACCTCTGTCTAGAGAAGGGCACAGGAGCAGTTTAGGGACATTCTCCCCATGCAGGCTGAGCTGTTTCAGCTGGACTTCCACACCAGCTGTGGCTGAGCTGTGCAGCAACCCAGCAGGTGACTCATCTGCCAATTTGTCAATTTGCAACTAAATCTATGGAAAATAAGTACCATGAAAATATAAAACTACAGGTTTTGTTTCCCAAATGTCAACTTTCTTCCATATTTAGAGGCTAAAGCTGGATTTATAAATATGATACATGTTTGAGAAAATAGAGCTGAGGAAACTGCATGACAGAAGTCTAGATAGCTATTAGATGAAGCGCAGAACAATTGTAGGTGCCAGAAGGGACAGGCATTTGCAAGCCACAAGGCTATGAGGAGGCCCCAAACTCCATACACAAGAAGCAAAGCAGGAAAACAGCATTTCACTAAGCAGCTGGCAAATAGGTGGATGTTTCTTGGAAGCAGGGGCCAGCGTGGCCAGCCCCTAGCCCCTTGGGCTACCTTCAGGCAACCAAACACAGCCCCAGCTGTGCTGCAACTGTTGGAGCATGGCCCTGGCTAGGGCAGTGAACCAAGGCTTCGGGTCTCCCTCAAGAGAGCCATGCTGCGTGCCCTGCCTGCCAAACAGCAAAAACCCAGGTGGGACTCCTTCTTTCTCCTTCTTTCTCCTTCTCCTTCTCCTCCTCTTTCCCCTTTCCCCTTCTCTTTTCCCCTTCCCCCCCTTCCCCTTCCCCTTCCCCTTCCCCTTCCCCTTCCCCTTCCCTTTCCCCCTCCCCTTTTCCTTCCCCTTCCCACAAACGTGACCTTCAACTTGCTGGAAAATGATGTCCTAACATAATTACAAAAGAAATGGAGCTTTGTCCATAATGGCTTTTTTTTTTTTTTGGTAAAACTCAAATCCAGACAGATATTCATATTGCAAACAGCTTCAGAATTGAGATGGTGGCCACATCCACATCAGGTTTTTATAGATCTACATATAGCTACAGACTACATGTACACACCATACGTGTTTGTAATTTCTGCTGATAGCATAGTTACACGCAAATGATAGAGAAGCAGAGTTGGTTCCATGTGCAAAAGTAATGTACTGAAGCATAAATGGTGACAAAAGAGATGGAATATACTTATTTAAGCCAAGCTGTGTAGCAGGGAAACGTATTGAATTGTTTGTCATTTATGTGGCTTACGTTTTGTTTGCTTTAGGCCCATAAGATGTTCAAAGAAACACTGATAAAATCCATGCACACCAGTGAAAATGTTGTTTTCATCACTGTTGCTTGCTATCTTGATTAAACACAGAGAGAAATGACTTGCTAACAAGGCTTGAACTGGAATTCTCTCTGCATTTACTCCACACACATTTTATCTCTACCAACGCAGGCTGCAGGTAAACCTGAATATTGGGGCTGTTAGAAGCTGTATGAAATACTATGGCCAAGATATACCAGAGGTCAAATTAAACATAGCAAAACTTGTTTTTTCCTTTCTTTTTAAAACTGGAAAGTTTCAGGCTTCCAGCTTCAGAAGGCTCCTTACCAGGGTACTGTGAAGTCCTAAGGCAGCTCCATAGAAACAAATGGAAATTAGGTGTGCAACCTACCTTCTGGCTTCAGAAAACATACTTATCCACAGCTCTTGACACCTGAATTCCTGTGGAAATCAGCCTAAGGGGTGTACATCTTGCTAGCACCGAGCACTTGATGCCAGGCCCCTCGCAGCCAGACAGGGAAGGTTTCGGGATGCCAACTCTTCTCCCCCTGGGTAGGAGTAAATGAGGACTAAAAGTCATTTCAGGACAGACATACTGTCTGTGGATGCTTGTGCCTTCTCTCTCTTTTGCCTTTCAAGGAACTATCAGTGATGGGCCTGGGTCTCTTAAGTCAGTAAGACAAAGATGTGGAAAAGATGTGGAAAAAATGTGGAAAAATGTGTGATTAACGGAAAAGGCAGGAAAAAGTCTGAATCATCTTTTCCGATATGTTAAGAGGTGAGTGCTGAAAGCATTTCTTTCTGAGTGATAAATCCTGTCAGCAGCATTGATGTTCAAAATAAGACAAACATCTTAAAAAGCTAGGCTATTCACGTTATGCAGAACTGCAAAGCACTTCTCCTGTAAAAAGCATGTGCTGCATAATTTGCATTTTTTTATCCTCTGAGAAAAAGAGATGTGATTAACGAAGCTTAATATACAACATCATTTCCTCTCCACTGAGAAAAAGACTTCACACTCTACAGAAGTGTTATGATTACAGCTCAAAAGATCTAACATAGTTATCTATGGTCTTGGACCCGGAAGACATCCTAAACCCCTGGATAGTTTTGTTTCATGCCAGTGCACTGCCGCAAACTAGAATTTCAGTGACATGGTGGGGAAATGATAGCTGAAGAAAGAGAAAGTGGGCTGGGAATCAGGAGAGCAAGCAAGAAGGGGTCAGGTGGTGTCCTTAGAATTTTGTGTCTTATGGCTTTACACATGATCTATCTAATCACATTTCTTTTCTCCTATCCGCCCACCCCAGACATGGAGGATCCTCTCAGCTCAGGCTACCTAGCATTTTCAGGAAGCCTTAGGCTGCAGGAGTGTTGCCACTGGACAGTGCAATGCAAACCACTCGCAGCAGCTACGACAGCCACTGCTCAGCAACACGCAGTGGGTTATGGGCAGAGACTGGGTCAGGTGGAGCTTTCACAGCATCAGCTCAGCCACGGTCTGATCAATCTCGAAGTATTAATGTTCATTTCCTGCTGCTGTTGGAGAATTCTTAATCTAAGGGTGCACATTGCTACACGGTTTGACTTCCCAGCTCCATAGTACGTGGTATTACTTCCACTACTTCCCTGGTGTTCCTTAGAAGCCTGCTCCATTAGTTGTTTCTCAAAGCAAATACAAATGCATTCTTAGAGCAAGAGCATATTTGGTTTTGAAGCACAGCAGTGAAAAACATGCTACAGCTGGGAAAATCTAGCAGCTCACAGTTCCCAAAAGCTAAACCTGCTCCTCCTCCTTTGCGTTTATATTTCTCCTGTTTGTTTTCCAGCAGAAAGCTACTAACTTCATCCTGGGTTTGCACGTTGCATTGGCTCCACTGAACACGAGAGCTGATGCAGATGTTCCCATGTGGCCTGCAGTAGGAGGATTGCTTGGGCTCAGCAACAGGAACATGGAAAATCAGTCCAGCTGCAGCACGTAAAGTCACCGTCAAACTTGTTCTCAGCAAGACTAGTAGGAAAAGCTTGCAATATCCAGTTATGAAATGTATCCAGGAGCGAACTGCATTCTCTCCACTGCAGACACTAATATTTAGGAGACTAAATCATTCAAATATTGTACAGTGCAATATACTCACAGCAGAAAGGAAACATTCTCCTGATAAGCATTTCACCATTGCAGCTCATTTATCATTGATATCAACCTAAGAACTAAAGTATTTGTTACATTTATTGAGCTAAATGAAAGGCTTTCCATCAGAAATTTATATTCTTGGAAAACTTTTTGTGCTCCTTCCCTGACTTCTAATCTAAGGAAATTAATGAACAGTATTCTCTAACTAGATTATCAGGGACATAAATGGTTGGCTTAAAGTGGCTCAGACAGTAATGGAAATGCAGGACAAAAACAGAATCAAGAGCAGCTCAACCCAGTTGGCCAGGACAGGAGGCCAACAAAATAGGCCTGATCAAAGCGGCACCAGTTAGCAAACTAATGCAGTTTATCCACAGAAAAGGGAAGCTTTCCAAGCTGGAAGTGAAGCTTTTGTATATGGTTCTGTACAACCATAGATTAATTTGTTCAGTGCTTATTTCCTTCTAATGCAGAAAATGATGAACATGCAACCATGTTGTCCTTCAGCTCTCCAGCTTTTCAGGTAGTAATGTTCCCACCTACAGATGTAGCTGGAGAGAGGCTCCACGCAGTTCCTCACATACCAGCTCTCTAACCTACTATGTCCAAAGGGTAAACCACAAGGCCTCACTTCATTTTATGACAGATAGTCTGTTCTTGAATTCTCAGACACCTCAACAAACTGGTAAAGCAAGGAGACAGAAGTAGTCAGCATTAGACATCTCTTTCCTACACTATCAAGCATAGGAAACAAGAAATCTTCAAAAGGAAATCAACACAAGATTGAGCCAGCAACGTGCACTTGCAGCCCAGAGAGCCAACCATATCCTGGGCTGCATCCGAAGCAGCACGGCCAGCAGGAGAAGGGAGGGGATTCTCCCTCTCTGCTCTGCTCTCGTCAGACCCCAGCTGGAGCCCTGAGCTCAGCTCTGGGCCCCCAGCAGGAGAAGGACGTGGGCTTGTTAGAGCAAGACCAGAGGAGGCCGCAAATGTAATCCAGGGGCTGGAGCACCTCTCCTACAAAGACAGGCTGAGGGAGCTGGGGGTGTTCAGCCTGGAGAAGAGAAGGCTCCAGGAAGACCTCATTGCAACCTTTCAGTGCCTAAAGGGTGCCTACAGGAAAGCTGGGGAGGGACTCTGTCAGGGAGCATAGCGATAGGACAAGGGGAAACAGCTTTAAACTGAAAGAGGGAAGATTTAGGTTAAACATTAGGAAGAAGTTCTTTACTACGCAGGCAGTGATGCACTGGCACAGGCTGCCCGGAGAAACTGGGGATGCCCTGTCCCTGGCAGTGCTCAAGGCCAGGCTGGATGGGGCTGGGGGCAGCCTGGGCTGGCGGGAGGCAGGGGGTTGGAACACAACAGGCTTCAAGGTCCCTTCCAGCCCAAACCACTTCACAATTCCATGAAGATAAAACAACCCAAATGATAAACTTGGCCCATTATTATAGGTCTGTCCAGAATCCCACTCTCAAAGGTAGAATTGACTGCAATTGTATTGGAGTTGGAATAAATTCTAATTTCAGGAACACCGGTCCGGGGGAACAGGACTTACTACCCATACACTGCCTCCAAAAATTATTTTTTCTTAACTGGAATGGTACACTTCCAGAAAGACTGCCTTAAGAATACCTAAATTATTCTGACATGCTATTTATTATACTCGATTTTATTTCTACACAAATTGATACAAAATAAGTCATTTTTGTAATACAGTTTGTTGTGAAAACTGCTTAGACTGCTTAGTAGGACACAAAAGAAGTAATATTACTTGGAAAAATTCAGCAGTTACCTGCCTTTCAGCACTGGCAGTTACAACAGAGAGGGTGTCATTATTGTATAATAGCATATTTTTGTAGAGGTGAGGGATTACAGAAGAAACAAAACTCCATAGGAAAAAAAGCATCATGCTGTTCCTTATCAAAGAAACAAAAACAAAGCGAGTAAAGAAAACAAGTTTTGCTTTGTTGATGGTACAAAATTGACATTTGAATCCAAGAAGAGAAAGATCCAGAACTTCATGTAAGATGGTTATCAGGTAAGTTTTAAAATGAAAAAATCAATTTTATGTTCAACAGTCTTCAGGTGTCATAAGACAGGAGAGAACAATACATCCTCAAAACAGGAATTTGGGTTATGTTTTTCCCTTATTGGTAATATTTCTGAAGCACGCAACTGTGCTTCTCATTTAGTAATTCATAAGTATTAATAAATCCCCACAAAGATTTTTTGTTAGCTTGGTCTTACGGCCAGGAACGTAAAGGCAGAAAGGTTAATACCTTGAATTCTAGAATCATGTAGAGTTCCTAAAAATCCAGCCATTAATTGTTTTTGTCTCTAGCCCATGAAGGAGAAAGTTTCACATTCACAAAAAAAAACAAAACAAAACAAAACACACTACAGTTCCATTTCTCAATTCTTAATTGCAATGAAAGCCCATTTCTCATTTCCCTCCCCTTCAGACCGTATCTAGACAACTTTCTTTAGGCATCAGTATGACTAACCTCCTACAACTCACCACCTGTTCCAACCCATATGCTATGTCTTTATTAGTGATGATAAAATAGTTTGCAAGATTGTGAGGAGATTGAGTTGACAAAAGATCAAAAATAATCAAGCAAAATAACTGAACACGCAGGAAGGACAAAATAGGTTCAGTTGCAGTATCACTTTAAAACAAAAAACCTTCATCAAACCACAGCGAGATCACTGTATTCTACAGCATGTTAAGAAGTGCCATAAGCTACTCTAGCACAACAGTCAGTGTCTCCCCTTTGCAAAAGGCTAACAAAGCGATATTTATTTCAGATGGTAAATTTGCCATTACATAATTAACCAACAGCCAATAGCTTTAATTGCACAGTTTATTTAGACAAGACAAAAGTTTGCACAGCTTTGTAACAGTATACAGAAAGTAAAACATCTGAAATATATTAGGCTTTTTCTCCTGTATATTTAATTTCGTACTTTGTTCTTGGAAAAGTGATTTTTTTCCTTTTCCTTCCTTCAGGATTCCCGTTTCAGTAGTACATAAGCTCCCATTACTGCCAGAAGAGCATACTGCAGAAGAAAAAGAATGAAGACTGATTACAATTTCTTTTAAGAGAAGCTTTGAAATCACAAATTGTTTGAAACATGCCCTCTACACCTTCTAGATGAGTACACAGTTATTGAGTTGTGTTCCTGTAGAATTACAGCAGTATTTTGGTGTGATCGTATTCTTTATAAATAGGCATCACAACCGTATATGCTTAACTCATTACATTCTATACATGGTTTTCAAATGATTAAAAATTGTCAGTTCTACTGGGTAACAGTCAAGCTAAAATAAGAAAGCATGAGAACACTACTTATTTCATATTAGCTAACAACAAAAATTTATTAGCATGTATCACAATTCCTTTCATATTACCTTTATTTGCTATTTTATAGTTTTAAGTATTCGAAGCATTTGTATACATACCTTAAATTTTGGATAGTCATTCATTATTATAGTTACCATACCAACATAGGGCAAAAATCTGTAATTGACAAAACAGATGAATGTAAAATAAACCCTCAAAAATTACATGGCCATGTTTCAATGTTACTCAGTCTTGAAAACTTTAGATAACGGATTTCAGAGAAAACAAAAACAGACAGATAGCAAGGGCTTTAAAGACAGTATGTACTTGATAATGCAAATTTGGGAGCAAGATTTCTGACTCCCTACTCCTTCCATCATGTAAATGCTTCAACTTGCTGAATATTATTCATAGCGTTAAAAGTACACATGCACCCCAAAAATGGCAAGTATCACCAAAATGAGGGGTACTGGCAAAAGCAAACCTAACATCCTGCAACACATCAGAATCAGTTTTTCAGTTGTTGTGAAGGTATAAAAGCCACATGATCTAAAACAGAAAGAGTTTTAAGTGAATATGGAACTTAAATTAACATTTAAATTAACATAACAAGCAAATAAATATTATTCCAGAAAAGTAGTTTGTACTGTTATGCGCGTTACCATACTTATGACGGCTTATGGAACACTTATTTTAGGCAAGAAAAATACAGATATATAACCTGATACAGAAAGTCCTACTTTCTACCAGGGTTGGCCCATGCCGTTAATCTTCGCCCACTTGAACATGGCAGAACACGCATCGAGCTTCTTGTTGCATTACTAACATTCTCCTAGCCCAAAAAATGCTTTGCAACAGGCTCTAAGCAAAAGTGATCAAAATCACAAGTGTGTAAAACCATCATTTACACTTGTCAGTAATGCGCACCTGAGGTGGGAATTAAGTTTATATATCTCAACATACATACATACATATATGTGTATATATATGTGCCTATGTATTTCTTAGATAAAAATTTAGATTATTTGAGAAAAATCTTAAGAGGTTGAATTTTTATCTCGACTGGGGAAGAAGATAAAAGCTCAAACTTTGCATAAGATTCCCATGAGATGTGGAAACATTTCCTAGTAAATTCTAACAATTGCAAGGATAGATTGGTTAATTTTTATTCACTGGCGAATTATTTACGTTGTGTGCTGTTTTTCAAAAAAAAAAAAAAATTATTCCCAGTCTGCATTAGTGAGAAGACTACAGAACGCAACTTTGCCAGGTAAATTAGTTTTATTACCATTTTATTTATGAAATTCAATAAATACCACAACAAATAAATCCAAGAGTGGAACTGATGTTAAGTTTAATTTTTTTCTATATTAGCTATAAAGAACAGACTTTGCATTACTCACCCTCTTGCTCTTCCAACAACATCTTTCTTCTCTAACCAGTTCTGACCTTCTTTGTACAAGCCTCTATCATCAACTTCATTATTATCACCTTTGGTCAGAAATTTGATGTTCCCATTTTCTCTAGAAGGCAACGAGGTGATAAAGTAAATACCACTTAATTTTAAAACTACAATTGACATCTACAAAGCACAATGAAGATGAAAAGTACTACAAGATTAGATAACAATGTTTACTTCCAGTCCTGCCTGGCCTGCTTATTTAACAAACACCATTAAATCATTAACATTTCAGTCTTTACTGACAGAGTCAACAGATTTTAACAAGAGATATTTTTCCTAGGCTGTCATCTGATGTAAGCAATTACACAATGAATATGAAAGGATATTATGATTGGATATTTTCTGTCCAGAACTGGCACTAAATTTCCTTAACAAAAGCAGGATATGCCAATCTGGGCAATCTGAGGGAAACAAAACAAAAGAAAACAAAAAATCCTCTCTATTTGCAATAGAATAGAAATTTTAAGCTAAAAATAAGACAAACAAACAAACAACCTAGAAACAGTATTTTATTTATCAAAGATCTCAACAGTGCAAAAAGTTAAAAGGCTTGTGCTTTTTTCTTTTTATGACAAAATGTTGAGTAAGACCCCATGAAGTCATCGCACACTGCAGAATGAATTTAACTGAATTTCAACCACGAGGTTCATGAAGCATGAGGTATACCCCCAGATTTTCCTATAGTAAATAGCAAAACAACACAATGCTTTAAGTACTTCTCTTTTATATATTTAACTCCTAGTAATCGTATTTTCATCAAAATAAAGTCCTGTCCTCCTTTTGATGCAAGTAAATACTGAGGACCCCTTAACACAGCTGCAAATCTGCATCAAAATTAAATATTCTGTCAATACTTTGTCACTGCAATACACTTTCAAGTCACTTATTGTTTAGCTAAACAATACAGGAAGTTCCTGGCAAAACTTCATTTATCTTTGTTATTTGTTAATGGGGCAGATAAGAAATAATACACGTAACAAGCCTTGAAATAGCATTGGGTGAACAAACTATTAGGTGCGGTTTTTACTGACATGTATGGGGAAAGCCAAGTGATGCGAACAGCTTCAGTAGGTGGCACTCTTTCCCCCACACGAATAAACGTACGCAGTGCTCGGAGCCTGGCTGCTCCCCTGCAGCCAGAGCTGATGTTCTGACTTCTCCCGGCCATTAGACGGCTCATTCCTTTTGTAGGAATACAGGTTTTAAACCCTTAACACAAATCATTGACTTTCCCTACCGTTTCAAATGGGCAGAGTATCTTAGACTTTGTTTTCAACATGATATAGTTTAACTGTTGCTGTTAGAAAACTTGCCATGTTTTGCTCCCTTTTAAGCATTATGCATGTGCAGATGATACGTGCAAGATTTTGGTTCAACACTCCCATTCAAACAAAAGTTAGTAGGTTTCCAGTCTTCAAAATTATTTTTCTCAAAAAGCTGCTAATTGCCAGTACTGATATCAATAAATAAGGAGCTTTTATGAAGACAAATTAAGTATATAAAAAAAAAAAGAGGTAATTCTTGGATATAAGTATTTGTTTTGAAAAAGCACCAGAGACAAGATGCTACAGAAAAGACGAAGACTTGCAGTTCATAGCCCAGGCCTCCCGAGAAACAAATATGACAGCTCTTGCCACTTCCACGCTACCTTTTCAGTGTGCAGTAGAAATAGACCTGCCCTTCCTACATTTGGGAAAGGACTGTTTATCATACCAGATGCATTCAATAAAGGTAAAAACAACTAATCTGCCTGTTGCTTTTGAGCAAGAATTGTTGTTGGTGTTGTGACTAAAACAAAAATCTTTTCTCAATGAGTCAAATCTCAGTCTTCTGGAAAACCTCAGACAGCAAAGGTCACGTACTTGTCAGACTTATCTATAGCTCTGATTCTCTGTCTTTGCCTCCTTTCCACAATTTGCCCTGAGAAATAGCTATTTCTCATAACCAAAGACCCAGTTCTACAACAGTCACTATGCAGTGCAGTCTGCTCCCACACACATTGCTACCGATGGGAAAAAAAATGATGTGTACAGCTTGTGTTTCTGGACTCCTCTTTGGCATAGGTTTACCTATTTTGAACCTGACCAACTTTGCTGAGGGACAGGAGCCAGAGTCTCAAGAAGCATGCCACAGAATAGGGAACAGAAGCAGATCACATCCTAGAGACAAGCTGTATCTTAGAGCAAATCCTTGCCTGCCTTTTTCACAAAATATTACCTAATTATAACGTAAGTGAAAGTCATGGTGTAGAAAACTATATTTAGAAACAAGAAAAATGCCAAGTTGCATTACTTTTCATGAATTTTGATTACTCTGTGAACTATTGGAATGTCTCTGCCTTCAACCTTAAAAACAACTATTTCACCGGCTCGGATTGGGTCATCATGGAAATTTGTTAAGAACAACAGGTCTCCCCTGTGAAAAGCTGGTTCCATGCTGCCACTACAAACAAAGAGAAAAAGAAAATGTATTAGCATTATAGCAAACAGAGGAAGAACCACAAATACAAAGCAGTTAATTCTTATGGATAAACTCACAATTTTAACAGAAATCTGTAGCTTCCACCATTCAGCCACACCATACAGACATTTAACACACAACCGAAACCTCATTAAGCTCCAAGCTGAGCCAGCCTATAGAAGACGTTCCCACTGCCTCAGTGAAAGAAATAAAACAAATAAGCTCTATAGAAAAGTAACAGTATTGTAGCTATTATGAAGGAACAAAACGAGCCATTCTGCTTAAGACAACTAATCCATTAGCAAAAAGCCAAAAGATGTTTCAGAGCAGCACTGGAAAGACTTCTCTACATTGAGTTTAGCTAACATGAGCAAGACTCGTAGCTGCACCAGTGATTACTACTAATGACCAGAAAAAGAAAAGTCCATGCCTTTTCTCCAAAGCCAGACACAGTAGATATGGGTAACATCCTTTAATGTAGGACTCCAGATCCCATTACCACCTGCACTAACAGACTTCTCCCATCAAAATGCTGTTATTTCCCGCGTATGTTCCTTACTGATGCACACTCAATTTCTACGGGGCTGAATTTTCCATTAACGTGTGTTTAAACTTCGTGTATTTGGTCAGCACTCAGGGGCCTCCAGGACTGGGTCTTTACATACCAGAAGTAAGTTAGCATTGTGATAGAAGTCATGCAGAAGCGTAATTTACTAAAAAAGCAGCTTTACTGTAATGGAATTTTAAATGCAGAAATGGCAAAAAAGAAATGAACAAATAAACCTGAAATTGTTCAACGCCTTCAGAAAGTGCAATACGCTTACTGAATTCTTCAGGCAACAGAAGCTTCACAGCATTACACGTATTCCTACTAAAGCAGAACTGAGTTTTGGAATCATAACCCCTCCGTCCAAGGATTGCTATTCCCAGATAGTAATACTGATGACCAATCTCGGGTTGTTGATGGGTACGTTAAGGGAACAAACCTACGTTTTCAAAGGTTTCACTCAATTACTGCTTCCATAAACTTCACTGAACTAGATCGCAACTACGAGGAGCTTCTGCTCAGCGCCCGAACACAGACATAGAAGAAAATAAGTGTTTGTGGCCTGCTTCACGTAGGTGACGCTCAAAACCCCACACGTAGGCAGAGGGCACGGGAAGGTGCCCGAGGGCTGTGACAAGGCTGCCCGTGGCCAGGAGCGCCTCCGCCCCCGCCCCCACCCCCACCCTCACCCTCACCTGCACCCACCTGAGCACCACCACAATGGGGCTCTCGCTGCCGGTGACGACGATCAGCCCCTTCCATATCATCAGGGCGGAGGAGACGATCATGGCGAAGTTCAGCACCTGGTAGTAGAGCTGCAGAGACAACGGGCACGTCTTTGCGCGCCGCCCCGGGGGCACCGCGCAGCCCCGGCGGGCGGCCGGGCCGGCGGCCCCGGGGCCAGACCCGGCCGCCCCGAGACGGGCTGCGCTTGCTCCGCCTGGCGACGCCCGCTAGGTCGGCGCCCCCGCGGCTCGCCCCGCCGCCCCCCGCCGCCACCCGCCTGCCGCTTGTTCATGCGCCGCAGGTCCCCGAAGAGGTCCATGGCGGCCCCGCCGCCCGCCACAACGGCCGCCGCGGCTCTGCAGCGCTACCGCCTGCCCCGAGCGAGGGGCTCCCCGGGAGTTGTAGTTCTCCGCCGCCGCCCGCCCCGCTCGCGCTCGGTGTCGCCGCGACCGCTTTGGACTACAACTCCCAGCATGCATCGCGGCACGAGGCCCCCGCGGGCGAGGACCCTCGCGTCCCGCCGCCGCAGGTGCCCGGCCGGTTTGCTGCCTGGAGGGCTCCCGGCGGGGAGCCGCGGCCCCGCGGCAGCGCGGAGCGACCCGGGCCCGTCTGCGGGGCGGCGGCGCGGCGGCGGCGGCCCGGGAGGCCGGCGCTTTTCGGTCAGGCACGTGCCGGGCAGCTCTCGCTGGAGGCGTGGGCGCGGCTCATTGGCTGGCCCGGCCGGACGGGCGGGGCGGGGCGGGGCAGGGCCGCCGGTGCCGGGAGGGCGGGCGGCGCCGGGCAGGCGGCGGTGGTGGGGCGGTTCCGGCAAAACAGAACGGCACAAAGAAATAAAACAAAAATAACGGGGGCTGTGCGCCGCCATCCGTCCCGCCGGGGCCCCGAGCGCCCGCCGGGGCCGGGGCCGGGGCCGGGGCCGGGGCCGGGGCCGGGGCCGGGGCGGCAGCAGCAGCGCGCCCGTGCGGGGGCACCGGCAGCGCCCGCACCGCCCGAGGCCTGCCCGGTCCCGCGGCAGCGCCACGAGTGGCGAAGGGCGGGAGCGGCGAGTAGAGCGCTCCGGGGCGAGGAGGTGGCCGCGTCTGGCTGCGCCCCGCCGTCCGGACCCGGCTGCTGCCGTGGCACCCTGCTGCCCTGACACCGGGGCTGCTGCCCTGACACCGGGCTGCTGCTGCTCCGCACTGGTGGCCCCCAGGCTCGCGCTGCTCAGGTTGCCTCTCGCTGATGCCCTGCAGGTGCCCCGAGGCGGGTCAGCACGGGAGGTGACGCCGTGTCAGCCGTGCCCCCAGTGACAGGAGGGGCTGGGGGCGCTGGGGCTGCTCGGCCTGCGGGAGGAGGCTGGGGGAGCTGCCCGCGGCCTCGGGCACCCGCGGGGAGGCAGCAGGCGGGGAGGCGGACCGCTCGGCGGCAGCCAGCCGCGGGGCGAGAGGCACCGGGCAGAGACTGGCCCGCGGGGAAGGCCGCTCCCCGCAGGGCTCCCCTTGCCGGGGCGGGCGGCACCGGGGCGGGCCGCTCGTGCGAAACCCGGGAGCCCTGCAGCCCGCTCGCGCGTCGCGAGACCGGGAGGGCCCTCGCCCATCCGCGCCCGGGCACCGCGCTGCGCTCGCGGCGCGCCTGCTGTGGCGCTGCTGCAGGGGGCCTTGGCGCGGCCGCCTCGTCCGCCCGCTCAGCCCGAGTCCCAGAGCTGCCCTTTGAAACCAGGAGCGGGGGCGTCGCCCCAGAACGGGGCCGCTGCGCATCCCTCGGGCCGCCACAACTGGCCACGATGCAGTTTGTCGCTGTGCCCCTCTGAGCAGGTGCAGCGTTCAGAAGTAATTGCTAAGACAGACGTGGGGAAGGAAAACGCACAAGAGCAAACCCAGAGGTGGCTAGAAGATTTCCAAGTTTTCTCTGTTTAATTAAGCTCTGAATTAAAACACTGTGGAACAGAGGTATTTAATTTTTAAAAGACTGTGATCTGCCCACTGTAACGCTTGATAGATTCTTGCCCAGCAAAAAGTTTTTTGTAATTCCCCTGGAGTAGGCTTTCATAACGTGCTACTTACTTAGACTGATTAAAAAAATAACAATAGAGCTTCTCCGTGTACGAATCTGCTTGGCATTTTATTTTTTTTAAATAAAGATTCGGACAACGTGATCATAGATTGCAATCAATGTAAACGGGATTAGCAAGTCACAGTCTCTTGCAGGTGATTCTGCTACCCACAAAATCTGTAGCTGCGTATTGTTTTTTTGGCATATTCTATGGTGTATTGAGTCCTTTTGCAGAGGTGCCCATATAAGACAGAGGCAAGGCAAAATAAGGTAGTAGTTCAGTGAAGCTTTATGGAGAGCCCAAACACCTGTTGGTTACCTTCTGCCCACGATGAAACCGTGAGAGTTGTTATTGTGCGAGGGTGGTCATATGGCTTTGGGGTTTTTCATTTGCTCCTCTAATTAAAAATAGTTAATTACTGATTCTCTTAAAAGAGCTCGTGGTGTCTCACATGTTCTCCTTTTTGAAATGAGTCTCTTCATGATGAGTAAACTGTCAGTAACGGCTTCTGACTTGTTTTTAGGTGCGTACTGTGATGATGATTTATAATCCATGCCTATTTATGAGCCTGTACTAGTGAAATCCTCCTTCTCAATAGCTGACTGCTCCCATAAACGCATTTCCCACAAGACTGATATTTGTACAACTGAGAAATGATGATCACAAAGCTACTAATTAAAATATAACACACAAGCTACTTACTATCTAATTGCATTTCTCTCCCAGAAAATTGTTCAAGGAAAAAAAAAGTCCAAATTATACTTGTTTACACCAAAAGCCTGGTACTTTTAGAGGTACCTGGAGTACCTCTAAAAATTTAATTGAATATACCATTAATTTACACTGAGGCAGCAGAATTGAGTTTAGCATCGTAAGTCATAGGCAATGATAAATCATCTGACAGTTAAGTCTTTGTTAAATTTACTGTGTGATTGGAATGAAATCTTTACATTATTTCTTGTGGTTATAGAGGGACTTTTCACTTTAGCTATTAATTCATGATATTAATGCAGAATATCATATTTGCTTTAAATATATATATATAACAGCTTTTGTTCCAAAATCCTGTGTACCACTCCCAAATTCCTATTAAAGTAGAATAAGTTTAAAGCTTACTTTGCATTTAATGATATGTTTATATATAATTGTGAGAATTTGGCACTTTTCTATTACCCATCTCCTCTAAGCAAGTTTAAAAACTTATTTGCAAAGTTATGCTGGCTGTGATTTTGAGAGCCATTCAGGTTGGTTAACCACATCTCTTCCACTAAGCTGTTTCAGACTGGTTCAACAACTGAACAGTGCACTGCTGTGATGCATGATTGAAACCTAGCTGGCCAACTGCAAACAAACTCTGCAATCCTCAAATATTGCAGCTGCAATATGAAAAATGGACTGCACAGATACAAGAAAGCATGGCCAATAAGCCATGGGCTAGCTGATGTTTTGCTGTGCTCTTGTGGTTGCTGCAATCCAGAATAAATCATGAGGCTTATGAAGTTATGATTTCTCTTTTGGTTTCTTTCAGGATTTCGCTAGTGCAAAGACCTAGGAGGCTATTGTGCTCTTACAGCTTCCTGCAAATGTAGCTCTGTACAGTCTCGCTGCAGTTAAGAAGTCACAAAATGAATGGCTGAAAATACATGGCTGAATTTGCATCCAAGACTAGAGTTGCAATGCTGCAATATGCAGCATGAAGCCAAATGGCTGACAGGAGAATGATCTCTGTTGTTGTATGTAGGTAGTGATTTAATTCACAAAACATTCACAAAGCAAAAGTTATTCTTGCCTGCTGTGAATTAGGAATGCATGAATTCTTAGGTTTAAGGACAAGCCATTTAGCAAGGAAATGGCAGCATCTTAGAGGAAATAAATGCCCAGAGACTGGGCAGTGCTAGAATGGTTCTTTGCAGTCACTCCCGATGAAGAAAATAAAAAAGGAAACTCATGTGGTAAATTCTAATTTGGCAACAAGTAGAAAGACAAAGCAGAGCTAGTCTCTAGAGAATTTAGAAAAGAAAGAATGCAACTTTGAGTGACCCAGGAGGACTGAAGCCCCTTAGTCGTTGTTGTTTGTTTGTTTTTTGTTTGTCACAGAAAATGCTACATTCTTTTCTCTAAAGCACAAATCTACACTTAATTCTGAGACCAGAGTACATTTGACAGTACCTTTGGGAAACAACTTGCTGTTGCTTAGCTTTCCAAAGCTCAGAAGACACTTTTAGGCACCCATTGTTCTTGATCAGTCAAGGGAACCGTCTCAGGATCACACTTTTCCACAGACGCTAGGATTCACCCACACTTCTGCCAGTGGCTTTGTTATTTTACTGTCTGGATGGTTTTGATTATTAAAGGTTACGTGTGTTTTTGAATTTTTCCATTCTCTGGATGTTTGACTTCAATATTTGTATAGCAGATCTTCTGAAGCTCTACGGCTAGAAAATTATGCTAATTTTTTTAGTCCACAGAAAAATGTAGCTCTTGACATTCTGTCTGTATTGCCAGACCTTTCCAAACATCCAGGCATTAGTGCTACCTACATATATATATATAATATTTGAGTTACAGCTCTTTGTTTTCAAAGAGATTGGTCGTGGGCAAATAGCTAGCACCTTGCACCTGAGCTGAAAAATGTAGGTTAATAGAGAAAGCTGCAGAAGTCCATTTGCAGCCACTCAGGGTAAAGCACACACACAAAAAAAGCAATAACTGACTTCCTGAGTGAGCACTTTTTTTTTTTTTCTGCGTACATTTGGACCTATTCTCCTTCCTGTTCCTCTCACTCAACAGGCTATTAGAGCAGTCAGTAATGCACGCAGAGCTGTCCAAAAGCGACGGGATGCCACTCACACCGATCTCTTCTGGCTCACCCTCTCTTCTGGCTCCTCATCCTTGGAGCACTAAGTTGCCCAGAGCAGTAGCAGCATCGCAGTGCAATTAAGTGGAAAGCCACCTTCATTGCTCTGAAAGAAGCTTCCATTATATCTGCCAAGGAACAGCTCTGAAAGGGAAAAGATGCATGCCAGAGAAAGGATGTATTTCAGAAGAAAGGGATTGAACTGTGAACGTCAACAAGCAGCTTGCGTATGCACTAAACACGTCTCCCTTGAACCTGTGCTTTGGAAGTAACGCTGGCTTGTGTTTACACTGCAGACAATACTGTTCCTCACCCGCTTGGCCAGCCTCAGTTTGATTTTCTTTTGCTATGTTCATAAGCAGGACCATGATTACTTTCACCCATTACCTCTGGTTTGCTGTCAGAGGAGCTACACAAGACCAGGTGTCTCTGTGTTCAGAACTTTTTATCCAACTTTACATACTTGAGCCAAGCCCTGGAGGATTCCACATCAGCCCCACTGTGTACTTCTCTTCAGCTTCTCCATACAATCAGTCACTGGTCACTGTACCATTCTCTGAGGCACAAAGCTGAGGTGATGACAGGGGATGGGCTGGACGGGTTGCTGGAATGTAAGCCTGCCTCAGGTGCCTCCATCTGCAAAAAAACACATTTCTGACAAAGACGGGGATGCTAACTGCTCCCCTGCGGCAGCATCCAGGAGCCTTTGTTACCCATTGCTGCTGATGTGTGGTTTATTGGCTTTGTTATCTTCAATGCTTCGGTCGCATTCATTTTCACGTGCACAATATTCATGGACATGCTGAAGGACTGTTTTTTCTGTACATGAAAAATGGTACGGTATAATATGACTCCACATACACATCTTTTCTTCCAGAAGTGATTTTGAAGTCATTTCAGATGCCTCTGTTCAACCACACATCAAGTAGACTCAGGAAATGCTGCATGTCTTTCCTTTGAAATCCCATTAAAGTTCCTTAAAACTGGACACCCAACAAGCAAGACGTGCAAAATGACCTGTCATTGTTGGAAATGTAGACCTTCATGTTTGGGTTATTAATGGGCCTTTCTGACTTAAGTCTCACTCTTCTGAGAGGGTTTTCTTTCAGTGGCTGAAAACCTAAGTATAGGCATTTCCCTGGGGCTTGGTGTAGGCCCTGATTTATCTATTATTTTCAGTGCATGCATCCGAGGGGCATTTGTATTTTGCCATGGAGTCTTATTTTGGTTTTGTATTACATTTAAATTTATCTGCCCTTTATCTCAATAAAATTCCTTTCTTTGCTTTAAGAATAAATGCTAGGTGGACAGCAATATATATATTTTTTTAATTTAAAAAATCTCAGCAACAATTTCTTTTTAAATAGTCTTTCAGAACTCCTCTCCTGTCCTGTCCTGTCCTGTCCTGTCCTGTCCTGTCCTCTCCTCTCCTCTCCTCTCCTCTCCTCTCCTCTCCTCTCCTCTCCTGCACCCCAATGGATTTTTGTGTGCACCTCGCTTTGGAGCCTGCCTGCTTCGGAGCACATATGGCATCTGGCTTGTGTACCTTCTCTCATGAATCTTGCTATCTGTCTCGGTAGTTGTCGAGGATCTACTGATAGGCACAATTTTCAAGCAAAATGTCACTTTGCAAGGTTGTATTTCTAAATGTATGAGTCAACATTTTCATTCTGCTCTGCAACCCATTATCTGGATAGCTAATGTGGTTACAGCTGTGTGGATGTGTTTCAGGGAATCGTTTGTTAGTAAAAATAATTTTTTGTTTTGTTTTTGCTGGGGGGGGGAGGCAGGGAATAGGGAGGAATCAAACTATCTGAACATTTGATTGAATTTAGAAGATAATAATACACTCTTTTCATTCCCCTTTCTCCAAGGACTAGACAAAAATCAGAAATAACTGGAAAAATTTGTTTAGAATTTTTCAGGTGAAAAGTGTTCTTAATTTTTAAAACTACTTAAGAGTAAATAAGGGGGCAATAAAAAAGTTCAAAAAAAATCCAACAAAAGGAGATATTTCATCCTTTTCCAGCAGGAATCTCTTGGTGAGCCTGAGATGTGTGCAATGTGTTAGGTGTCACTTTACTGCTGGGGACGGGGAGGGTGCTGAGCTGGCTTATGGGTTTTTTTGTTTCTTTTTCTCACAAAAGAGAAAGCATCAGCGATAAAGCAGTAGCAGTAAGGATTGATGTTTTTGGGGTGCTGTGTGCCCAGGCCCCGATGCGCTGATGTCCTGCGTTTCGGGGATGTGATGAGCGTGTCTGGTGCGGGCACTTGCAGCTGCTGCCCAGGCCCCGGGCGGCTGGGTGCAGGGGTGAGGGCGGCGGGGGGCGCGGGGGCACCCCGAAGCCCCCCTGCTGCCGGGGGGACGCGGCTCTGGAGCGGTGCGAGCCGCAGCTGGGGCTGCTGCAAAGCCGGGAGGCTGACGGCAGCGTTTGTGTGGAGCAAAGTTCACGACACTTCTGGGCCGTCACAGCGCATTTTCATTCCAAAACTGTTTTGACTTCTTTGGCGAATCTCATTTGCAGCTCTTAATTTCTTGTCACCACGTCTTGAACTATCAGTGCCTCCTCCATGATCTCTTCTCCCTTCTGTAACTGTTTTACCTGGGAAGATCAGCAGTGTTTCAGGCTGATAACGACACCCATTTACTTTGCTATTTGCTTAACCTGCGCTGAAGGGCAGAGGCTAAAGCACTGCCCAAGAAAACAGAAAAGAAATTATACGTGTGATGGCTCTTGGAGGCCTCAGTCATAGCAGCACATAAGTTGATCTGCTCCATGGTAACTGACTTCACTGGAGATGAATTTGGCCTCCGGCCACAGAGCCTCCTATTTGTTTTTGTCTTGACTTTTATGAGCATTTAGAAAGCGCTTAACGTTACATGACTGGAGCACAGCATGTGTGGGAAACGTCTCGGTGAGGTAAACCATCCAGTGCTGGAGCTGCATGATGGAGACATTTTTCTGCACATAAAGGGCCCTGTTCGTTTTGCTAACAGCAACAGTATGTAAATGTAATGGTCAAGTGGTATTTTGAGAAAGTAGCTCCTCCAGTTGCGGTCTGATTCCATTCATCAAGAACTGCTCTGCATTTTAACTGGGAAAGTGACAGTCACTTAAAGTAGGAAATATCGTCGTCTTTGACCTCGAATATCAATCTGGCTCACAGTGCTGTGGTGGCGTTAGCGGGCACACTCAGGGCACTGCTTACGATGCAGCGCGTCCATATCACCACTATCACATTAGAATCCGTGAATACAAAACAGCAGAATTTGAGAATATAAAATAAACAAACTGGATAAAGGCTTCTGCCAAATCACATTAGGGGACACATCTGTGAGGGAGACAACATTCAGATTATTTTGCTAGTAGTCACTTTACTGCTCCAAATACATTTTTTTCCCTTCAGAGAAGGAACCAGGGTGTCAGAAAAGACAACTGTAGAGCCTCCAGTTCATCTTCTAGAGGAATCCAAGTCATTTCCAGCGCCCTGCTCTCCCTGGGCCTCTCACGTGCCCTGTCGCAGCAGAGGCAAGTGCAGTGCTTCGCGCGGGCGGTGCATTCGCCCTGCAGCAGAGCTCCCTGCGCCGCTGCGGGCGTGCTCACCGTGCCCAGCATCCTCCGCACGTCTCCCTGCCTGCTGGTGGCCTGCAAAGCTCAAAAATTAATCCTGACGAAACAGCTTTTGTATGGCCGCTGTCGTGGAGAAAACGCAACCGTTTCAGAGGACGGAGACACGTGGCTCCACGTGCACCCGCGCCCAGCCCCAGCCGCAGAGCCACGCTGCGGGTCGGGTGCTGCCCGCTTGCTGTTTGCCGCCTTCTGGCCTCGTTTCTCTTTTCACTCCATTACTCAGCCTTTGTCCTTCTGGGAGCCTGGACGGGTAACCTTTTGGTGATAATCTGAAATTCAAATATGAGGAGTTCACTCCTGAACTGCCCTAATATTTGAGAAAGGTTTTAAAATAAAATAGGCTTTTCTGTGTCCCGTTATTAGCCTGGCAGCTGTGCGTGCATGCCAGGCGCGCTGAGAAAGGTAATATTAACAGAATGAAAAGGTCAGAGTTATATAAAAATCCTTTAAAAACTAAATAGGCCTGGCATGCTGGATTCCCCATGGATAAGCAGCGGTTAAGAACTGAGAGCATCTGGGCCTTCGGCAGGTCGAGTTCTTCATCTGCAAATATCCCCCAGAGGCAGGAAGCAGCCGAGCTTGGCAGCACAGCAGGAGGAGGTCGTGACAGCATCGCAGCCTCCAAGAGAAAACTACAGCTAGGATCGCAAGGAGTCTAAAGCCAACCTGCCCAGATCAGAGCAGAGGTTTGTCCAGCTCAAGCCTTGTCTCTGACAAAGCCCAGACTACCGTCTGCCCAGAGGAGGCTCTAAGAACAGGGACTGCCCAAGACAGACAAGCTGTCTTTGCATTTGAAGCTCCCTGAGTGAGTATTTCTTCCAGGAATTTGTCTAATTACTTTTTGGTGCATATAAACTTTCAGGGTCTGTTGCAGAGTTTCCCAGCTTCACTACACACTGGATGTAGCACGTCTGAACACCACACCTCGTTTAGATGCCACTGTGTCTCATGAAGGGAGACGTCATTCCCTGTTCATCATCACCGTGGCTTTGATAACCTCTGTCACACCTGCTTTGCCCATCCCTTACCCCATTGTGATGTCCCCTGTACAGAAGTCAGAGGAGGCTTCATCGCCTCCTCGCGCCGTTCGCACGCCCGCAGTGCCCGTGGTGCCCCGAAGCACGGGGCCCGCCGCGGCTGTTCCCCAGCATGGGGTGTTGCTTCTAGTGGGGCTGATTGCCCTGGATGCGGTGGCTCTGGCTGACCCAGTGTCCCACTTCCCCTTGCCCATTGTTCTGTCCTGCCTTTCTCACAGCCTTTCACAAGGGCATTTTGTTGCTGGAAAATTGAACATTTTGATGTCTCAGTGTGGCCCCATGCACAATGTGAAGGGCCAGCTCCACGCTGTGCTATTGTAAACTCACATGCTGTCATTTTCTATCACTTTCCCACTGGTAAGTGGGCGAGTGTCCCCGTGAAGCTGTTTGCATTCAAAGCTTCCCCTGATCTTTCTTTTCTCTTAATGTGTACTACATCCTTGCTGGCCTGCTTCTGTGCTGTTGCCTGAAGACCCGCCAGGCACTGCCCACACACCCGCAGCCCTGGGAAAGCCTTGCGCCCATCCAAACCTGCAAACCAGGCAGCAAAGTGTGTACATACCACGAACTGCAAGAGCGGGGGAGAGTTTCACTCTTGAAAGCTTTGCTTTTGACCACTAAAGCATGGTTTGGTGGGCTGAAGGGGTGTGAGGTGGAGAACGTGTTTGGCCACTGCTCAGCAGAGCCCGCTGGGACGGGGCAGCCCTGGGGCATGGCAGCACCTGGGGGCCCCAGCCCTGCCCCGTGCCCATGTGCAGCCCCTGGCTCTTACTTTGTTTTGCCACGGATCCTGCGATTTCTTTATTGAAATGGACAATGACGACAGCGTCGCATTTCTTGTCAGTGAATTCTTGTCTGTAAAAAGAAAAATCACATTTCTTGTCTGTATGAAATCAACATTTAATGCTCACAGTACTTTAGGGTGGAGGCTTGATTTTTATTTTTTTTTCTTTAGCATTCTGTGCTGCATGATGTTACAGTCTGAGGGAAAATGAAGGAACTGGTGAATGGACCAGAGATCCAGAGCTCCCAAAATAGCTTGACAACAACAACAAATTTGTGCTGATTTTTCTTACCCAACACAGTTGCTAATGTTAGCATAAAAACAATTATCTTAGCACCTTTCATGAACTCTATCATGCTCCCCTGAAGTCTCTACTACTGATTCTCAGCCTCGGTTGGAAAATTCTGGGGGCTGAGATAAGCGTTCAGGAGGCAGAAGAAGCCAGTGGCTGGACAGGATGGGGACTTCCCAGCAGTGGCAGAGGCAGCCCAGAAGCTTTGCCACCTTTTGAGTGGTGCAGTGTGACAAGCTGAACTCCATTGTTTTTATCTTACCCTTGAGGGAAATACATGTTTTTCCTACTAAATACCACCAATGCTGTAACAAGTTCATCACAGGAATCAGGAGCACTTGCACCAACACTGTAATGAGACTTTCCCTAGCCCAAAACACACCAGCTTCACCAGTCCTTGCTCCGATTGTTTGCCAGTGGGTTTGGCCGTTCATCACACAGAGAGCGCCGAGCCAGGACATCTCATCTTCTCTCTGGCACTCCACGGCCAGCAGCGCAGGACAGACCTGCCCGAGGGACGGCCCGCAGTGGCCCACCGCTGGGACAGGAGGCACCGGCGCCGGGCACGCCTGCACGCCTCTGCTGAGGCTGGGCGGTGGGTACGTGGCTGCTGCCCTGCTCTGATCCTGAATGGAAGAGGTGGGACAGGCGCACGCTGCTGGGGCCACAGCTCTGGTCAGTGGTCATTACATCTCTGAAAAGGCATTTGCAGTCCTGGTAAAGAAGCTGGGTACCTAGAAAGAGGTCCTAGGGAAATTCCTACCTTGCTGAAGAGCAGAAAGGATTGACTGGGAATGCACATAACAAGTGGGAGGATATGCATACATATATATATAAATGTATATATATATATATACACACACACACACACACACATATACACCTGACAGGCCCCTGCTGAAATCTGAAATTCCTGCCTTTTTACTGGATGAATTGAGTGAATCAGCCAAATGCTAACCCCAGACCTGACACTAACCCTTTGTTCTGCCTGCCTAAATGCTCCCTGAAGCCTTAATTAGTATTTCCATTCTAATCTGCTTGGAGAGTTGATGCGCAATGCTAAGTACCTTTGTGTTCAACCAAAAGAGTGGCTGCAAAACAGTGGAAGCTAAACGATCCCTTTCCTACCTCACAGAGAGGCTCTATGAGATTTAATTCATTACTGTTAAGTCCTCAGAGGGAAGCAGGTGTAGCAAAGAGGTGTACTAATGTCATCATTATAATTGACTGTCAGTGTCACAACATTAATTAAAAGCAAACAATTCAAATGTCAGATCTCAAGTAAAAATATGTTTAAATATATTCTGTATAGTTTACATGAGTAAATGATTCTCCTAGCCATGCAAAATGAGTTTTTTTTTGCCATTCCATTTGTACCTCACGTTGCTCTAGGAAGTATTGTTCACTGCCTGGTCTCAGGAAATCATCTTCCCTAGGAAGCCCTGGCAGGGCTCTGGGGCTCCGTTTGTATGCTGCTGGGGCCTGGCTTCTGCACCCGAGGCTCACTGCAGGGCCGGAGGCCTGAGGGCTACTCGCCCGCCCCAGGGGACCGGCTGCAACGAGCTGCCCTCGGCGGGGTCCCACTGCGTGCTCTGAAAGACGCACTGTCCTGTCACTCCTGTCTGTCCTGGCTTTCCCATGTTTTATCTATGGCGAAGTTGTATCTTGGGATTTGCTTCCTTGTCTTGAGGGAAGCACCATAAACTCACAACACACATACACCAGGCAAAGTGACTTTAATTTGAACCCCCCCCCCAGTGAATGTCATTGCTCGGTTCGCGCACCAGCAGAAGCCTTGGAGGCTAGTCCATGCTTTTCAAAGTATCAGCTGGACAACCAAACAGAGAGGACAGAAGAGGGGAAGAGGGCACAAATTCATTTCATTTCTTTTCACCCCCTTCCCTTACCATAGCCCTCCAGCAGCTCTCCCCAGGTTCCCAGAGTGCTGTGGCTGCACCTAGCTGATTGCTACTGGTTCCTTGGCATGAAAATGCACAGACATCTTCTCTTAGGCATTTTCTTCTTTGTGCTGTCCTTGCTGGCTACATAGCACCGTTGTCCCTTAAAATGCTTTCTGTTTGAAAGCCATGCCTCACAGCAAGGATGGTGGCACTGCCCCCTGCTCTGCAACAGGGCTCTGCTCAGCCTCTCATCCAGCAGAGAGAGTTAAACCTTCACCCAAGCAGCTGCTGGTAGGGGACAAGGGACCAGCCATGCTCCACACCAGTAAAAACATATTTCATTAATAAGCCACTTCATTTCCAATGTGCCTGCATTTTGCATGCTATTTGGGCACTACTTGCTTTTGCTTTTCCCTCTGTAAGCAAGTGTGACTCCTGAGGGCTGGAGCGAAGATGAGACCAGCATGCACAGGACCATGACAAACTTGTATTGTGTGGTTTCAACAGCAGAGGAGCCATAACTTCTGAAAGGGTCAGGCCAAATAAAACATGAAAACTTGCTTTGCCCATGATCAAGCCAAATACCAAACAGGTTGGTCTTTACCAGGCAATCTCCCCTTGGACAAGACCAACTTCCAAGCAGTAGAGTCACAACAGGAGAAACTGTTTTGAGTAGTGCTTGGAAATGGGATTGGATTTCCATCTACCGTGGAAAGAGAGAGAAGTACCTAACAGGCCTTTTTCATTACTAATACCTATGAATCTTGATGACTCTTTAATTACTCAGAAGATACAGACTGAAAATTCCCAGACTCTGTGGGACTAGGTAAGAAATACAGGTGATCAACATCATGAAATTAGTTGTCCTGCTAAACCTTTTATTTTCCTTTATTTTTTAAAAATCATTATTATTATTTAGGTCTGTTTTACTGTTTGTTTGTTTAAAGAAGCAACATTTATCTAAGGAACTCCTGTCCCCTTATCTAGCTGAGAGGATTTCTGTCTGTCAAAAGGAGACAGTTGGAAGAGCAGACTGCTGGCCTGGAGGAAAAAGCTGTACTTTCCCGGTGTACCCAAGTGGGTAGAAACTGACACAGAAGAAACATGCCTAGAGATTATCAGGCAGTTCAAAACCCACCTTCCATTGAACCTTTCACAAGATTAATTGAAGTAGAGTTAAATCCCTCTTCCACTTAGAAAGGGTCGAACAGAGCCAACTGCCAAGAAGCTGAACTCTACTCAACTGCCCAGGCAAAAAGAAATCCCACGTGGCCACTTGGTGCCAATTACAAGGAGAAGGCAGCGTGGGACCTTACACCGAACGGTTTCACATAGTCCCCAACAGCTTTCAGATGACTCGAGCACTACTGGCTTGTCAGTGACTTTTGCGCCTCAGCACTACCAACAATGACATAAATTATTGGTTCACAGCGTCCCTTGGAGGTGCAGCACTATGTAAAACAAACAGAAGTATTAATAATGGCTGTGAAAATTTAACTTTTATTATCTGTTCACTGTGTACAAAACACCATTCTGCATAGTGATAACTCATTTGTTGTACAGTTGACAGTGCACATCAACAAACAAGTGTTAAAGAGGTATACACTTAATGAGAAGGGCAGTGATGGCCAGTGTACATTACACACTAAGATCCTGCGTTGCCAGCTGTTTTAGGATGGAGTTCCTCATAACCACTCAACGGGTGAGTAATATAAATGGGATAAGAAGCATCTACCAATGAATCAATTTAAGAATGAGGATGAAGAGACAAAGCAGAATTAATGTATCTGATACACAATTTCCAGAATGATTAAGAAGGTTTACAGAGGTGGCTGAGAAGGATCCATATTTTTTCAAACACTTCAATCTTTAAAATTGTTAAAATTTAATGATAAATAACAGAATCTCACAAATCTTTAGGGGCAAAATGCTCCACATTTATTTACATATGAAATGTGTTTAATACAGTTGTAATGGACATAGTGTATAGTAACATCTGACAGCAGCAAGACTTTTAAGGAACCAAACAATTACTACCATATATCATGCAGCTATCTATATATACATGATTTGTTTTAAAAAAAAGTACAAAAAATTTTATAGGGATACATACAAGGTATAAAATGCAAAAACAAACCAAAAATATAACTCTCACAGAGACCAATATATGAAAGGGACAGTATGGTACCTCTTTGTACTTTGTGAAAGCATAACTAGTGATATCAGATACACTTTTGAAATGGCTGAACTAGCTTCATAAGATCTGTGCTAAAGTTGAAAGCCCCGGTTATACTTACATAGGCTGGTGTGTTAGCTTCTTGACAGTTGTGGCTGTATGTAACACTGAGCACCAGAACATTTGGCATTAGCATACAGAGCTGGGAAACACCAACCCCTGCAGCAAGGGTTAACTATTTTCTGTTGATAACCAGAAATTAAGGAAAATACATAATGCTGTGTACTTGCTTCTATATGTTTAATAAATTACATGACAAAAAACATCATAATTATAAACCTATTCCTCTAATTACACCTTATTTGTTTAATCCAGAGCAGCCCAGCCCTTTTATAACTATTTTAGCTTTGATCACAAGCACCTGATGGTCTAAAAATGACTTCATGATACATATATAGTTGTGCAATTATACTTTTCAAAGTACTTTATCATTCTAGGGGGTCTGCACCTGTTTTGGTGTTGCCACCTAAAACCAGCACTGCACTTTACACACGCAGTGATACTTTTTTTATTTTTCTTTATTTTTCTTTTTTTTTCTTTTTTATTTTTTCTTTCCTTTGTAGAGAGAAGGTTTAAAAGCTTCCTTACACATTTAGAAGCACTAGTCCTGTAGAATTTAAAATCTCTCCTTGGCTTGCTTGCTTTCTTCATTTTTTTCCCCTCCAAGCATTGCCTTCTGATGCACTCCCATTAGCTAAACTTTCTTGCAGAAGCATTCATTTAAGAAACCCGAGAAACTGCCCCAGCATTAAGAACTCTGTTTTAGAGAATCTTACTACAAAAAACAGAAACAAAACAAAAAACAATTTTCCACTAGATACCAATACAAACACGTAACAAAGAGTATAAAAGTTATTAGTTTAAATATATACAAACTCTTTTGAACTCAAATACTGCTTCAATGGTTTTGAGGGTATAGACAATGAGGTGAAGGGGACATTTTTATGCAGAATATATTGCAACAGCCTGAACAGTACTGTTAACACTATTATACCTTGAAATTTCTGTAACAAAAGTGTCATTAGTATTCCAATGTGGAGAGAAATTTTTGTGTCCCAAATAATCCGATCATTTTTCTGCTGAACTCATTCTTTTTGACTTAATGAAGGCCATGCCATGTGTTCTCATGTGAGTATTTAAGGCCGCTTCAGTTTCAAAAGTCTTTGCACACACTTTGCATCTTCTGTCTGATACCGTATTGTCAGATGACTCGTCCTCATGATTGGGCTTGTTTTCTTGCTGGTTATCTTCCCCAGACCCATTTTGTTTTGATACTGGCTGAGGCTCCTTCAGCTTATGTACAATGAAGAGATGTCTGGAGAGAGACACGTGAGATGTGTAGCAGAGTCCGCATTCCCTGCATTGGTATGAAGAGCCATCAGATTTATGCTGAGGAATATGTTCATGAAACTGGAGAAGATTTTCTGTTGTAAAGCCACAAACAGCACACTTGTGAACCTTAAAAACATTTATTTTTAGCTTCTTCAATGGTTGCGTGATTGCACCTCGTGGAGGCCTGAATTCCAGTATAGGTTCTTCCAATTTACGCTTTGGACTAGGAACCTAAAAAAAGCCATAAACAGCATTTTGTGTAAGCATAAATATGCAGTGACTTCAGTGACTGTGACTGCAAACTTCAAAAACTTTCCAGTGGTAGATTCCAGTACAACTTTGAAAAATACAGTATATGAAATAATACTTGCAAATATATGTTGCACGTGGTAGAAAAGTAAGGGTTTTCTTTACTATAAATTTCACACAGATTTTATTTTGTCAGCTCTGATAAAGCAACAGTATCTAATGCACTGTGTTAACATGATTAAATATTTGCCAGTGTAACTGCATCCAAGTACACATCAATGTGACTACAGTTGTGCATAGAATGTAGAGTATCAGTCTAAGAACTTTTCAGCACCACCTTCTGAAACTGTATTTTAATTGCACTTAATATTTCATAACTGAAATTTGACCTGATGGATTATCTACTGGCTGTTAGTAGCCAAATGAACACAATGGCAAAGGATGAACTAATACGTGCAAGATATTTTTTTTTTAAACTATTTAAACATATCTTTTTTTTTTATTCTTCTTGTTAGTTTTCTGACATGAATATTTCTTTACAATCCTCTACACCCTATGTAGCTTGGATATACTCCATGATATTTCAGAAGACAATGTATATAGTTGCCATATTTTTAACACTTAAATAAAAAGGCACTATGTTGGGCTGAAAAAAGAGTCATGTAAAAGATGAGTAAATTTTAAAAAACATGTATGTCTGTGTATCTATTGTCAGCTCTGGTTGTGCCATCACATGTGAAATTCCTCATCATACAGAGCCCCTAACACTTAAAAAAAAAAAAAAAAAAGCTGTTAAACTCTGCACATAACAAGTCTTTTGACAGCGCTGTCTTCTTATTTTTGCTTTCCTCCTAATGCTCATCATCAGACTGAAAGCAGTTTCACTCTAAAATTTATGTCAAATAAGCTCAAGGCTGGGTACCTGGAATAAGCTCATAATGCTTCTATGCAACCTTTGGCTTTTCTACAGCTATGAGAGGATTTGGTTGCAGAAGTTTTGAAAGGTGCTCATGAAACAAACCACCAAAAGTAAGTTACGTTCTCTATCATTTAGTGATTAAATCAGACTGTAAGTCTTTCAAAAAAACATGTTCTAGCTCAAGCATGATAGAATTTGTTGCAGTAACCTTTGAGACATTTTGGGTGCTCTACTTCACAGATCAAAATTTTATGGGATCAAAATATCTGCATCTATTTGGAGATCCTGAATGTATACTCACAAAAAATCTCACTTTCAGTGAAATCTAAGAAATTACCTTTGTATCTTCTTTTACTTCCCTTTCTTCCATATTGGCCGATTCAGTCATTTCTTTTACATCAGGGTCTTTAATGCCATGCATCAACTGAATATGTTTTTCCAACATCAACCGCTTGGTAAAAGTACGCCTTGAATCTGGGCAGTGTCTATACAAACACAAAGCAGATGTACAGAGATTCAAATGTCATGTTTTAAAAAAGATGTACTATTCTGAAGAATGTGAGCAGAACTAGTAAATAAATCCAGACAACAGGACAATCTATTAAAGACAGTGACAATGCTTTTCCAATCAATCATACAAGCAAGTATTATAAGAAAAGGAGAACAACTACAAAATAAAACTACAAATGTTTGAGCAACTTGTATTCACAGCAAATGAGAAAGAAGTTCTCTGAAGATAATATCCAAAATGGTAGGAAGAGTGGGTCAGAATAAAACTCATGAGCATATCATCCTTATCATAACATCAAATTTAGCTCCACTGTATGCAAATACAAATATATGTATATGTACACAAAAAGATAGAGCAGAAAGTTTCTTATTATATGTTTTATCTGATTGACATGGGTCTTTTTATTACATTATGTGTCCTCTCTCCAGCCCCTTAAATATCACTGAGGACTTTTAGACATTACACACTGTTTTATGCATGAGAAAAATACTACTAATATTGACTTTTGCAGATTAGAAGAGTGGTTTGTGTATTTCAGAGACTACTAAAAACCAAGTTCACCACTGTAAAACTATCAGCCACGGAAACTCTCAGCTTAGTAGAACTCCTGACTTGCTTGCCAAAGCTCCTGAAAAACAGCAGACTTTACGTACATGTGTTCTGAGTAGTTTGTTATGTTTCATGCAGGCAGAACAGCTCAAATAGTTTGGACTGTTCATTTATTTAAATAACTGATTGATTTGAATGAACAAGACTCTTGCTTTTATGCAGTTAAGAAGAGAAATTCAATTAACAATGTTTTTGTCGGTTTATACTCTGCCTCTAGTATGTTTAAAAAACAAATAGAACTTACGAGCATGTATAAACCTTCCTAATGCCTTTGTGCTTGATACGATTGTGACGACATAAACTATGGGACGAACTGAAAGATTTGTCACATTGTCGACATGGGTGTTTCTTCATTTGCTTTAAAAGAAGAAAAATGCATTAATTAAATAAAGCTAAGTAAAAGTAGTGCATGCATTAAAATATCTTTCAGAACAATGTGGCCAGCATGAATTACACACGCACCTACCAAAGACTGTAAACTCGTACCACAAACTGTGGGTGAAGTGAAGTTCTTCCATCAAAGAAGCACAGAAGATCAGTGGATTATTTCTGGACCACTAAAGGCAGCATGGTCAAAGCTCTGCTTTCACTATAAAGTAATCTCACCCTTTCCATCACCAAATTACTTCTGCAGTTGCTGATAGGGAGAGGTTACCAATCACCAACAAGAAAAGGGGCGAAATGGCACATACTAAATAATGACCTTAGCAAAACATCATGAATACTGATGTGATCATTGGGCTCAAAAAAGTCATGAGGAGAGATGGTCTGATGTCAACTTGAGGAACATCTACTTGGGGAGTTCTATGGGTCTTATATTACTATTAGTTCAGTGTAAGGGGAAAGAAAAGGAAGTTAAAAATGATGGAGTGGTCTCCACCCATGTCATTCCAGCTGAACGCAGCCACAGGAGCTATAGTATCTGAAGAAATAACGTCTCCAAAACTGTCAGCTATAAAAGATCCAAGAACGAATGACACAGTCCTATCCTTTAAACTTACTAGCACATCGTCAACCCTAGAACTCAGTCCAAACGGCCTGTCTTACCAACCCAAGTAGTTGCAGCAAGGAAACCGAAATATTCCCAAACAAATTAATTAAATGCATTAATCAGTACATTCTGCAGCATGGTTTTGCAGTATGCTTTTGACTGCAGTACTCTGGAAAGAATTTACGGATGCTTAAAGCAGAATGTGAAGGCATATTAAGGATTCAATCAAAAAACAGCCCTGGACTATACTGTATAAACTGTAATTAATTGAAGAAGCATTATCTATATGGTACTAACATTTTTTTACTTGCCTTCTGTCACTCTGATGTAGATTTGATTAGACTGGATGTGATTCTCCATCTCATTCTGAAGAGAAAATATTACGGGGAGGTGTGTTGCTTTGTGTTGTTTTAAAGAATTGTATCAGTGTAAAATGTAAGTGTATCTGATCTTGAACCTACTTCTGTTTGCCACTAAAAGCATTGATGAGTTAGTATTTGCACTAATGGGCAAAACGTTTTACATGCTGCTAAAGGGACTGACTTTGAAAGAAAACTAAAGTAGGATTGTATGAGTGTTACAGGATCAGAAATAAGTAATTAGTTCATAGTCATACTACAGGAACTGTAACATATTTTACGGAGTTTCTCTATAGACACTCCATAGCAGAAGTGTCACAAATATACCTGCTAGGCTTGAAACTGAAGCAATTAACACTAATTCCTCAGTGACTTCAACAGACAGAAATGCAAAAATGGGCTTCTAAAGCAACAGGAGAAACCAGAGATATTTGTCCAACTTTCATGCCCTCAAGCTGTAAAAGGAGAACCGGGTAAAATAAAATGTAGTTCTGTGAATCATAATCATTTGTTTTTGTCTGTTTTGTTCCAGGGGCAACTGGAAATGTAGCTATGCAGCCTGAATACAGCATTCTGTACAGCAGGAAGGCAGTATCTCTCAGACGTGGCTGAAAGAACAGAGTGGGAGTTACTGAAGGCAAGGATGAGCATGAAAACGGTCTTTCAGTCAGGCTTGGGAGCTATTTGCTTGAACTTGTCATAAGAAAATTAGAGATGACACTCAGCAGTCTGGCATTTTCAGCCTTTCCATAAAATATTTAGAAACAGAATAAAACAATTTTCACAACACAGCTTTAGAGATAAGCACTGAAATTTGAAGAGACAGAAACCTCTGGAAATGTGCTATCATTTATTATAGCATATTAGCATCCTGAAAACTACAGATTTTTCCACTCTGGGTGATTCTTCTCCACTTAGACAAAATAAATCTGCTGTCCCTTCCAGCCCTGCTCTCTCTCTTCAGTGCAGCACAGTACTTTAGTTTAATTCTTTGCTTCTCTGTTGAGGGAAGAATCAGGCCATTGCTCCTGGCACACAGCAAAGGCCAGGACTGGACAGCAGATGACCGCTGTGCCGCAGCATCGGGCTGCACCTTGCCCTGGCTGGTCCCACCCACAGCTACGCAGGGTGCAGCTGAGGACCCTCGCAGAGCGCCCAGCCTTCTGGGGGGTGAGGAACTGCAGTGCTCCCAGCGCCACCGCTCCTGGCTGTTCACGACACTGGGTTAATGCTGCCCTGCTACTCCTTGCTCCTTTGTCCAGACTCTGTGGAGCTGGCCTTTAATTCCTACACGCCTGGTTTTCCTTCAGTTCCATGCTCTCCTTGCCCTGAATCCTGCCTAAAAGCCCAGCTCCCTGGCATCTTTTCCTCCCATGCAGCCCCTGCTCATTTTTGATGTTTGGGTCAGTGCAACCTTCAGCTTTTGTGTTTCCCAGTCTTGGCTCACCTTGACTTTCATAACTGCCTTCTGGTTCCAACCCTTGCTCTAGGTGGGTACAACAGTTTTAGTACCATCAGGAGAGATAATGTAGGCAACGCAACAGGGGACACAGACACTATTGCAGCAAAACAACAACAACAAAAAAACCAACAAAACAAACCAATAAAGGAACTGAAATTTACGTTTCCCCTATTGGTTCTGTGCTTGACAATCAGCACTTTGACCTCACTCCTGTAAATACTCATGCACATGAGTAACCTCATACAAATCATACGTGCTACATATACGAATCACCCACTACTTATGTGTTTGCTACAAGCAGTAGCACAGGGTCTGATTCAAACTGAACCAACCCAAAGAATCTCACTGACTTCACAGAACGTGGTATCCAAATCCACAATGTGATGCTATGCAGAAGAATGAAGTCTGAACTGAAAATGGAAAATTCATCTTAAATAACAAAACTTGTTGCTTTTTCGCTTTACTCTAGCTTGCAGCACTGGAGCACAGGTTATGTTTTTCACTATTCTTTTCCTTTTTAAGCTAAATTTAAAAAGTCAATTTTTTAGCTCTCTTCCCTGCAAGCAGTAGCAGAGGAAAGTTGTTCAGTTTCACCACTGTCCACCTGCCAGTCCTTTTAATTTAATTAAAGTGGAAAAGTTATAGAATGCATCAAGGACATCAAGCTGTCTTTCTGCTGACTTGAGACCACAACATTTCCATATTTCACTTTCAGTCAGTTTTAAGTAAGCTATCTCACATCTAGCTGCCTTAAATAAAAATGTCACCTTGCTCAACTCAGCTGACTTGTTGCCTGAGCCTGCAAGTGTAAGATTAGAGCAATGATTTGATGTTAGAGTGAGTCTAGCTTTAAAATGAAATGCTGTTTGGTGCTCATTGGACCAGCAAATTGAGATTCCATTCCCTAAGTTCAACAGCTAATGAATTTTCAAGACAGAAGGAACTGTGAAAGCACAAAGGAAAAAAATAAGAACCTGGATCAGATTAGATGACTTGGACGAAATGGTGGAACATCTTTCATTCTTTCCATCTTCAAGAAATGTTGGTACTGGATGAACAAGCCTACAATTAACTAAGCACGTGTAGATTTTCTCAAAAGAACTATGTAGAAAATGACAAAAACCAAGAAGCAAACGAGAGAAAGATGACATACATGTAAGAACAGAGGAAAATAATGATGGAACTTAAAGGAATTAATTACAAAACCACAACAATTTGAAAAAAAAGACATAATATTTCAGGTTTAACTCACTTTTTGTAATTAGATATTATTCATTTACCTTTCCATGTTCTTTCCTCATGTGGGAAATGTAAACATCCCTCTGAGTGAAGAACCTATCACATTCCCAACATGTCCAGCCACGACTAGTGACTTTTTTAGGCTCTCCCTTCTTTATAGGAGAAGGAGATTTCTTCTCTAACTTTTCTGTTCCGTTGACAGATTTTGTGTCCTCTTTGTTGTGACTGGTTGAGTTCTGATTTGTAGGTTTCGTACTGAGAGGCAAATTTATCCCCAGGTTTGGTGGCCCTTCCACACTTTTCAAAGTTCCATGCATTGACTACAATAAAATAAAAAAATAAATATAAGCAAACAACTAACATAGATGTGTACAATTGTACTGACAAAATGCAGAAGACCTACTGAAACATAAGTCTCCATTTACTTCTTTGTCATACTTCATCAGATCACATTCTTAACTTAAAGAAACAATGATTAAATATAGACAATGTCTAACATAGGCAGAAACTAGCCAACAACACTGGCACCAGCCATAGCTAAAGTAGTAGCTCTCTTCAGTGGCTGGATATTTTCACAAAAAATGAGACTATGTAGGTTAAGTTTAAATTGCTGTTGAATAAGGAGAAAAAAAGGGCTCAAGAAGTACATTAGGTTAAGTTCAGTTTCTTGCTTTACTTACCTAATGTAGTTTATTGAACATCCTCATTTCAAACTGTGTGTCTAAAGAGAGATTTCCAAGAAGGCAGGGTTTTTACTGACAAGTTTTGACTTGGAGCATCGGTAAATAAGACAAGAAAAGGTAACTCTGGAAAGATCAGGCAATTATGTTTTTTAGGATATATTAACGTTTTATGTTAAGCCTGTGCTAAGCCCAGTCTTACTGCATGCTCGGGTTATAACTGCTTAGGGCTACACACTGCTAACAGTCCTTGGAATCAAAGGTGCGCAGGGCTGGCGGGGACAGCTAAGAAGTGCCTGACAAGCTGCTCAGCACCCTGCAGCTCTTAGGTAGTGATCCTTCCCCACTGATATATTTCTAGCCTTTAAGATTAGGTAATTGATTAGTAACATGGGAAAAACTTTTCCACCTCCCCAGTTTATGGAGCCGGTGTCGCATGGCGGCATGATACCTCAGCCCACAGAGAAGATGACTGCTGCAGGAAGACCTGGACCTCAGCTGTGTGTCTGAGTTTCATATATGACCACGGACTCAACAGGAATGAGTCAGCAGGGTTCTGGGCCAACAAAGATGACTGCAAACCAGGCTTAACGTACTGTTGAACATGGATCCACTGTCAAGGTCTCTTTCACATCCAAAAGACTTGCCCTTTACATTGACAGCATTCTAATCATCTCATATACTGATCTGTATTATAGCTATCGTGGATGATGTGTCTGGCCACCCTAAACCTACAGGTAACTTCAGAAACAAAAAACATCCAATACATTCTTGATTCGGAGAATGTAAGTATACCAATCTGCTTCTCCAGTACAACACTATAGTACCAAGTTCTTTGTAGATCGTGTGGCTTTTGGGACTACCTGCAGGTTGTACTACAAATATCAACCTGATTTGTAGAACGTGTTCTATTTGAATAGTCGACTGGAAAAGAAAGCCAGTACTTTTAAAAGCTAAGACATTATTAAAAAGCAAAGTGCACAGGATTGACTGACAGCTTCTGAGAAAAATTAAAATTGTGTAGTAAAGGAAGAAGTTTTCTGGGGTATCCCACTGCACTAGGAGATGAAGTACAAGCATTGGGTGGGGGGAAGGAGAGTCCTCTAGTTTCAGGCAACTGGAGATTGATCTGGAGATTCCATCCCATCTTAACTTGTGAGCATGTAAGACATCAGTGCTCAACTTTCTATATGTCTTTTAAATGTAATACCTGAAATTTAGTTTCTTAAAAATAATCCCAAAGCATTAAAGCATAACCTGAAGTCACAGTGACAGTATATACCACCACTAGAACTGAGTCCTCCAGTCCAGACCTTCACTACCTGTTATCACTGGCTGTTCCATTTTTTTTGTAGCAAGCCATTAGAGGAAAATAAGACATACATTTTGCCAACAAGATACCTTCCCATCTGCAGGAATTACTCTAGGTCATTTTTGTAGCTTTAAATAACCTCCTTCTGAGCCTCTTTCTAACCCTTTGTGTTCTATTTTCATCCAAGTCTTCTCTGCCTTGCTGCTTTATGTCTAGCCATATCAAACAATTACTTTTCTTGCAGCTGGGATGAGCTCTGCCCTTGTTGAGCACTCTTCCTCTCCCCGTGTCCTTTTCTGCTTTTATCTATACCCTGTTACTGTCTTTTTCTTTCCCCCTAGAGTCAAGTCCAATTTACACTCTTCTGCTGTTGTTCCTAATACCCTACACACATCCTAAATGTAGAAGCACTAGCAATTCTGAACAAAAGCTGTAATGCTGTTACTGAAAGCCTGTGTTCTAATTCACTAGTTTTGTTCTCAGAATTGTCTGCATCATTTGTAGTAAAACATGCTGAAAATATACTGGTCAAAAGTACAAATATTGGCATGGAAAACTATAGCCAAAAATCTTAAAAAGTATCCAAAACATAGGTAACTGAGTGTAACTTTATAATGAGAGATGCTGAGCAACCCTAACTTGTATAAGAATAGCTCCTGTCTCTAACTACAGTCACATCACGTCCCAAAGTGGTTTTCAGGTCTTAAAGAAATACATATGTAACATCACTTCCACAAAAATATGTGATTCAAGAAAAACTAATTATGTACATAAGACATACACTCCAATATATGGAATTTGCCTAACTAGTTAGAAAAGAAGCAATACAAGTAGATTGAAGGAATTAGAAAATATGACTTTGCATTGCTGCATTAGAGGACCCTTTAAGGTATCTGACATAAGTCTAAGATGATTCTTACTGTAAACATAAACTAGTTCAGAAACAAAGAAAATATACTGTCCTTGTATTTCTGAACATCTTGGGACGACCTCTCCCTATCTCCAATTCATGTTTAAAACTGGCTTTAAAACCAGCTGTTTTTGCAAGAATTCTGATCTTGTTTTCAACGCAACTTTAGTGATTTCTAAGGTTCTAAGTACCATAGTTGAGGCTAAAATGCAAAATGATAGTTTTAGCAGGCAAGAAAGATGTCTGATTTTTCACTACTCTGTACAAATTTTACTATTTAAATAGCTTCAACAGTTGCCAGATTATGATGATGATAATGTATAAGAAATTTCAGCACTGCTAACAGACTTGGTGTATTTAAAACAAGGTAACAGAGTATTTAAAATGTATAGCTAGCAAGTTAGAGCCAGGGGACTTCTGATTCTTAATAACATGATTTGCAAGGATGGCAGTAAGTCTTTTCTAGTCAATTCCTTCAAGCAGTTATAAGGATATTGATGAAAAAATCCACTTCAAGTTCTTTTTTTTTAAAGCGTGCATGTGTTCATGTGCACACACACACACGCACACAATTTCTACATCTATTCAAGAAACATATGGGTTCCCCCCAGTTAGTTCTGAATATCAAAGGTTTCATTTTGTAACGTGCTCAGCATTCTCAACTCCTAACAACTGGAATAATACTTTAAATACTGTAAATAAGGCTCAACAGTTATTAGGATTGGACCAATGTACTCCAAAATTATTATTATACATTATTATCTCCTCATTTAATTTTCATAAAATGACAGACTGAATGCAATGTACTGAGATATTCCTAGTATATCAAAACCAACAATCACATAGAAATAGTAAGTGGTTACATCACAGATGCTGAAAACCATATGAAATATAAGACTAACATTTGAAAAGAATATTCACAATTTACTCTTTTGGAATTATTAACATCTCTTTCTTCCAGCAGCTTTCTTGTTACTCTGAGCCTTTTTTACAACATTTTCTCAAAACACATATTGCATGATAAATAGTATCTAAGAATAAAACAAGAGATGCCTACACACCTTGATATGATCCATCATAAGCTGTTTCTGTGCATACAGAAGAGAGCAGTCTGGACACTTGAAAACAGACACCTTCTGGTTTTCAATATGCTGATCAAAGTGGCGATAGAGCAAAGGTTGTAGAGTAAACACAGTGTCACACATAGAGCATTTATATATTATTCTAAAAATAGAAGTACAATAAACAGTGTCAGTCATGTTTATGATCTATCACCAAGAATCATGACGTTAACTTTTTTCTCAGCAGATACAAGATCTGACACCTTTAAGCAATTATTTCGCATTGCCTGAAAAACGGTAAAATGAAACTAATTCAGAACATCTTCCAAACTCAGAATAAAGGAGTGGTAGAAAAAGCAGAAAAATAGAAAAAAATGACTAAGCCAGAAAACAATAGCATATGCCAGTTACATATATAACACCAACATCTGCTTACAGTACGCTGAAGTAATAGGTCTTCAGCTCTTGAACTCATGTTGTAACTGAAGGACAAAGAATACACCTGTTTCAAGTTGCAAAGGCAATGTATTTTAAGGGAGTTACTGATTTGATTATAATCAGTAATATACTTCACGATGCACTTATTTTTGTCAATGTATATGGCTTTGAACCTCCTGAATGACAAGTCTAGACTCTGTTAATGTTCTGAAACTGAGACTTCACAGGGTGATGTTTCCCTGTTCTGCAATTACAGGCCTTTAAGAATCTGTCTATCACAGCAATGTAGAGATACCACCAAAACCGCAACTTCCTCTCTCAAAGCATATGCATTTTTAAACTTGGAAAATGAATGAAAGGAAATGACATGTGAAAGAAAAGGAATACAGAAATTTGCCATAGATCTTCAGATGAGAGAGAAATCAAATCCATTAACCATCTGTAGTGGTACTTCAGAAAAACTTCAGATAAGATAAAGGAAACTCAAGCACAGGTGCTGAGTACCAAGACAGGCACTTCCTCTGTGAAAGCCCATCACTTAGAGGTCGATCTCTGTCCTAAAGAATGGATTTCCATTAAAAAACAAACAAACAAACAAAACCCCTGCTTGTTAGCACGCTAAGTTTTCTCATTGCCCGCGTAAGTTCCTGTAAGGAAGGTGTTAAAGAGCTTGCCAGAAATAGGAAATGTTTCTTGATATTAATTGGTAAGGAAAAAAAAGAGGTTTCTAAAATGCAGTTTCACCTCATATATCTCACATCAATAAAACCTCACTTATCTTACTAACAGTTTTAACTGAGATTGTAAGAGACAACTCCCGGGGAAATAAGTCAGTGGATTACCACCCTGGCAGACAAGCTGAAGTGAATGCAGACTGAAATGGAGAGAATGTGAATCTGCCCAGGCACAGGGCACTATTACAGACACTCGCTATGGGATGCACTGTTTAAGGGAAACAGAAAAGCAAGAGCCTAAAGATTTACTATGCACCAGATCATCTCCCCCAGCCACAGCACACAGCTGCTGAGCATCTCAGCACTCTAAACCAACATCTCGATCCTTTCTCAGCAGAACAGCTCAAGATAATTTGAAGCAAAGATTTTACTGCCAGCTGCCTTCGCTACACCCAAGAAAAAATGTAATTTCCTCAGAGAAGTACTTGCTACAATTCTGTAGTTAATATGTCTGTGAACACAAACTGAGAGCAGGTACTAACTGCCTGATGATATTTCCTGGTTCTGGGGTACCAAATACTTTCCTTCCGTCCTTTAAGTCCTTTCTTTTATAATACTGTTTTACATCTTCCTCAACAACTTTGTCCAAAAGTAACAAAATGTCAAAACCTGATCGCTAACTAACCAGGCAAACAACCCGAGGCACAAGACTGTATCAAAGCCTTGCCCCTGGCAGGGCGCTTTTCACCCTTCTGGTTCCTTGCTCATGGACCACTGATAACAACCACAATTCCAGAATTTTGGTGCCTCTTACTGAGTACTCGATGCCACTGCTAAGTGCTAATGAGAGATGAGTAAAATTACAGTGTTCTGGGTTAATGAGATGTAAATAAATACTGGCAGAATTAAAAATTATTCTCTGTGTATTTCATGACATCTTTATTCGAACAATATCTTGGAAATAAAATTAGACAAAAGAGAAGTTAGAAAACCTGCTTTATCATCTGTCGTGGAACTAGACAGTCATCCAAGTTGGAACAATTTCAGGTCTGTAGAACATAAATTTGTTATTGCAGGCTTACGTAATTCATTCAAATAAACTATGACCTATTATATGGCTCAGATTCATAATGTGCCTAAAGTAACACAAGATTACAGAATGATTGAGGTTGGAAGGGAGTTCTTGAGGTCATTCGGTCCAGCCCTGCCTCAAGCAGGGTCAGCCAGAGCAGCTGCCTAGGACCATGTCCAGTGAGGTTTTGACCATCCCCACAGGTGGAGACTCCACAGCCTCTCTGGGCAACCTGTGCCACTGTTTGACCACCACCCTCACTAACCTGTAATTTATTGTGTTCAGATGGAATTTCTTGTGGTTTAATTTCTGCCCACTGCCTCTTGTCCTGTGAGTGGTTGCTGATAAAAAGAGTTCATCTTCCTCTTCATTCCTTCCCATCAGGTAGGCATTGATACACATTGATAAGGTCTCCCTGAGCCTTCTCTTCTCCAGGCTGAACAGTCCCAGCTCTCTCACCTTCTCGTCACATGTGAGATGCATCAGGCCCTGCATCACCTTAGTAGTGCTGTGCTGAACTCACTCCACTATGTCCTTCTACCAGGGAGGCCAGATCTGGACCCAGTACTCCAGATGTGTCTCACCAGCACTGAAGAGATAAGAGAAGGATCATCTCCCTTGATTTGCTGCCAATGCTCTTCCCAGTCCCTTAATGACCACCACCTTGAGTAATGCACTGCTCACTAACACTTACAGGTGCTACTGGCAGCAGAAAGTGAATCTGCTACAAAAAAAATTCACTTATTTGTGAATTCACCATATATAAAAAAATTCTCTCTCTAAAAACACCAGGAGCTGAATACTTATATTTTCTATGAAAGCTAAATGACATTACTCTATTTTCACAAAAGCACAAGAATTATCTGGTATAGATCTAACTTTAAAACTCAGATCTCTGTCTTAATTCAAATTCATACCAAGATACCTAACAGTACGTGTTGTGACTATATCCACCAAGTTTTACTTTGACTCACATTTGAAAGCATGACTTTCATCCTAAACACATGCAACTGAGTGTGCTGATTTGCTTTAAAACTGAGGTAATTGGTATTTAACATACATCAGCTTAAAGCCCTGCCCAAAGTTTAAAGGCAGTTATGCTTCTTTAGGACATAATTTACAATAGCCTAAGTTCAACAAGATCCTCGAGAAGGGCAGCCAGTTCAACTGCCACTGCACAACCAGGGTAGTTACACACGCTCACTAACTACTCCTGCTCTACAGTACACACCAAAATAGGCATGATACATATACTTCTTCATTTTTCAAAAATCTGGGTAATAAATATTCATATATTATCTTCGAATGAACACACATGTATCTCACAGAAAAATACTTTCATATCGCATTAAAGATGTCTAGCATTTTGAAAGCTTTTGCAGAGCACGGTATTTCTCCTTCCTGCACTTTTTCCCTCAAAAAAACAGTATTTGTAGGATAATACATTTTGTACTGAGAGTACAGTATATATTCATAATCTGGCTTCATAAACAAGAACTTCTCCAATATCCAAAAAGAGATCAGCCATGAAAAATACCTTTATGCTGTTCCTATGGACTTCCACTATTTACTGAAAAAACAAAATCACATATAAGCTTTGGTTTCACATCAAAACATCCTAGGTATGTTACAGGAGAGAGCTGACAAAGTTGAAAGCCATCCATTTCCCTATATTAAAATAATCTAATTTCAACTGTTAGAGAATCACTGCATATAGACTTCATTTTTCATGCAGCAAATAGTTTACTATATCTGTTCTGAAACAACCATTTGTAATATAATTATAAATCATACAATTCCAGTAAATGCCAGAGGCACACAGCCATTTACCCGCTAAGCCTAATTCCTGTAAACAAAAATTGTGTGAACAAATAAACAGAGCCTCAGGACTGAGCTGGTCTCGGCCCATTTATGAGGGAGAACTAATAAATCCTTCCCAGCTCCCCTGATTCGTTCACACACACAGCCTCATTTCCCGCAGCACCGCCGTGATCAGGGCCTCTAGAAACCAGGCTCTGTGGTCAGACAGGAGTTCAAAAACATTTGCCTATCAGCATAAGGTTTGAAACTCCCATTTAAAAATCTGGGTTAAATGACCTTCAAGCACTACACAAAAGCTTGAAAGCTTCCTGTTTTAAAACATAAAAGGGTATTGTACAGTGCTTTTCATTTGTTTTAAAACGCTTACTTCATAACAACAAACAGTTGAACTTTCATGGTAATATCTCTAGTATTATAATACTGTATTATATTGCTTCTTTACAACAAATTGTTAAGCTTTCAAAATGTATGCTGGCCATGTGCAGCACAGATAGCAGGTAACACACGACAGGTAAACCAGCAGTGGCACTGGCATATTCGTCAAACAAGAATAAATTTCTTCCAGTACAATGTGGAACACTACAGTAGATAAAAGAGAATTTGAGCTATGAAAACTTGATGTCACTTGACTAACATACGTGAGAAATAACCTCAGCAACCAATTAATCCAAACAAGAAAATACTTTCCATTTTACATTGGTGCTGAACAGCATAAATACATTCAGTTAATTCTGAGGAAAACCACAGGTCCTGATAGCCTGAAATAGACCTTATTAAATGGTCAGACAGTAATCAATGAGCGTCTTGAGCCCTGGTGCTGACACTGTACTACCTACAGGTGCTTGTGAAACAGAAACAAGGAACTCCAAACATTGCAAAGACTGGGAAAACCTTCCTAGTCATTCTGCAAGCATGTGAGACAGCATCTTGATTTAAACGGGCAAATTTAAAGAAAACACTCCTTCTCATATGGAAAGGAAACTAATGCAAAATACTTAATTCACCAAATTTATGAGAAGTTCAACAGATAAAAGCACAACTCAGTAAATCTTCTGTACTTTTCATATGTGGAGTATCTTACACAGTTGGTGATCTTCATCTTTCAGTTTTCTGTAATGAAAATCATGCGAACCTTAAACAAGTTTTAGATTAAATGCTGGTATGTCAAAGCCTCTCACTAAGATATTATCCTGAATTAAAACAAGGTATCATTTATCACTGGTGGAAATGTCTGAATTTAGTATCAGACACAGTAAGTCTGTTGCTATTTTGCTAAAGAAAAAAGAAAAAACAGATCTCCTTTTAACAGGCTAGAAGAAAAAGTATTATGCCAGATTCTTGTGAAATCTGGTTATTACAATGCAGGATACCTTGTTTCTTTCATCTGCTCTATATTTTTCTCGACTCTGCAACTTGTTAAAATGTACTTGTGTGCTCCAAGCAGTTTAAAGAAACAAAACAGAGTTAAACATTTGAGTATTTACTCTGTTCTGCATTCATACCAGCAGAGGAAGAAGAGAGAAGAAAAAGGCCTGTGATTAGAAGGCATTGGGCTTAAGGCCTACGCAATTTGAAGTCTGATTTTCATACGTGTCGACACCTGCAGCTCCCCCTGCCTTGATTATTCAACATTTTCACAATGAAGACCCTGAATTATGCCCCTTCTTACTGCCTTCAGTAAACGACTTTCTGTGTTTATATACCACCATCCCAGGTGAAGAATGGAAACGCTTCTGCCTTAATCCAGAAAAGAGAGATTTTGTATCAGAAAAAAGCTTATATAAAAATAGCTCTGTATTTATTTTGAATTTCAGGGCAAGGCTGGAAAAGGTTTAAAGGCTGGCACCTCTCACTTACCAGACAGGGATTGTTGTCCTTTAGACACGACAGTCTTAGTGAAGCTAAAACCTAGCTCACCATTTCCAAACTTACAGCTTTCCCGAGGACACATCTAGCAGACAGCGGAAAACACCGCCTGATAAGCGAGCAGCTGCCTGATCAGAACCACCTCTGTGGCACCGCAGGAGGCTGCAGCCCGCAAGAGCTGCCTGAGGTCTGCCCAGAGACAACTGCAGCTGCATCTAACACCCCGGCCACAAGCATGCACCCCAACCCGAGCACTGATGGCACGAGAAGAACCAATTTCCCAAATTCACCTAGACAACTATTTGTAAACACATAACAGAAAAAATAAAATCACTTTTTTCTGCCTTTTCAACCAGACATTAAGAAAATCACTACAAAAGCGCCGGTGAGCCTTAGCAGTTCTTTTTGGAATCACATTATATCTCAATTCACAGTAAAAATGCACGTGAGGTTAAGTGGATTAGAAAACAAGGAGAAGCAGCACACGAGCAGGCTGAATTGTTTTTGTAATTACTGCATTACTTTATTGTAGTGCTGTGTTTAAAGAACTGCTATTGCTATGTTCATGGAAATTTAACCTTTGCCAAATAAATTCCTAGCTAAAACCTCTTGAAAATATTAGAAGAATGACACGCATTACCAAATGGATGACAAACTGTTGATTGTTCAGTACTTGAATTAAGATTGTAAGTACAGGACAGAACGCAATTTCAAAGGTTATTAGAATGCAAGCAAGTACAGTAAAAATAGTAATTTTGCTTACTTTGGTTCGCCTATCTTGATACCCGGGTGTTGTGTATAGGCATGGGAATGTGTGCTGGGAGCAGATTTAAATGCCATGGGACAGATAGGACATTTGTAAAAGACTTCACAATGAGAACCTTGAATATGAGACTTGAGTGCCGCCACATCAGAGTATACAACATTGCAATGCACGCAGCTGCAAAAAGAGTGGAAAAGAGTCAGTTCAGCCTAGCATAAAGCAGTATTGAAAGAAATGGAATCAACACTGATTTTCAAGCAAGTGGAAGAGTTAAGCATATACATACAACCAGTTAAAACTACATTATACTGTCAATTTAAAAGTATAAACAACAGAGTAAGAATCACTATAAGCAGAGATTTGCATATCAAAAAGGAGAAAAAAAAGGATTTTCCCAAATTTAACTTCTAAAATCTAAGAGATATGAAGTCAGAGCACGTTTTATGATATTACAACAGAATAGACAGAAGAGTCAGACAAATATTCTATTGATTATAAAAAGAATGCTTCAATCCTCTGCAAATTTGTAAAGAGCTTTTATAAAATGCATTTTTTTTCACATGCAGCGGATTATGTAAGGTACACCACAGTAATTTAGAAGCTACCACCAAAATGGAAAACTAGTAAGCAAAACATTTTCACCACTTCCCTTGTTTAGACTTAATGAAAACATAATGGCAATGATTTTCTGTGCTAGTAATCAAATCAATGCTTGGATTAAAACAAACAAAAAAGTAAATCTAAATTCAAAACAACTAAACGGAATCTCTACAATCAATTCAGTATATCAGATTGGAATTCTGAAAGTATTTTTCAAAAACGTACTTCTGCAATGTTGAAAATTTGTGACCTTTCCGCATCTATTCTAAAACAAAATGATTAAAAAATTGAATTAAAATTAGCACATGAGAATTTCTACCCACAATGGCCCCTTTTATAGTGCCATGCACCTCCAGTCCAGTCTTAGTATATATACCCAGTAAATCTGCGAATATACTGAAATAAGCAATTAAAACGTAACCTGTCAAATCAACAGATTTCTTAGTGATCAGTGTTTTGCAGTAAGAGTTTTAGTTTCAACTTGGAAGGCCCCTAGCTTCTGAAATAATAACTTTGGCATCTATCATGTTAGCATGATCATTTTTGTATAAACATCAAATAATTTTTGGATACTGTTTTAATGCCTTAATGATAGCAATAAAGCATTAGATAGTTATAAATTGCACTTAACAATCCTGCTTTCCTTTTAAAATAGATCTTCATGGAATTTTATGAAATGTTACCCTTTCTTTCTTAAGCACTTAATTTACATCCCTAATACTAGTAAATAAGTAAATAACTAGTAAATCCTAATAAATAAGTCCATAGCTATCTAGTCTCCACTTGCCAGTGCATTTTCTAAAGTAAATGGTCCTCACCTTCTTGGGGTCTGTTAAGCTCTTCTCTGTTCATATAGAGATGAACATTTCTTCATAGCAGTAGAAAGTGTGGCCCTCTCATTGCAGTGAATCCTTAACAGCTCTACTGCTATGGTGTCACCTCAGTAGAGCTGGGGCACATCCCTCCTCTCCCTTCTCCATCCCATTTTGCCTGGATTTTATTTTCTAGTGATGCAAAATCATAAATGATCCTCAGCATCCACCGTTGCATATTAAAACAACTCCTAAGGCCCAAGCCTTCCTTTCTTTGACTGTTGTATCACCCTTCTTGTTCTCAACACACTAGGATGCAATCAAACTTAAGGTTGACATTTTCAGCTTATTTAGTTCAGACAGTTAGCCTGAACCACTGAAACCAAACTGGCCTTACAAGATCCATTGGTCCAAGACATACCATGCGTTTCAGCAGCGCATGTGTCATGGTGATAACGAGGTGCTGAGGAGTTAATGAAGGAAGACCTTAAACTTTCCCAGATGCTGCTTTTCCTTGCCTAAGTATTTTTGGTTTCTTCTCACCAAATAAATTCTGACTTAGTGTGACATGAGATGTTTATGATAAATCTCAGAAAGCTTAGGAACATTATCATGATTCACTGTGAAGGATTTATGAATCTTCTGGTGTTACTGGTGCAGGCCAAGAGTCCCTGAAGATGATACAAAGAGGTACAGACTATTGGGAAGGGCAGTAGAGTGGAGGAAGCAGATGTAAGAAACTTAGGACAAGACAGACCACTGCTTTGGAGGAAAGGATAAAAGAATCCAAAGAAACATGAAGATTTGAGAGTTGTGTCAGGCCATAGGTTTAGTCTGAAAACTAACTGCCACAGCAGCTGCCTTGATGGAGGAAAAATGCTTTCTTCCCTTCGTGGAAGGACGTCACAGCCATCCTAGTAAAGGAACTGCGGTACCTTGAAGGGGAAGAAGCTTTCTAGTGGGTAGGACTTTAAATCACCCTTCCCCAGTCAGACAGGATGAAATGGAAATGCTTGAGGACTGCTGAGCAAAGCGCAGCTGTACGGGTTGCTCTTCCGATCTCTTGCTGTGCTGCCTGCCACTCAGAGTCAGTAAAGTTCTGACAATAAAACAATTTTCAAGCCTTTCAAAACTTAACATTTCCATGAAATGCCTCTGATCCCCATTTTCTCAGTGAGTTGCCATTACAGGGAAAGGAAAGCATAAAAGGAAAACTGAAGGAGTTAACAATGAACAACCAGAAGAGCAGGCTGTTTGAATGAAGAAGATAATTTTCAAGCAGTGTAAAGAGACAAATCTTGACTTCCCACAGCAAATAAGAGCAAAAAGGACTTTACAAAGTTGTTTTTGCTGTGCTACCAGACTGGTGCGGTATGCCCATCCACATCTTGATAATAAATTCTCCTGATAATAAATACTGAAAACGACTGTTCTACCAGAAAGAACAGCCTAAAATTCAATGTCCTGAAAAAGCTCAAGAAGTCTGTTATGAACCTGAAATTAAGAAAATACATCTGAATTTTCTAGACCTTAGAAACTGTGAAGTCCTGAATCTGACATTTTATGGTTGGATGAGATTAGCTAATATTCTGATTTAATAACATACAAAAGCGGATGCCCAAAACAAAGCTGAATTCTAATGCAGTATTTATTCCAAAATTTGTAGTACTAATAGCATTGTTTCCATGACAACCTTAAACCCATGAAGCTGTATTCTACAAACAATGCTTATGAAAATGGAAAATTACTTTTGAAAGCATAAATTACATATAAATTGACAACAAAGTAATCATAATACTGACCGAAAACCAACTCTTCGGGTATAATGCAGGCAGTTCTTAGTAACATGAGTCTGGAAGTGGACAGATCTGCAGATTGCTCCACATTCAGGACACGTGTATGGAGATTTATGCTGATGAATTCTCTGGTGTGATGCAAAACTGCACTGGTTAGGAAGCAGCATCTGGCAGATATTGCATGTCTTCTAAACGATAAACCAAAATAGATGAAACAAAAGGTTTGGTTCAGCTAGACATTATTTCTTGTGTCAAACACTGTAATATAAACAAAAGGTTAAATGTTGTGACTGTGATTTGAACCAAAAGAAGTAGTCAAGGACTAAATTCTGGATTCTGCTGACTAACCTCATGGGACTGAGGTGAAGAATATTGGCAACGGGATGTATTGGCACTTTGGGCCAGATTCTGACAAAACAAAGCTCGTTCACATACCATTGACCATAGAAGATGCACGTCAGATTATTTAAATTTTATTAGGTGCCTCAAAAGACTACCTTAATAGTGCAAGGGGTCTAAGTAAAACTTGAGAAAAAAACCTAGCAGCTTTATCTAAAAGCACCATGACAAGAAAAAAAAATAAATACAGAAAAAAACCAACAAAATATATTATCTTCACTTTCTTTGATACTTGCTCTTGATGAATTCTATTGGCAATATTCTCAATGCCAATAAAACAGAGTATTACCAATCAAATAGTCTATAAATAATTTCAAAATATATTTCTCAGGCTAGACTACAGCATCTGCTTTGTAAAATATCAAAATATTGTGCATTTGAGTAAAAACTGCAGATGTATGGAATACTTCAGAAGCTTTTCTTTGAAGGGCAATCTTTCTAAGTGCAGGAACTACTTCCTGTACCAATTCTTTTCTAGTATTTTGTTACACATAAATAATTAAAAAAAAACAAAAACCCTTCAACTACATGTTGACCATTTGCCAAATCAGAATCACGGAATTCTTTGGGTACTGTGTGTCATTCTTCGGGTGAAATGTAAATGATGCAACTGAGCTGGAAACACGCTTCACTTCTGCTCGCAGTTGCTTTCCATTACTGGAGAGCACAAAGAGCAGAACCTGTAAAACCATTTGTGAAAATGTTTCATTTAGAGTACTACATCACTAAGATCTCTAAGCAGGTGGTTGACAGTCTGTATGGAGCAATACTTCTGTTTAACTTTTATCACAGAAGCTGCTGCTTCGTTGACTTCAACAGAAACACTGGCTAAAAGTCAAGCACAAATAAAAGTCTTTGCAGAACGACTTCATTTTGTACAACTTTGCTTTGTAAGGCCTTTTAAATTATTGTTCTCTCTTATGACCTGGAAATTATGAATCTCATCAGTGACATATGAAGATTTAAAAGCAAAACTAAGACTCCTTCGTGGCATGGGTATTTTTGAACAAGATATTTATGTATTTTTAGAAATGTTATCCTTAAGAGTCTTGCAGATGGAGTAATGTGTACATTTTGCAAGAATGTAGAAAAAACAAGATCTCCAGAGTTGTGTTAAAAATGATTTACTAACCTACGTATAAAGAAATCCTCAAATAATTAAGAAATAATCCTTTCCCTCATGATAAAACAGTTTCTTACTGAAAGACAGGGGCTTCACAAAGAGACACCCCTTTCTTCCAGTTTAGGCCACTAACCTGTAAGTGTCTTTTAAAAAACAGTAAGATTCACAGCATATAACAGCATAATCAAAGCTAACATTGTAGAAGAAATACTACAGTGTTACAAATAGGTTTCAAATGAGTTTGCCTTACTAGTATTGGAAACTTTGCCAGTACAAAAAATCACCTGTACCCATTTAATCAATGCAAGACAAATACTAACTCCAGTGCCGGAAGCAAAAAGGCTTTACAGTCATACAAACATGACTATATACAGTCATATTATCCACTCTGAAATGTCAGAGTTTGTCCTCAGTTGACCAAACAACCATGGTCCGAACCAGTGACTCATGCCTGTCGACACTGAACAGAACTGGTCTGGGATGTGAATTTTGTATTCAGCTCAGGCTTACGGGCTGCAAACGCGTGACTAACCATAACTCTACTTAAAATGTGCTTGCCACATTTACTAGCCTTCAGTACCATTCCTAAAATTTATCTTCTGTCATATATGTATTAATAAGTAGCAATATAATACTGGAGGGCCTGGAATGTTATTCGATTATGTAGGAAACCAGCAAAACAAAATTTCTTACTCCAATCACAGAAACATACGGGGTTTTCACAGCCCTTCCCAAGCATTTTGTCTGCAGCACTACAAAAGGAAACCTGGTGCTATGCCACGTAAAAGCCATGCAACATTCCAACCCCAGCTAAGCGCATCCCAGATGGTGATTTTGCAACAAGCAGTCTTCAAGATTCATCTGCAATGCCAGTAATTCAGACTGACGCGAAATGCCAATAATGCTATTTGTTAAGGCTACTGGTTTGCTATTTTGACTTGTAAAATGTTTAATTGTAACTGATTACAGTAGATCAAGAATAATCTACTGCAAAATTCTGAAATTCAGCACATTTGCTTACCATTTTATTCTGGGCTTAAGGTGGCATTAACTTCCAGTTCTCTCATTCCAACCCATACCAAAATAAAACACAGTTTGTGAAAATCATCACCTGCCTGCATTTGAAGTCAAAGTTCCAGAAAAAAAAAAAAAGGTTAGAAGAAAAAATGGTGGAGGTGGAAAATAAAGATACACAAGAACTATGAACATGAAGGTAAATGAACTGTGTAGTGTCCCCGAGAGCAATACACTTATAGCTATAAGTAAGACAAACATTAACACGAATTAGTCCGGGTCTGCTGCTTTTGTTTCCCCACTAAGTAGGTGAGGGTTACATTCAGCCATGAAATCTACCAGTGAGTGGTCTGGTTCTTTTCAATAGGACTACTAACAGAAAGAAGATGTTACAGAAAAGTAACAACTTTATAGGGAACATTTTTTAATTGCTGTTCAATTGCTGTTCATTTAATTGATGTTTTACTTTTTTTTTTTTTTTTAAGTTATTCTAAAAGAATCATTCTACCTTTATAACAGGAGTTTAAAAAGAAGTAACTGCTACTTCCTACTTTTACCACAAAGCAGTATGCAATTTCCTTTTCAAGAGTAAGGAGGTAGGCACTAGAAAGAATGGTAAGTTGCCAATAATAACTATTTTTTCTATTTTTTTTTCAAACTCCAAATATTTTTTCCTTCCTTCCTCCTCAAGTGAAAATATCTATTTTATAGAACTTTCATGTTTCCTTCCCCCCAAATTAATTGTAGTTTCATAACAAAAACCCAGTGCCAAGCACTAATAGAACAGAAGTCCAATAAAGCTCTTTTTCAAGCTTTTAAAGGGGAAACATACTATTAATAAACACCTGTACACAGACTTTCTTCAGCAAACACTACTCTTGTAGTGATGCTCATGCTAACTGAAGAGGGGACAAGAAGCTAACTTGTTAAGAAAGCTGGAGGCATTGCTCTCACTACAAAGCAACTGCTCAGTTAAGCAGCTACCATGATGTAGCAGTAGAGCTACGTCATTACAGTATGTAATAGAGCACAACATAAACAAAAGCGCACAACTGAAAACTGCTGCTTGATCTATTAAAAGGACTATAAAAAATATTTAAGTCAGCTTTAAGAGGTAGTTCAACAAACATTTAAACAATGTTGATTGTGTTCTTTTAAAATGGAACAACATGAAAATTGCTTCTTTTCCTTTCTGTTTTGCAGCACAAGGCTTTTATTTTTCTTTATTTTGTTTATTTTTTGAAATCTGGAAAACCATGGCCTAGTAAGCAGGTATTAATGCCTTCTTCACACCTCAGCTCTTAAAAGACAGTGGCTTTCCAACAAGAGAGAGAAACACATTGGTGGGTTGTAGGCAATGCTATTTTCTGTATCTTCATAAGCTTTCCTCCTTAAACAGCAGTATCTGTGTACCCATACTTATCTTTCTGCTTAACTGATGTTACATTTTGATGCTGTATGAAGATCTCATTGCTTTCCCACAGTAAATTCACCAGGGTAAACAGTATCTAAGAGGACATGCATACAAAGCACACTCAGCAGCAACAGAGCACAAGCACCAATAAGAGGTAGCAAGAAAGGCCAAAGGTGTTTCTACAAACCTGTTTACCTGTCCATACCAAAAAAAAGGCCCCCCCCAAACGCAAGTACAATACTTTTTTTTTTTTAAATATTTGTTGTTCTCTATTTTTTCCATTTTATCCTTGCCCCATCCTCCCAACCTATTTTGTCTGTCTTACTCACTTGGTTGTTTTGGAGGCTTTCTGCTTATGAACTACCTTCTTAATTACTCATTTTCATAGTACCAAACACAACAGGGGTTTCCCAAGGACTACTGGATCTTACCATACCACAAATGATAATTAATGGACCTATTATGAAAAAAAAAAAAAAAGATAAACCTAACATGCACCAACAGAGGAGTTAGCTAAAAATAATTACTGCATATTGGCCAACTTGAGAGCTGGTGCAGAACATGCTCTTGGTCAGCTATTAGAAAATGTTCAAAACTGCAGCAAGATCTGAGGACAGAATACATTCTGCTAACCTCTTTCTGACATAAGGCTTAAATAAGCTGGCTTTAGGTAGGCCTATCTGTAGTACATTACGAACACAAACTCACTCACATTGCAATTCACTATGAATCCAGGCAATTTCAGCCTAAGTCTGCTAACCAGTTCGTGAAGTAGGAGCTGAGGCAGAGCCACATAATCCATATAATCAAGATTATCTCCACATTCATATCTCTTTGCATCACTGCTTGTACTGGTGGGAACAGCGTACCTGCTTCATGGCCACGTAACAGGTCTTAAGATCAGTGAAGAGATTCCAACAAGGACCTCTCTGCACTTCTATTACTAGCGGATTTCTTCCTAGCTGCAGGACGTAATCCTTTACTCTGCACTTTGCTGGGAGAGTCCCAGGAATATTCCCAGGGCATCCCTGACTTGATCAGTCAGAGCCTGTTTGCAGGCTTTCAGCTTCGTTGCTGATGCACAGGAACAAGCTGCAACATCAAGATCAACTGAATGCTTTGAAACGTGCCAGAATCCCTTTTAATTGGCACACTCCGATGGAAATCCAGCTATATCATTTAATTAACGATCTTAATTCTTACAGGGTTATAAAATACATGGCACACTGATTAATACTAACTTTTATTGAATGAGGCATTTCAGATTAGGCCACACACAAACCATTTTAGAATTCTTTACTAAAGTAAGTTTAATTCATTAGCAATCATGAGAGGAAAGGAAAACCAACACAAATATGTAAATGGTCACATAGCAAGTAATGTGTGCTAGTCAACACCACTTTCTGTTTAAGAAAGACCTGAAGAACACAGCACGCGTACCCTTTCAGTACAATCAGTGTGCCATTTATTTGCTGGCTAGAGTCCCTGTAGGTAATAGGAATGCCAACCTCACTTATAGTGCTATATGAAAATAACAAAAACCAAAGACGGCTCAGGAATGAATCACTTAAAAATATTTCTCAGGTTAAAAAGTGTGCTGTTAATGAGGGTGACAATTAAGTGGATTCCACGGGATAATCGAATTTCAAAGCACAGAGATAGTCATTAAAAAATCTTAAAGGCCGTTATCAATTTCAGTATTATAATGTTCACCTGTAAAAAAGCTAATGCTAAATTCTAGTAAAAAATATAGAATGGCAATTTTAGACTTCAGGACCTAAGCAACTCTAAGAAAAGTCTTATTTAAAAACGTTGACGTTCACTATAAAAGTGCTCGCAAGCTTTTTTTGTGGTTTTAGTTTATGTTTTTAATCATGGAGATTCAGATAATTAACATCTAAATGAAAGAAAAACATATCCAAAGTCTCCTAGGCTTATAGGTGAAACATTGGAATTTAAACATATGATACTCTACTTGTCCACTCGTGTCTGCAGCCTGCTGGAAATGTGTAGCAAGAGATGTCTCATCTTGGAAAACTTCATTACACTCCAAACACTTTAGACCATGTCTACAGAGTTTTGATGGATCTTCGTCTAGTGGCATAGCTGGAATGATGGGAGTACTTGCTGGAGCTGATATTACTGTCCCCGTTATGCCAGACTGTATCTTTGTTACAGTATGCGTGCCGACTCCCACAGGGCTTTGAAGCATAGATGTAGCAGTATTGCTTGAAGGAGATGCTATCATTTGATCTGCTGGGACTGGTTTTAAAATCAGATGGGAACACTGCATTACAACTCCTTTTTCCTTGTGTCCACGAGCATGGGAAAGAAGACTGCATTTGTTGTAGAAAACTAAATTCTTTGTACAATGATTACATGTCACTTCAATTCGCACGCTCCTCCTGTCATAATGCTGTGTCAGGCTCTTCTCAAGAGCAAATGAGTCGCCACACTCCAAACACTTGTAACCTCGTGTTGGTAACGTTATTCCGGCATTGGCAGGGGGACTAAGGTTTGGGATGTAAACTGGGACAGGATTGACACTACTCAGCACCTTGTTGAATGCTTCCACTACAGAACTCTGTAGAGATGACACCACCTGGACTCGAGACACCTTTTTAGAAGGCTGCGAGGCTGCTGCAGAAATTATTGCCTGCTTTATTTGCTGCTGAGGTTTCGTTAGCACTTGGCGGAGTTCAGAGGTGGTTTGAGCACCTTGAGGCAGAAGATTAAGGTTGGCAAGATGGACTGTCTTTGGCACAAGTTTAGCACTGGCAAGGCTTGATGCTGGCACCACAACAGTCTGCTGCTGTATAGCATTGGCAGCTTTTATAATGGCGCTACTGGCACTCTGCACTGAAGCAGCAGATATTACAGTGGCTTTCACTGTAGTATTGTTAGCAAGCTTCAAATTAATAACTTGTGAACCTGCTGTTTTAACTGCTGAAACTGGGAGAAAGGCAGTAGCCACAGGTTTGATAGTGACCTGCTTTGGTGCAAGTTCTGCAGATGCAACTGCATTGGTGACAACTGCAGACTGGAGAGGAGCTCTAGGAGGAGAGGAAAGAACAGCAGAAGTTGGAGAGGACAGGAGAGACGTCATGGAAGTTACCATAGAAGCACTCTGTTCTGTCTTTTTACCAGAGTCCAAATCAACTTCCGGCAACACTCTAGTAACAGTTCTCTTTATCTCCCCAGAGGAAGTCTTGATGGTTTTTATGCGAACTTTAGGAATTGCTGGTGTTGACCCTGCAGGAGAAGATGGAGACCCTTTGCTACTGTTTTCACTTGATACGCTCCTGGGACTATCAGGTGGCTTAATAGATGGCTTTTTAGCACCATCAATAAGACTCTGAGATTCAGGTGATTTTTCCATAGCCCGGGGACTTTCGCTCATGTCCTTTGGTAATGGAGAAGACTCTCTTGAATTAGACTGTAAATCCTTACTGGTATCTGTAGCTGCCTTTTTAGCACTCAGTGCTGCAATCGCGGCAATGCATGAAGAAAGCTTTGCTGATGACTTTGCTTTGGACTGTGAAATGCTGGCAAGACTTGTTTCACTTTTTTCTGTGCTCAGTTTTCCATCAAGTATCCTGTTTTCAATAAGCTTCTCAGAATTGTCTTTTAGCAACTTGTCCTCTGCTTTCCGAGCTTTGAAAGGCTCGTAAACACTTAAATTCACAGAGTTTGTCTCTGTCTCTCGTTTAGCAACTTTACTTTTATCTATACTGCTTGAAATTGGGATACCAGATTTAATCAAGTTCTCCCCCCCAAGTGCTTTTAGTTTGTCATATTCCTGCTGAGATACAGATCCTGCCAAGACATTTGCCCTGAAATTTGCACGCATCTCTTCTTTATCTGGAGGGTCATCCACCTCAATTTTTTCATCATCATCAAATTCTTCAGCACTTGAAATTGGGCTAAACTGGTTGAAAGCTGAATCCTTCAATGTAGTCTCAGAAGCTGACCCATCATCTTTAAATGACTTCCCTTCATCTTTACTGTAACTATCAAGAGCTGATGATGTTAGAAAGCCATTATGCAAGCCATTGCCTGTGGAATGGTGGCCATCCTTGTCCACTCCTTCAGAAGAATCAATTGTACGTACATTTTTCACAATGACACTCACACCAACATCAGATGATGAAGGTGCATGAGAATCTTCATCTGTATGAGCATTTTGTTTTATGTGGCTTTCATGTTCATCATGTCCAGATTCAATAGCTGCTTTTGGGTCAACCATGTCTGGTATGTCAAAGGCTGCAAGAAGGTCGTCAAAATCTGGGGTCTTCATATCCCCCATGGTCATGTATTTGATTGTAAGCAAGTCTGTAAAGTAAGCAGAAAATCATCTCAGTATTTTAAGTTCTAATAGCACACACACAAAATAAGCATATGTTCACATATGCCATGCAAAAAGGTGTTATTACACTTCTGAAGTAGTATTTTCAGAAATTATGCATTACAGAATAGTATCCCAGTGCAGAGGTACAGTTGGATTACAATGCCAAGAGCTACAGCAATCCATCAAGTTCACAGACTGTAACCTAGTATTTTTATTCTACAAACAAATTTTCTCTTCAAGTGACTTTCTTCCTGTCCACTCTCCTACACTCCCTGCTACCATCTCCCACCCATGCTATGATTATAGCAAGATACCTAGACTTTCAGAAAAATGAGGTATTTGCAATTCCTCGTAAGTCTAGTTTTGACTTGACATTTGCACTATCAACCTCATGAACCTTCTCAAAGTGAGCAAAACAGATGTATTTCTACTAACCGTTCAAGACTAATGCACTGTTTTCTATAAGCTAAATTGCTTTATATGAATAACGGAATATCTGTCACCCAGCGTCCACAATGCATTTTTTTGCTCCAGTAACTCCAACGAAGGATCTACTGTATCTGCATTGCTGCTGCCAGGTGTCTCATCGACTTTAAAGACCTCCCATTCTACAACCTCCAATGCAATTTATTCCAGTCATTCACAATTTTCACCATTGTATTTCCTACTGAATAATCTGAATCTCTCTTGATGCAACCTGAATGAACTACGTGCGGTTCTATTCACCTATACTCCTTGCAACAGCACTTTATGCTGAGACCATTACCTCCCTTTAGTCTACTTTTTAGGGTAAACAATACCAGATCCTTAGGGGTTTCTTTTGTTGTTGTTGTTTGTTTGTTTTTCCCCTTTACTGATAACAATTTCCAGATCCCATTCTTTCTGTTCACCACTGGCCACTATCACTGTTTTTTCCTTCCCATTCCAAAACCCAATAGATAACTAAAAACTGAAACCTTGCAAATGCTGTGTAAAAGGAAAGCTAACTTTGAGTGCACTTTTCCTTCATAAATCCCACTATGGTATTTGCCTTTTCCACATATGTTTCAAGAATATGCAAAGGTGTGCAAAATGAATCACCTGTAGAGGTCTAAAAAGATCAATTACAGAAGGGGGGGGGGGAGGAACAGATGACCTCCAGAGGTCCCTTCCAACCTCAATCATTCTGTGATTTTGTAATAAAAGGAATCCCGCACTGGTATAATTTCCTTTTTAATCTGTTTATGTTTTTAAGACTATTCTCAATTTCTTTCAAAAAGCTCCACATACAGAACACACACAGGTTTGATACAAAAGTTATTGAGAAACATTCTTTGGTCCAAGCTTTGCAGAAGGTCGCACTACCTAAACATAATGGTCCCTTCTAACCTTAAAAGCCATTAAGTTATTCCCTGCAAGACAAAAAGAGACAAATGAGCATTTCTGAAATGCAAAAGACTTTTATATAATCCATGGATGAAGACTGCAATAATCACTTACCCTACATCAGTGAGAATAATAATGGAAAAGAACAAGAAATTGAAACCTTTCCAGAATGCCTTCTCTAATTGTCTAATAAAGCACAATAGGGGAAAAAATCCTCCCTGCACAGATGTCCCCAAAGAGTAAGTTAGCCTAAATGCACAGTCGTGACTGCTTTGTTCTTGGGACATTAAACTACTCAGTTTAAAACTGTCTCAGGTATCTGTGTACCACTGTGTCATCAGCCCCTACCCAGAGTAGATCCCAGGAGACCAGACACATTTATTACATGACGCTGAATTACCCACTAGGAGTAACTTGCACAGGACAGAGCTGCCAACCAGAAGGTGGGCCCACTCAAAAGGAGCCTGGCCGCAGCACAGCTTCGGAAAGGTGCTGTCCTGCTGCCTGCTTCCTCTTGCTTTTCGGCTGTCGTAAAGACATTGGAAGAGGAGCTCTGCCAAGATACTCCTTCAAGAGTAATACTTAAAATGTAAGAAAAGCCACTTTGCTAGTTTGAATACTAAGCTACAGTGAACACCACAGATCAAAACATTTCTGTCTTTGGTGACAGAACCTGGCACAGCAGACAAGGACAGAAGACTATCTAGAGCTACCAGTCTGATTTTATCCCTTGTTTCCATGTGGATGCATACCTTATCATAAATGAAGCACGAATTAAGAAAAGACACTGAATGTACCATAATGAACGTAACCTGAAAGACAAATGTCTAAAATGACCTTTTTTTTCTGCCCCAGCTATGTTTTATTCACAATGTAAATAATCACAACTGTGGTAACATAAACCAGGCACGAGAACAATTCTGAGTTAAGTCGCTACCTAGGCTGGTAAAAAAAAAAAAAAGACAGTGGATATTTAAGTAATAGTTCACCTTGACTGAACTGCAACTTTAACACTCTGCTTACAAATTACTGAGCAGAGGTTGCTGGGTTGTAAGGTACTTGTTAACATCTTTATGAATTAATTTACTTTATTTATTTAACAAAGAGGAAGAATCACATACACACATAATATTAACATTACAAAGAAAGTTGTTGTAAGATTTAAGTGAAGAAGTTTCTAGAGACCAAAGCATGTAAATCCACACAAACCCACAAAAACAAAGCCTTAATTGACAGTTTTTCATGATTTGATATACTAATTTGCACTCCAACTGTACATCTATCTATGGATGTGTTTTTGCAGTTACTAAACACGCTAAAAAGAACTATAAAATGTTCCTTGTCTAAAACTTCCTCCAATTATATGTAACGGAGTTTCATTAACATTTAGCAATAGCAATGAATTAAGTAAAGGCCACTCACACAGTATTTTATCCATGTATCTTTAAGAGCAAAACTACGTAAGAGGAGACACATTTGTTCTTTACTAAGAAACTTCATTAAGGCTAATTCCAAAATGGGAAAATATCTCAAAAGAAGTCTGACGCTTTAAGCTGAGATCATAAATTTATCCACAGAGAGCACACTGCATAAAGCTGCAACTGTCTTTCAGGCATCCAGACCGATTCCCGCACTCTACCAGAGCACACGAATGGAGTGGTTTCACCTACACAGGGCACCCAGAACTGCTCTTGACCTTGCAGAGGATCTCTCCCATCCTTCAAACCTGTAAAGCAATCTAAATTAAACAAGAAGGGAGAAAAGGCATGGCAAGTCTTGCTACACAAGTAAACAGAGTTGTAAACCTTGACATTTTATTATTTTTTTCCTTGTTATTCTAGTATGAATTTAAGACTCAGTATATAAACTATGTTTCCTTCACAATTGGCAGGACTCATTAAAAAGAGAGGAAGGTGGCTTCCACAAACACCTTTCAATAACCCTTCCCCTTAAAGATGAAACTTTGCCTTTTATCTCAGATTGAAATTGACTGATGCCTTGGCTGCCAGACGAGTTGTTGGTCTATTCCTTCTCTGGGCCGGCCCGAAGCCTGTAAATACTTCAGAATGGGAAATGAGGCAAGTTCCTGGTTCCCTAGGAAATGGTGATTTTCCAGGAACTGGAATTTCTTTGACAACTGCTTTCTTTGAGAATTGCTGTGAGCAAAGCTCAATGTCTCCCAAGAGACATACAAAGATGAAAAAAAAAAAAAAACCACCTCGCATCAAAAGGCTGCCATTAAAATTCTCTCTTTTATTGCTAATGACTTTCAGTGCACTTAACAAAGGAAGATCTTCAGAATTAAACAGAGAAGCAGTCCGCAACATGTCTAACCAAGAATAAGCAAACAAAAATATTTAAAGAAACAACCTGCAAGACCTCCTCCTCCTCAAACATCTTTGTCTGAAATACTTTTTATTTTCTAAATAACAGAAATGAAAATCACATCAATACATGGGACTACTAACTTGAAGCATATATTACTAAACACACTGGATAGATTATACCATAAATTAAATATCCCTAATTTGGGGTGCACTTATATAAAGAGACAGTTCTTAGATGTTCTCTCTCTGTCCACAGTACCATTTCATTTTCCGATGGTGGTTGCACTTTGTAAACTCCTTTTACTTCCCTTGGTCTAACTCCATTTCCTGCCTCTCCACCCAGCTGTCTGCTGATTGTTACCAGGAGAATGTCACAAAAAGCCTGCCACATTTGCAATGGAATTTGAATTACTTTATGAAAAATAATAATTTTAAAAGGTTCTTTAAAAATTTAAGCATTACATTCCTGATTATCCAGTGATAAAAGAGAAGAGGGAAAAAAAACTGGATATGCCCAACAGGAATTGTACAGCTAGAAAGCCATAGTGCACTGAGAAATGATGCTTCTGGGGTCTGTTTTTTGAAGGTGGGTGACTGGACTTCTGGTAAGACTACCAGTGAGTCTTAAGACCAGAAGATAAAGGACTCTGAGACTTGTAAGGATATCCTCGCTTCATGGTTTCCGTCAGTCTCTCTGGGGATAAAGTCCACTGTTAGGTGCACATCATTATCTTGATGAAATGTAAGGTCTGAATTAAATGCTGCAGGAGACACAAAGATCATTTTGTTTCCCTGTTCAAAGCATTTGTTCATGATCCTAATTTTTTCTTTCTTTGGAAATGCATTTCCCGAATAAGGGCTTCCTATGAACAGCATGGAGAAAACGGCCCAGGTTTCAGCCAAAGGAAGATACTGCTTTGCTGTTCCACTGTCTTGTTCTCCCAGTTAGCCTTTTCACTCATCTGGTAACACGTTCCAGTGAAGCACTCGCTTGGTAATTATGTCAAAACAAGAACCCCTCTGTGAGAACTCTCTGTGAGACAGTAAGCGAGCAGGACAAGAATCTGCTGCCTTACCCATAAGGAATAGTTACATCCTTGTAGACCTTTTGGCGCTGTCGTATCCTAGTTGTTAAAATGGAAAACCTAAGGATGCATGCAAGGGTTTTCTAAGGCTGATTCCAGAAAAACGGGAGAACATGGGCAAGACGGAGTACATGTGAAAGCTCCTATTCTACTGTTATAGATTCAAGATACTATTTTGAAATACAGCTTTCTTACAGTGACTGTTTGCAGAGATGTGAGGAAGGCTCAAACGTGATGACATAAATAGCAACTGAAGAAACATTAGGGCCTAGAAGCAAATAGCTGCTTCTGAAGGATTAAAGGCAGTTTTGTTTTACTATAGGGAATTTTTGTCGCTCCTCCTCAAGCCCTGTATCTGTGCTGGTTCCAGGTGGAGGGATTCTAGCCATATGAGAAAAAACAAACAAACCTACCTTTTCACGCACTCTGCCGAGGGGAAAAAAACACAGAAGAAAATATTTTTACTCAGTTACTAAATATGATCCATCTTACAGTTGGGCTTTAGGACTGTTGCAGATGGGGCACATTATTCTCCACAAGACAGACCAAGCTGTCTTTAAATTGCTGCAGAAATTAAAAGGTACTTTTTGGTGTAAAGCTAAGCAACTGCAAGCAGTCAGACTTTTGGGGGAAGTTACCACTGTAATGAAGGCAGAAAAACAGAGTGATCTGCCAGCTCCCACACAGGTTATAGCTCCAAACTGCTCAAAACACTGATTTTGTCTGTCAGGTACGAGAACAATTTAAGCTTTTCAGACCCAGCACTGACAAAGAATCCAACTGCCTTTCCAGTACTTACCCAATGAACATTCTCTTTGCATTAATGTTTCTAGCAACATATTCTTAATCACAAGCATGGTCTAACATACTCAGTTTTTATTCTTTTGTTCATCATTAACCTTTAAAAAACTGAAGAAGTTTTCCTTCTTGACACACACTCTTGCCCATCCAACTCTTCATTTCTCAACCACAAATCCAATGGCAGCACACAATTGTTTTAACTGCCTGTACCAGCCTTGTCCTTTCTGCTGTATTAAATTCCCAACTTTTGTCTTCAAATCCCACCTGACCATCTACACAGACTGTATGTCTCCATGCTCCTGCTCAAATACGCAACTTAAGCTTATTTCAGCAACAAATCTGTTCACTATTTAGGAAAAAAAAGAAAAAAAAAGTTAATTTTCATCTACCTATGGAACTCATGTTCCTGTGACTACACTCCTTTAATTTCCCTAAACACTTCCTACCGTTTTTACTTCAGTTTGTGTAACGTACAGTTGTGGACTGTTCTCCCTCTAGGGCAGACACATTTCCTTTTGTACACTCTTTAAAGAAAATTAGCAAGCTTTTCAGTACCATGAAACAACAGCACTGAGAAAGCATTTTTGGTGTCTAGTACATGGTAACGCCTAGCCTCTGTAAGAAGATTTATGAAACGGCAATAGCAAAATAATAATTATTTATAAATTCCCAGTTAGACACGGTATTCCAGAACAAATATCTGGTAATCTGGTGTAATTATTCTGCTTTCAAATGCAAGTTATGACACCTATATAGCAACACGTTCACTCTGGAACAAAATGCATGCACAGAGAGTAATACCAGCCTCACCTGCACGAAAATATATATTTTTTATTTTTGTATCATTATGCCAAGAAATTTCATCATACAGAGAAGACTTAAGTGATTCAACCAGAATTACAGTAATATATCCTAACCTTAGGCAAATATTAGCCTGACACAAATTTTAGCAGCTCATTAGTTATCCGACATATTAGCAATGACGATTGACTAACACTTCTGACTAGTTTGAAAGCTAAGTATCTAAGGAGAGACAAAAGCAATATGCTAGTTCAACCACCAAAACTCTTCCAGGAAATGAGAACCACATCTCAAATCATGACTCAGTGTGGTTTGAAATACTCAGCAGGCAAGAAGGATATGCAAGAGGCCGCTTTAACCACAATCTGCAATGCTGATCATATTCACATAAAATACAGGCTCCTTTTGGTTTATCAAGGATCCCATGACTTGTTAGTATTGAAAAAAATCGGGCAGATTCTTGCTTCCAAAAATAAAACTTTCATAACAGGCAGCTGTTGTGCCAGTCCTTAGCTTTTTGACCATCTTTTTGAAGTACTGGTGTGTTTTACAGTTAACGTTTATACCAAGCAATCTGATATTTCAACATTATGCACAGTAGCTCCCTTACAAAAGGAAAATCCCACTTGTCTCCACATACAACCTTCAATGAGTAAGACAAATTTGAATTTGCATTTCTGGTTTTCTAAGAGAACAGTCTACCAATTTTATTACTTCCTCTTCCTCCTCTTCAAAAAAGCTTGGGAAGGCAAGTAGTATCAACATATTTCAAGTATTAAAATTTTTTTTTAAATTTATCAACAGCAACTGTTGATAGTTTCAGACGAATTTAAAGATTTATTCTTTACTAGCCCCTAGAAGTCTCCAACAGCCATTTCACAGAAGTACAGAATAACTGAGGTTGAAAGGGACCTCTGGAACTCCAACTTCTCTGCTCAAATCAGAGTCAGCTACAGCTCAAGACATTGTCCAGTCAGGCTGTCAGTGTTTCTGAAGATGGAGACTCCAAAACCTCTCAGGGCAACATGTTCCAGTGTCTGACCACTCTCACCATAGTTTTAAATCAGTAATGAGCATCCAGACCTACCTTGCCCTATTACCCAATTATGACACTTGCCCTATTACCCAATTATGGCAGTATCTAAACACGTCTTTAGTGTCCTCCATCAAATGGAAGCAAGCTATGGAAGCTTTTCGAAACACTGCCCATAAACTGTTGATCTGGAGCACAATCCCAGCTCCCAGCACTATCACGTAGAACATTTTGGAACTGGGACAAGGTAAGATGCTACACAATGCCCAGCCAGTACCTGTGATTTATACGGCTGTCTCTGCACCCTTCACAATAAACTGCTCTGCCCTTATAAAATGTGACCATTCAAGCACGTGTATCCACCAGTCAAAGGCACAACTTTACTGTAATAAAATGATTAAATGAAGTATTTTGGTTTTCAACAGAAGTTATTTCTACCAGCCTAGACAAATGTAGATGTTACCATACATTGCCAAAAGCGTACAGACAGAAGCAGATGGCACAACTCAGTATACATAATGGTTTTTCTTTAGTTTTCTGAAACTATAATTAGCTATATGCAGTCAGGTCCTAACCAAAACAACTTTGGGGAAATGTCCACATTCTCCTCTCTTTTATCCCCAACCCCTGAGCAACTGCAGGCATGTGGTTTCAAGCAAAGACCATCGCTGGCTATGGAAGCCTTGCTTAGCAGCACTGGAGCTAGTTCAGGCTTCTTGATTTTGTTTCTCAAAACTTTGGGCATAATTTGCAAACGTATACAGTGTAACAGGAGAAAGTCAGATTTGGTATTTTAAAGGAAAATTCTGAAATTTGAAGCGTAGAAAGAAAATGCTTCCACAACAGACAGTACCAGTTCACATGTGACTTTGATCTAATTTCATGCAAGTTGTTCAATAAAGACACTTTAAACAAATCTGGATGCCTTAAGGAGGAAAATAACTAGAACATCAATCCTTCTCAACCATGAATCCAAAATATTGTCCAGTACTGTATGCAAAAGACGTTAATTTGTAATAACTGCTAAAATACTTACAAAATAATAAAAAAAAGATTCCTCCATTCACTCTACTTTTGTTTGCCTAGTTCTAGACTATCACTGAGGCCTGTTAATCCGCACACAGGCTGCAAAAGCTGTGTTAAACCGGCGACTGCTGAAAGCAAACCCGTAGTAAAGCACTAAAGTCAATGTGTCACCAAGCATATTCTGTTGATTTGTACAAAAGTTCAGTTTGGTTGCAATTGTTTACAGTATTTTTAACTTTTCAATTCTGGAGTGTCTTTCGCAAAAAATGTGGAAGTTCAAAATCACAGACAGCAGAAATGAAAGCAACCGTAACAAATTACAGTTGGGATAGCAGAACATGAAGTTACAGAAAAATCACACACACAAAAAAGACCTGAATGGGACTTGTGCAATTGCACAATGTTCACAGCATATTGCTAAAAACCTGGCATAGAGACAGACCTACATTGCATGTGTATGCACACTGTCTTTTCCCAGTAAACAAAATTATGTGGGAGTCCCCAGAGGCCATGAGGATGATACTTATCTCCACATACAGAATGCAGATGCTCTTGCAGCCAGAATGAAGTTTGAAAACCTACACTGCCATTTGCTGTTGGTTCGTGCAGGTAGAACTTTTAGGAACACAAGATCTCTGCAGAAGAGTCTCTTATTCAGTCTTTAACATGAGGTATGGCAAAGCCTTATCAAACCAGCAAGTCAGGTGTTTATTCTCAAAAGCAGCCTGAGTTGCTTTACAATTATAAGAATGTTACCACATTCTTTCAAAACATATCCATTCCTATAACTGGCTATCTACGAGTGGCTAATCGACTTCGTCCTCTTTTCTACTCTACCCTGCACCTGAATACAACCCTATATATCTTACCTTTTGAAATTCTAGTCCTTTTTCCCCCAATAGGTATAATTAAGTAAAGACAGGCCTTAGAGTTTTTATTCATTTTCTTATGCAAAATCCCACTTTTTTTTTTCACAGCCAAAATAAAATCCCTTGTAATTTACAACTCCTTGGAAGCCTCATCTTGCAGTCTAACTACTGATTTTTTGAACTTTTTTTTTTTTTCAAAACGGGTTATCTCAAGTTCTCCTCTTTGAGTAGGACAGTACAGGAAGGGAAAAAGAAGAGCCATCTTCTGAAGTCTAGCCAATGTCTCCTCGCACATGGCCACTGAAACACCTCTAGCAGAGTCTGAAGAGAACCACAAGCAATGGGTTCAAAGTTCACTATTACCAGCCTCTGGCTGGCAAAAAGAAAGGGAGTATTTCAACACGGAGGCAGGTTATCTCTTTTCCCACACCACAGGGAGCTGAACAGACCATCTCTATCTACAGCTGTCCAAATAAAAACTACCTACATTTGCAAAGAGATCCTGTTAAAGTTTTGGGCCTCATAACTTCCTGAATTTCTTTTAAAATTAAGATGAATTAATAAAAAGCAGGTAGGTCCTCAAACCATTATTTTTGTATGCCATTTAAAATGGTTTAGTTTTATAATTCTATATGTAAAGTGAGCTGGTACAGTAACCTGACTAGAGTGGATGTACAACAATAACGTGAATTCTGAGATTCTCAGTCTGGAATCACAGAAACATCTAGGTTGGAAAAGACCTTCAAGATCATGAACTCCAACCATCAGCCTGACCTACTGAGTCCCATCGCTAAATCACGTCATTTAATCAACTCTGAATCACGTTCTAAATTACACTTGCTTCCTGCCCATTTCCTTTAATTTTTTAAGTGGATGTCAATTTCTGCTTGAGAACTGTGTGAAGCAGCTCCAGACAACCCCAGTGAGAGCGCTCCAAGTCAGGCAGGGCCTGCCCGTGCAACACTAGCAACGAACAGACCCTAAAACATTAGGGTCAACTTTTTTTTTTTTTTTTAAACATCCATTCCCAGCAATCTGTGTGCATATTTACATTTTATCACACATTCATACTTCCAAGAAAAACAAACCTAGTTAATTAATTCAAAAGAGACTTGGAATTTGGTAAGTCATTACCCCTGTTCTCAAGATCAAGTTCCCGAGACAAGCCTCAACGGAAGATGAGCTCATGATTGCTGAGACAGAAGACCAACCCTCAAACATTAAGCAGCATTTTCTGCTGAGAAGCTGGCCTATGTGCAAAATCAAAATCACCCGGTGAAGAGCATTTGCAAACGTTTTTAGTCTAAAGAAAAAAAAAAAAAACAACTCACCAAGAATACTGCAGACTCCAACATCTATTCAGGTTTCTTATCTTACTGCCTACAAAGTCCCCGCAAATTCAAATCCTTTGCTAAAAATAAAAATTCATAGTACAGATCTTGTTTAAAAATCCGAATAAAACAGATACGTTGAATTTGGTGACCATTCAAGTACTTAAAACTTTAAGGACCTTTCTATTCTGGTTGAGGGAAAAAAAATCTAAAAGGTGCTCTCATGTTACATGCATTTTAGCTGACACTTGGAAAAAGCATGCATTAAGAGCAGCGACAGATACTATTCCTATCATGCAACAAGAATTCATGTTTGTAAGCATAATTTTGCTACAGATGTCTACAGTCAAATATATATAGAACCTCTGCATACAAATTACAGAAAAAGATGGACACAAATCAGCACAGTGATGTTAGGCATTTTGCTCTACCACACAAGCTACTTACTGCCCTATCAAATCTGAGAAACAATACATTGCAGCTGCATTAAAAACCACAGAAACATTAATTTCAA